>NW_015552582.1:2680847-2718346 GCF_001515605.1 Sinocyclocheilus anshuiensis | reverse complement strand
GCATAAACACATTTCATTACACCAAATACACAAAATAATGTTCTTTTTAGCAGCATCATATGACCCCTTTAAGATGTCATTACTATGACTTTAAGGTAGTGGTTTTAATTATTATTTTTTTAAATCAGCCAATCAACTTATGGAACACTTTGTGGCCCACAACAGTGATATTTTAGTATTATGTAAATATTATTATAGTATTTATTAATATTTTGAATTAGGTTTTGTTTTTGTATTTTCAATTTTAATTTTAGTTTACGTTTTAGTAATGTGGTTATGTGATTTTGTCTTTTTTATTATTTTTTTATATTTCTATTTATTTAAGTTATTTCACTTTTAGTAATTATCTAATTGTCTAGTTGTTAAAATTGTATAAATATTGTATTTTATTTCAGCTTTACGTTTATTAAAATTTTTTTCATAGTTTTCATTTAGTTTAGTTAGTCTATAGTTAATAACAGCGCTGGTCTTCGAACCACTGCTTTAAGACTATTATAAATGTATTGGAATTAATTATTGATTTTCATACACGTTTGTGTTGTCAGGAGGTAGTGAAGTGTGAGATTGAAGTGATGAACCAGTTGAACCATGCCAATCTGATCCAGCTCTACGCCGCCTTTGAATCTCGACATGAAATCATTCTAGTGATGGAGTAGTAAGTTACATCCACAAACACACTGAAGTTTCACACACAGACATCCTATCTCACTAAGTAAATCTCATTCATGCTATGTGTATTTTGTGTTCCCTATGTACCCCCTAGTGTTGATGGCGGAGAGCTGTTTGACCGGATCATAGATGAGAACTACAAGCTGACCGAGTTGGACACAGTGCTGTTCATCAGACAGATCAGTGAAGGGCTTCAGCATATGCACAAGATGTACATATTACACCTTGACCTTAAGGTGCCAAACACATTCTTGTTAATAATATGCATTTGAACAGCTTCATGAAAAGAACAAGAAGTTTGAAATCCCTGTGTTTACTGTGTCAACAGCCTGAAAACATTCTCTGTGTCAGTCGACAAACAAACAAGGTGAAGATAATTGACTTTGGGCTCGCAAGGAGGTTAGTATTTGTTTCTGTGTCTGTGTTTACACTTGCTTTCTTTCTGCCTGTCTTCATGAATCTACTGTTTCTCTCACGCCGATTTGTTCTTCATCTTCCTTTCAGATATAAACCTAGGGAAAAGTTGAGGGTGAACTTTGGTACACCTGAGTTCCTGGCTCCTGAAGTCATCAACTATGAATTTGTCTCATTCCCAACTGATATGTGGAGTTTAGGTGTCATCACTTACATGCTGTGAGTCCATAGATATCAATGAACAATCATAATACCAAAAGGAGAGAATTTTGTAAAACTTGTGTTTGCGTGTGTAGGCTCAGTGGCTTGTCTCCGTTCCTGGGTGAGGATGATAATGAGACACTAAATAACATCCTGGCATGTCAGTGGAGTTTTGAAGAGGCTGAATTTGCCGACATCTCTGAGGAGGCCAAAGACTTCATCTCACGCCTGCTTGTGAAGAGCAAAAGGTTTGTGTGTCCCCAAAAGTTGGCTAAATTTGACAAATCCTCCTTTTTTGATTCTGAAATGTTACCAGTATGTTTGTGTTTTGATGCATGTTTATTTATTTATGTATTTTTTGTGCAGTTGGAGAATGAGTGCATCCCAGTCCCTGAAACACCCATGGCTTTCAGACCGAGCCCTTCACTACCATCTGCACCATAAGGTTAATAACAGCTTTGAGCTTGTGACTAAATGAGTGCAGTAGTGACTTAATTAATTAAGAATTAATGAACCTGTTTCTCTCACAGAAAAACAAGTGTCACTCTTCACGTGCTCCTCCTCCAGAGGGATAAACAGGTAAGATGCATAACATGAAATAAAATGACAATTCTGTCATCATTTACTCACACTCATGTCGTTCCAAACCTGTATGCCTTTCTTCTTCGGAACACAAAAGAAGATATTTCAAAGAATGTTGGTAACAGTTTCAGTTCCCACTGACTTCCATTGTATTTTGTATTCCAACATTCTTTAAAAGATCTTCTTTTATGATCTGCAGAAGAAATGAATCATGAGGGAGCGTACATCAAATTTTTTTTTTCTTCAGCTGTATTTTATTATTGTAAGGTGACCTTGAGTGTCTTGAAAGGCGCCCATAAATAAAATGAATTATTATTATTAATTAAATGATGACAGAATTTAATTTTTTTTGGTGGACTGTCCCTTTAAATGTTAAAAAGTAATTAACATTTAGTTCTCCTATCCTTGACTTCATGTTTTCTGCAGAAGTGATCATTGGCTCTCCTGGTGCCTTGGTGACACACTGGACCAATACAGTTGTATCTGAACAACTATGCAACATCTGTTCAATATTACAGTCAAATACTGACTTTAAAATGTTTATTAACTTCTTACCTCAACTTTAAGCTAAAACAGCATACAACACATTAAAAGTACAGCTCTCCACAAGAATATTTCACCATTTTGTAAAATGGTAACATTTATGGCTCTGTGATGAACTTGCTCTGTGCTCCAGTCCTGGTTTAAGTGGGTTTTAACTGCTGGCTGTCGTCTTATGAAAAATTACTACATACACTTAATTCTACAGGGATTTGGTCTTGTATGTGCACTTTATAATAGGCCAGGACTGGAGAAAGTATGTGAATGACTAAGAGTGCAACAGAAATCATCATTCATACTCTATACGCACAAATGTATTGAGTCTTATCATGGTAATATTCTGTACATCATTGGTTTATGGTAACATTGCATTTGCATAATATTTATGAAGGCATTAGAATTCACAAAAGAAACTGTACTGTATTTTACACTTGAAAATCTAGCACCCTTAATGTCAAAATCCTGCAAATAATCTATCATTTTGAATGTTATGTCTTTTCTGTTGATTTTCAAGAAGTCTAAGTGTCAGAGTTTGGAGTTTGTTTGTGTGCATGTAGCTACTGTTATCTGATACAAATAGCCATGACCCAAATTCAGCTCTCACTTACCACATTTTATTCAATAATGTCATTCAGAGGGTTTCCCTTAGGGCAAATGTATTGTGCAAAATGAGTTATTCAGAATCATGAGCTCCAAATGCTTAGCTAATGTTGCTGACCTCACACTTTATTGTATTTTTGTTTTCGATTTTTTTAAGCTGGAAATTGGAGACTGGGACATTGGCTTCAAGACTGGCTGTTTTAGGCGATTATATGGTCTTGCTCACTCCTTCTCTTTGTTGTAGACATCTCACCTTCCATGAAGGCAATTGAAAAAAGAAAGAAAAAAAAAAAACGGAACACTACCTTCAAATGTATTGTGTGTTTTTGTGTGGTTCTAAATATAAAGATACTGTTGCTTTGATCACCTTTCACTGATGTTTACTTGAAATGCTTTCACAATATAATAAATGGGGTGAAATGTACTGTATGTCAGCTTATGGCTAACAAATTAGTGCTTTTAGACACTAGGATTCTAAGTGAAAGCTGAAAAACCAGGACTATCACTTTTTGATGTGTAAGCATTAATAAAAGATTTGTTTATTTTTATGTTTTGATTTCAGTTTCTATATATGCGATGACTGGATTGAGGAATGCTGAAATATAATAGCTCATAAACTACTAGGAAAAATAAAAGCATGTCAGTACTTTCATATATTAGTACTTGTACATTATTTAAAAGATGTTTTGTTGTAAGTGCCTTATATGGTGTACGTGCCTTAGAACTTTAAATATTATCTAAATTAAAATATATTTTGAACAAACATTTGATTGACTGGTTCATTCATTTTATCTATTCTTGGAGAAACAGCATTTAAGTCATTTTCTTGTAAATGCACATAATCCTGAGTTCCTCCTCTCACTTTAATTGTTTGCATATTTTTTTCCACACATGAAATATTCAAAATTACATCAGTGGTTCAAAGCCTTGATCTATGGCTGTGGCGCAAAAAACATCATGTACAGTAAGAATGATATGTGACCCTAAAAAAAACCCTAAACCAGCCAACAGACCAGCTTGACAAGACTGGGAGACCAGCAAAACAGCCTTGACTAGTTGAAGCTGTTTTTCAGCTGTGATTTAGGCCTAGCCTAGGATTTACTATGAAATGTAGGCATATTATATAACGATAATAATTATTATATTAGATATGTAATAATAAAGGGAGAAAGTAAAAAAGTGGTTTGTTTAAATCCTCCTGAACCTCGATTCCTTTAGTGGGCGCTGTGACACATTTACATCCCCAAGCCAACAGGATTTCTCTCCTCTTTATTCTGTGGTGCGTACGTCACAGGCGCTCTGCTCTGTGATTGGCTGCTGAGTGCAGGTTCCTGATGTGTCGCTCAAGCAGCTGGAGTTTCGGATGTGTTTGCATCTGTTCATGACAAACGATCGCGCACAGTGGAACCAGACCCCACAGACACACTCCGAACCGAAACCAGCTCCAGACGATGGCTCAATGTGCAGCAGCGGCGGCGGCCAGTGGTGATGTGAACGGAGACAGCAAGACGAAGAGGAAAGTGGCCATCATTACAGGCATTACCGGTCAGGTAACGTGAATTATCGTATCAACCTATGCGACGCGATGATATATAGGCATAGTTTAGCTAGAAATCAAAAGTATGTCATATTACTCACCCTTATGTTGTTTCAAACGCGTATGGCTTTCTTTGTTCTGTGGAAAACAGAGGGAGATGTCTGGCAGAATGACAGTCTCAGTCACCATTCAGTCTTATTAGAGGAAAAAAAGATGCCTTGAATAGTGCCCGAGGCTGTCAGTCCCTAACATGAGGGTGAGTAAATGATAACTGGCTTTTATGAGACAATTTTATCCTTGACCCCCTTGGTTCACTTGCTTTTGTGGTTTTCGGTAACCATGGCAATAGTAGTTTTTGCTAAAATACATTAATTACTATAATATAGTTATATTTGTAAAACTATAACACTTTTTTTTTTAAGGTATAGAAGTTTCATTTTCTTACGTGGTAATTTCCGAACTTACAACTGACAACTAAGCTTACACCATGTCTAAACTGGACGCGAGCGACGCAACGCGACAAAAGCACTGCAGGCCTGTGTAATTTGTTTCACTGAATGCACTTTATTCTTACGCCCCATTACGCTTTACGCGAACTATGGGTGTAACTTCCGTTAAGCTGTAAACAATCAATGAAATGCTCGCTATGAACGCAATAATCTTTTTTTTTTTTTAACTGGGTACAATGAGATGACATTATTCTACTCACCCTTCAACCATCGAACATTAAAATGACATTTAAAAGTGTGAAAGCATAAACAAAATACTTTCAACAGACCATGAATGACCCCAAAAGCCCGATTCTTTCCACAGCAATAACGGACGGGTGAAATATCACTGTAGTAATGTATATCTGTATTAGGCATGGGCCGGTATGAGATTTTGACGGTATGATAACCTTAAGCAAAAACATCACGGTTTCACGGTATCACGGTGTTGTTGTTACAGCTCTAAAATGTGTTATTTTAAAAATGACTGGGTAAAAAAAAAAAAAAAAATTCCGCTGAACATGCAACGCAGTTTGTGCAAGTCCAGAACAGAGACAAGCTGCAATAAGACAAAAAACGGCCGGTTGCCGATCGCGTAAGTTCCAGGGGAAGCTCCTTAAGTTCGGCCATCCTACACACGCGTGACTGACCGCGCTTGCACCAACAAGAGGAGGAGGGTCGTGTTACTCTCTACACTGAACTCAACCTGAGGGATTCCTACACTTTCAGTCTTTGAGGAGACATGAAAAACAGCGCATACCGCAGGAACGGTATAACGGAAAATATTAGTGGTTTTGAAACCATGAAATTTTCAAATTGCGGTATACCTTGAAACCGGTAATCGGCCCATACCTAATCTGTATAATGTAACATGCTTGCCTTAATCAAAATGTTCATTAACTTCATTGCATGATACTATTTCAAAGTGATTTCAGTCATTTTGACAGATAATAAATTGTATTTACCTGTGAAAACAAACAAATCTGGAAACAGACGTGAGAATTTGAGGAGAAAAACAAGAGATTCTTCGTGCATTCCAGTGAATTATTCATGGGATATATCTTAAATTAAATTGGGAGAACAGACCGCATATGTGCAGTATATGTTGTCCTTTCTCATACTATTACAGCGGAATGCAAAGGGTAAAAAGTAAATAATCAACTTATTGAGGAAAAGAATGCCGCAATTGAAAAGAGCTCTTGCCATAGATATTCTTGTTATAACATATCACGCTAAAATACCAAGCCTTACGTTATTCTCATGATATCTGAAAATAAAACATGAATGAAAATTGACAGCTCATTCAGTCAAACAGACGGCTTTATTTGTAGGGTAACCTTATGATTTAACATGATTCATTTCAGTCTTTTTGAATAGCAGTTCCCCAAACCGGAAGTGTCACCCATAATTCAAAATGTAATAGGCTCGTCACGAATAAGGTGGATACATGTATATGTCTGGAATGACAATATATATGTGACAATTTGCATATGGTAAGCAACATTTACAGCTTTTGTGAACAAAAAGCAGAGTCTCATGTGAGCCTGCCCCTTTAATTGTTGGCTGTTGTTTATCTAGCCCGACATGGGCTCTTGTAATTGTGAATCACAGTGAACTATGTAACAGGAGACATGTGACACAAATTTGATCCTCAAAAGTTCATTGAAGATATAAGCAGGTAGCGTGATGTTGTTTTCCAGATTGCTGGTAAAAGAACATTCAAACTGTTCAAAATAGGAAGCAGACAAAAGTATATAACTTGAATTTCTGGTCTGTTTTATGAGTTTTTATGAGTGCATGAGCATGTTACAAACATGGGTGTATCTAGACATCCAGACAATGATAATTGGTATTCAGGTTTTCACTTTGTACGTTTATGAGACCTGTCTTGCTTTTGTGCATCATATATAGCTGAATGTGCCATCCATTTTGTCCTGAGCAGACTTTTTGGACCAAAATAGTAAAATTTAAATGGTAAAAACTGTATATTCTCCACTCCAATTAAAACATTTCCCGCCACAATTTGACATTTAGATCCCCCTCCAACTGAAAAGAAATACAGCATGTAGAAATTTCTATGACTGTACAAAGCACTTAAATATTTAATGAGGTAAGTAGAGTTCAGTTCATTTATTATTTGTTGCTAAACTATTGGCCATTATATTTTAACACCACATTGCTATTACTTACCCATATCAGCTACTTAAAGTGTATTCAATTGGTTGCATCATTTATTTTGGAGTTGAAATATAATACATTAAATATGCTTTACCCCCACCCCACCCCCCAAAGCTACTCCCATGCTTACAAACGCACTCTAGTGAAATAAAAATGATATTCTGATCAAGGAAATGTTAGCTGTTGTAAATATGACTGTGTAAAGAGCCTCTCCCACAGTAAAATGCCATGGGACATTTATTACACATAAAATGGTTAGTCCTATTCCTCGATTCTGATTGTCAGCAGCTGTGTTTTATTCACAATACAGCACAGCTATGACCGCTTCACCCAACATTCTGTCAAAGCCACTAGAAGGCAAGCCTGCAACCATTAGCCGAAAAAGCGTAATGGCTAAAGCTAACGCTTCGGGTCTGGCAGTATGTGAGAAAGGAGACCAGAGGTTGTTTTTTTTTTAATGGACGTCAATGGATGAGAGGCTTCACTACGCTGAATAAACAGCTTTTTAGAGGAAACGGCTTATCCTTTAATGAATCGACAGCCTATCTGCTAATCTTCAACATGTTTTACACTAAACAATACTTTTGGATTGAACTATTTTTAGAGTTTACCACGAAAAAAATGCCACTGACTTTTTGCGACAGGTGATGTTCAGCTTTCGGCACTTCTCATTCATTCCTATGGGATCCGTAAATGGCGATTGAGTGTCGTACAACTCCGACTGAAATTCAATGACGTCAAGGTTGTATTGTGATTGGTTATTAAGGGACACGTGATCCAAGTTAGCCGTTACGCTTTCTCCAATAGTGAGTAATACAGACCCTCTCATCTCCCTATAGTAAAATAATCTCTAGCTGTGTCTGAAATCGCTCACTCTTTCACTCATTCACTAATCCCTATATAGTGTATGGCAGTTGAGTGGACTATATCAGAAAGGAGTGAACGAAATGAAGTGAACGGATTCGGATGGTGATGTGTCTGCGCGTGAAAAACATCTTCGTCATATGTACTTTTATATTACATGTACCTTATTTTAGAAAATAATATTAATAGCAATAACACTTAAAATAACTTTATATTGTAATTGTGCATACCTCCATGTCAGCTTTGTGGTTTTATTGATGGTATATTATTAATTTATTTTGTATTGCTTTGTTCATAATCATTAAATACTATTAAAATACTGTCAACAAAAATAAACACACATTAACACGTTATTGTTTGTAGTATTTTGAAACTCTCCCGAGCAGCGTTTTGCACTAAGATGCCAATGGTCGTAGAGCGCCCTCAGGCAACCGTTAATTTTACATCAGAATGAATACGCTACCAACGGACATTTTTAAATATCCACCAAATTTTTATAATTTTTGTAAATTAACAAAAATGCCACCTCAGTAAATTAATATAATATTAAACTGAGTTAATGCCTACATTATATATTTTAATATAAATAATGCATGAAATAAACGTAAACCAGAAATAATAAAGATGTAAATGGCATCTCTCATTCAAACTCGCTCGCTCCCGCTCTCTCTTCCAACTCGTTGGTTCTCCACATTGGATTGTGGGAAATAGTGCTTCAGCGAGTGTACATTGGTCGAAATCAGAATGCATTGTGGGTAAAAAGTAGTGAACGAATGTAGGGAATGAAGTCGTTCACTCAGAATTCGGACAGCACTACAAAATGGCTGACACCCGATGTAGTGCACTATATAGTGGACAGGGAGCGATTTCGGACACAGCAATAGTCTTTCCAGGAAGTTTGAACTTGCCTTGCATTTAATGGACCTTTTTCACATTTCCGGGTTTCTCGGCAGCGGAAGTACGGCAGTCAGTAGGGAGAGCGATGTCAAATTTACCGTCAGTCCCATAGACGCTGTATTAGAAACACCCTCACATTAGCATTAACTAGTTTTTTGTAATTTGATGCAAAGGTAATATAATACAAATAATAGTGTTATAAATGTACATACATTTAAAAAAAAAAATACAAATTTGAAAAACTTTCGAGGATTTACGATGCTGATGATGTTAAACGCGCCATCGCAGTCTTGTGAAAAGGGTCCATTGGCAGTTGTTGTGGTGTTGGCGGGTAAATGAAGGAAACAAACATGCCTTTTTGCCTTTTAAATTCTTTTGTATTAATTTGGATCCCTTGCAGTGTGTTGATGTGCATGAGATGATACACACGTATACATATAAAGAGGATTTTGTTACACTTTAGCCAGATTTGTATCGTCAGCGAGGTCAGTGCCAAAGTCAGTAAACTTTTCCCCCAATAAAAATACATTCATTTAATTCACATGCATTGAGGTGCTACCCACAGAACATCACTGCTGACGTGATTTATTGTGTAACATTAAATGCCAAGTGTGGCATACACTAAGAAAATAATTTTTGCAGTAATTGGGAGCTAACTAAATATGAAGTTTGTAAATATCTTCGTAAATTCAGTGGTGGCTTAGTTAAAAAGAGGAAATCCTATGAGAATGAAGTTATTTCTCAAATTGCCAATCTTTTAGCTAAAAATATGGAAGGTATTACTGATTCTGAAAAAGCTGAACTTGCTAAACAGCAATTAGATAAAATATATAAAGATAAAGCTGAAGGAGCCTACATACGGTCGTGCAGAAAATGGCTTGAAGAAGGTGAGCAAAGCTCTGCGTATTTCTTTAGATTAGAAAGGGAGCAAGCAAAAAAAAAGAATATAACAAAACTCATAATTGATGGAACACTAAGTGAAGATCAGAAAATTATTGGAAAATTCAAAATTTTACAGTGAGTTATATACATCCAAATTTTGCTACCAAGATATAAATTATTTTTTTGAGTCTCTCCAGAATGTACAGCAGTTGAATGTGGCAGATAAAGCCTTTTGTGACAGCCTTATTACCTTGAAAGAAATTGTTAATGTGATTAATATGTTAAAAAATTGAAAATCTCCGGGAAATGATGGACTCACCTCAGAGTTTTATAAGTTATTTGGCAAAAAAATAGCATCTTTTTTATTAGAAGTTTTTAAAGAAAGCACAGAAAAAAAAATTCTTCCCCCCACTTTATGTCAGGGAATAATTACCCTAATCCCAAAGCCAAACAAAGATCACCTTCTCATAGACAATTGGCGCCCAATCTCCTTACTAAATAATGACTACAAAATAATAGCATCAGTTCTGGCTAAAAGACTAAAATGTGTTAAACTCAATTATTGATGAAACGCAGTCAGGATTTCTGCCTAACAGACATATTTCTAACAACATACTTTTAATTTTAGATATGTTAGACTATTCACATTTACTTCAAAAAGAAAGCTTTATTTTATTTTATTTTTAGACTATTATAAAGCGTTTGATACGCTAGAACACAAATTTCTGTTTCAAGCACTGCATAGAATTGGCTTTGGTGACCCCTTTTGTAATATGATCAAAATGTTGTACGTGAACAGTAATGGACCCTTTTCACATTTCCGGGTTTCTCTGCAGCGGAAGTCGTCATAGTTGGGTTAACTTAAAGAGCAGTGAATGGGAGAGTACCACAAATATATTTTTTGCATTCCCATTTGCTCAAATAGCAAAAGAAAAACTCCACGATAGTGTTTTCGTGACTTTCAATAAAAGGAAAAAAATTGAGAGAGACTGATAACGGCAGTCAGAAGAGAGAACGATGTCAAATTTACCGTCCCACCCATAGACGCTGCATTACAAACACCCTCGCATTAGTGTTAACTGTTTTTTTTGGTAATTTGATGCAAAGGTGATATAATACAAAGAATAGTGTTCATACATTTAAAAAAAAAATACAAATATGAAAAACTTTCGAGGATTTACGATGCTGATGACCGTTAAACAGTCTTGTGAAAAGGGTCCATAGCTCAATTAAGTTAAGTAATAGTACCTCTCCCAGATTTTTCTTAAATCGAGGTGTTCGACAGGGATGTCCAGTCTCTCCCTATCTTTTCTTGATTGCAACACAATTTCTAAGTTTATATATCAAAACAAGCCATCTAAAAGGCATCAGTATTGGAAATACAGAGATAATTATTACCCAGTTAGCGGATGATACTGCCCTGTTCTTGGAAGACTCTCTTCAAATACCAACAGCCCTATGTATTCTTCAGCGTTTCTCTAAAGCTTCAGGCTTACATCTTAATCTTAATAAATGTGAATTACTTCCAGTTAAAAATAGTACGACTTCTTCAATTAATGGAATTGCAGTTAAAAATTGTGTTACATATTTGGGTTTACAGATAACTAAAGATAACCTTAGGGGCTCTGCAAATTTTAACCCAATTATTACAAAAACAAAAAAACTGGCTACAGAGAGACCTCTCTTTGAAAGGCAGAAGTTTGCTTGTTAAAGCAGAGGGTCTATCTCGCCTTGCTTAAGCCACTCAATCATTGTACGTTAATAACCCCACATGTAAAGTAATCAGTGGAATTTTATGGAAAAACAAGCCCCATTATTTGAAGAAATCAGTAATATTAAATTCTCACATTAAGGGTGGTTTAAACTTTATTGATTTTAACTCATTGAATAATACAATTAAAATAAATTGGCTTAAAGGTACAATATGTAAGTTTTCGCCACTAGAGGTCGCTTTTTCAAAACAATAACAAAGGCGAACTTTGACGTTATGAAGGAAGATGTTCACGGATGAGGTAATTAATTAATTTTTTTATTACCTGTACCTTCCATAGTTATTCAAACAGCGATAAATTATACAGAGAATACAAGCAAAGAACATGTACACTGTCAAAGAACATTATGACTGACTTAAGTCTAGCGTGAGTTTAAGCACTCATAAAACTCATACGTACATCATACGTACATCTTGTTTATGATGAGAAAATTCGCGTGAGAGCTGAATTCAGTCAGCGAGCGCAGTGCACTGAACAAAAACTCATCTGAACGCCTCTGATTGGCCATTGCATTCATAAGCTCAACAGACTCGTGTGTGATTGGTTATAATGCGCAACACTGTAAAAACTCATAAAAAATCATGGTGCAATACTGAGCAGATCTAAATTTAATGCTGCGGTCAACACTTTTCATTTCATTTGCATTTTATTCGTGACAGCCGTAATGGATTTAGTTTAACTGTACAGCAGCATTTGTGTCTGTGTGTTGCCATAGTTTCTACAAGTGGAGGATATGCGACTGAGGCAACTGAGGATATGCGGATATTACATCATTGATCGGCGACAATGACCAGGGACGAGTCATTATTAAGCTGGCTTGAGAAAGCCAACTTAGGGCGTGTTCACACTTGCCGTCTTTCTTGGCAAGAAAAAGTTGACGAGCGCTTTTTTATTAAATTAAAAAGCTGGCAGCGTTTTGGTTACAAATAGCAGCCGAGGGTGTCTTTTGTTGCTATAACAACAGCTGCAACAGTAGCCTAGCGCTATATGCTGCAGAAATGTCGAGAGAGTAAAAAGTTGGCTCTTTCATTGCCTTTTGAAGTTAACGGGGAGGAGAATGTTGGTTCACAACGATGTTTGTGGGTGCGCAACATTATACGGGGAAGGAAACAGTATGGTGCTTACAACAATTTAGTCCAGGAGCTCCGGTTGAATGATGCACGGTTTGTGGCATATTTTAACGCCGGCGGTGGCGTTTTAAAAAGCATTCGGGACTTTTTTGAAAACACGGTTAAAGCCAACTTACTGATCTACTATTTAAACTTATTATTATTCTTCTGAGCCAAAATTTAAACACTATCTCCTCCTAGAGCTTTCAAGCTACAACCACCAAACTCGGTTCAGACCTTCAGACTAATCTGACTCGGTGTGCTATATATTTTCTAACTGATCCGACTTATGGTTTTCGTAAACCAGACTAGCAAAACCACCTAAAATCTCATAGACTTTCATTGACAAACTCAAAACTTTTATACAATGAGACTTATGGTGTTTTTAAGCTGTCTACTCAACTGGTTTTAGCTGGTTTTAACTGTATTAGCATAGAAACATGCAAACAACATGTCAGTAACTTGCTAATCATGCTAACAACATGCTAGTAACATGCTAATCATGGTATAAACATGCTAGCAACATGCTAGTAACTTGCTAATCATGCTAACAACATGCTAGTAACATGCTAATCATGGTATAAACATGCTAGCAACATGCTAGTAACTTGCTAATCATGCTAACAACATGCTAATCATGCTAAAACAAGCTAGCAAACATGCTAGTAACTTGCTAATCGTGCTAGAAACATGGTAACAAAATGCTAATCAGGCTAGCAACATGCTATTAACATGCTAATCATGCTAGCAACATGTTAGAATCATGTTATCAACATGCTGTTAACATGCTAATCACGCTAGTAACTTTGCTAATCATGCTAGAAACATGTTAACAACATGCTATTAACATGCTAATCATGCTAGCAACATGCTAGAAACATGCTAGTAGCATGCTAGTGATTTGCTAATCATGCTAGCAACATGCTATTAACATGTTAATCATGTTAGAAAAATGTTAACAACATGCTAGAGTCATGTTAGCAACATGCTGTTAACATGCTAATCATGCTAGTAACTTGCTAATCATGTTAGAATCATGCTAGCAGCATGCTAGTAACTAGCTAATCATGTTGACAACATGTTAGTAACTTGTTAATCATGTTGACAAAATGCTAGTAAAATGCTAGAAACATGCTAGTAACTTGTTACTCATGCTAACAAAATGGTAACACCATGCTAGTAACATGCTAATCATGTTAACAACATGCTAGTAACATGTTAATCATGTTAGAAACATGCTAGTAACTTGCTAATCATGTTAACAAAATGTTAACACCATGCTATTAAAATGCTAATCGTGCTAGCAACATGTTAATAAACTTGCTAATTATGTTAACAACATGCTAGTAACATGCTAATCATGCTAGAAACATGCTAGTAATGTGCTAATCATGTTAACAAAATGTTAACACCGTGCTATTAAAATGCTAATCATGCTAGCAACACGTTAATAAACTTGCTAATTATGTTAACAACATGCTAGTAAAATGCTAATCATGCTAGAAACATGCTATTAACTTGCTAATCATGCTAACAACATGTTAACCATGTTAGAAACATGCTAGTAACATGATAATCATGCTAGCAACATGCGAGTAACAATGCTAATCATGCTAATAAACATGTTAACAACATGATAGTCATGCTAGAAACAGCCTAGCAACCACCCCAGGTACCCTAGCAATATGTTTATATCTATTTTTCTGATAGACTGTATTGCCTTGAAAACATTCAAACTTTAATCTTTAAAACAATTTTAACTTTCAATCTACTTCAAACTTTCAGACTGCAAGCTTTTAAAACTACTTCAAACTTTCAGGCTAGGCTTTTTTGAGCCACCTTAAAGTTTGTCTACAAACTGTACTCATCTAGTTTAAAATTGGAATTTCTCTAACTTTTGGAATAACATAAATACACAACTGCATAAAATATATAACACTGTGCAAGTAGTTTTTGGATATTTTATT
Organism: Sinocyclocheilus anshuiensis; assembly: GCF_001515605.1. NCBI lineage: Eukaryota > Metazoa > Chordata > Actinopteri > Cypriniformes > Cyprinidae > Sinocyclocheilus > Sinocyclocheilus anshuiensis. The sequence continues at coordinate 2,703,646 of NW_015552582.1, read as the reverse complement.
ACGAAAATCTTGCGCAAAAATTTGTCTTAATGTGTAACTATGATATCCCAAAACTTTCTGTCAAGCTATCTAACTTTCACCAACATGTTCTCTCCACCGGCGTTACATATGGAACAATAGGAATATTTTATTTAAGAATAAATCTTTGTTCAATAATCAGTGGTTCAGTAACGGAATATTTCATGTTAGTCAGCTCTTTAACAAGGATGGTCTGCTCTTTAGGTATACAGATTACTTGTAGAATTTCTATTTCTTTTAGAATATAATATACCTGTAACTCCTAAAGAGTTTACAACTGTTATGGATGCTATTCCATCTGGCATATGCATGCTTTTTTAAAAATTATACTCTATCTATAGGAACAGTTCCCTTTCCTGAACCTATCAACACGCCTATTGGTGAAATATGTTTCACTGGGAAAAAAGGAAGAAATTTTAAAATAAGAACTTTATTCCTTGAGAACATTGTCTCTGCCCCTCCTGTAGTCTCATATTGGAACAACCTTTTTGATCATTTAAATTGGAAAAATATATGGTCCATGCAACAAAGACTTTTCCTCACTAACAAAATAAAAGAAAAAACTTTTAAATTACTCCATAATATTTACCCTGTCAAACATTTTCTTAAGAAAAAATTTGGATCAGATTTGGACACTAATTGCTCCTTTTGTCAGAATGATACTGAAACACTTCTTCATTTGTTTTGGTCGTGCAACTATACTTTTCAGCTCTGGAAAGATGTTAGTTATTTTATTTCAAGTACTATCTTACAAGGTTTTTCAGTGAATCCTAAATCTGTTATTGTTGGTTTCTTTGAAGCGGATTCAAATGCCTGCTTTATTATAAATCTAATTCTCTTTCTATGTAGATTTTATATTCATAAATGTACATTTTCGAACTGTAAACCTATGTTTGTAGTATTCTTACAAGAGATAAAACATTATTTACGTACAATTTCATTCTGACTTAACAAAAAAGCTCTCAAAACATGTACAGTTTGCACAGCCTACAAACTCTTTACTGTATTTAATGTGTAATTTTTATTAATTTGTGTAATGCCCTCTTATTTCCTTTTCTTTTTTCCCCTTTGTCTTTTTTTTTTTTGTTAGTCTTTTTCTGCTTTGAACTATGGTACTGATTGTTTTTTTTATTTTATTTATTCTATTGATGTTATTCTTAACTGTTGTTATGTTTTAATTTTGTTGTTCCATAATGTAAACTAAATGTTCAAATAAAGCATTAAAAAAAGTGAGGCATACACGACGTTAATAGTAAGATAACTCCTTTGATTAACTGGAAAGACCAGCTTGTGGCGTTTATATTTTGCTTGGGTGCATGTGGTGAGTAAATTACTTTTATAACCTGAATGTTTGCAGTACGTGGTGTTTAGCATTGGCAGACTGAAGAGGGAAGTTCCTGGTTCGTCTCATGATAAACGCTACACGGTGGGCAGAGCGCAAGCTTAATTTGACAACGATGTGAAAAGTCATGCAGTTTGCTTGATGAACAGCAGAGAGCGGTCGAATGCTAACAATCGTCCAGACTAAAGCGATATATACATGCACGTACTTGGCAGACGCCTCCTATCCTATTCCTATCTGCCATTGATTGATATTATTATTGTTAGTGTTTAGTTTTTCTGAACAAAATATAGCATTAAATAGTCTATTATAAAGCAGATTATTAGATTATAAAAGTGTCCTAGTTATTGTTGGGGTTTTATACATTTAGCATAATATAGTTTTGCCAGAACACAGACCAATCAGCTGAAAGATCGATGACTTAAACAACAGCAACGACTATTTATTTTCAACGGATATCCATTGGTGTAAAAAAAATATTTATTATATATTTATGATTATGGGTCTACGTTTGTTATTAGTATTATCATTGTTATTATTAATACACTAATGAGTATTGTAGTTTTGTTAACACTAATAAAACTGCTAATATGGCTAGAAACAAACGATTATAAATAACATCGGAATTTATTTAAATGTGTAACGAAGAAAGTTCTTGATTAAAAAATATCGCACACGTAATTTTTGGTAAGTCAAATGATTTTATTTCAGGCAGATGGCAATAATAAATAGGGAATTTATTTAAATGTGTAACGAAGAAAGTTCTTGATTAAAAAATATCGCACACGTAATTTTTGGTAAGTCAAATGATTTTATTTCAGGCAGATGGCAATAATAAATAGGCTAATAATTAAAAAAAAAAAAAAAGTTCAGCGTACTGAAGTCCAACAACTGAGACGTTTCCAGTAAAGTTTCGGTAATAGGAGCAGTTTATACATTTTAGATTATAATTTGGTGTAGGTCTGTCACCAGAAAACCCTTAATGGGCACCCTTTACCGCGTATTTCAGACGCAGTCGTCATAGACGAAATGAGTAGTAAAAACGCTTTAATTGTGTGTCTTTTTGTTGATATGCGCAGTTAATTATGTTAAATTTGTTGCGCCCACTTGTGGTTCATAAAGGAACACATAGCCGTGTGTTTGGATTTGTGCTTTAATGCGGTAAAGAGAGAAAGACTCTTTTACTGCGGTCATGGGCAGATATAAGGGACCTATTTTTCAAACAGACACATCGACACGCAGTACGTACACAAACAGAGATAATACGTCACAGACAGAGAGACAGACACATGGAGTTAAGTGGGCTTATTTGATTAGCTTTCATTCTTTCCTTTGCCATTCTGGTTTTCTCAGCATAAATGCATCCTCAGTTTGCCATTAGCAATCAGCCTGTGTCTCGTGCAGAGGTCTGAAGGCCTATAGATTTATCTTTATGTGGTGCATAAGGGTAATGGTGATTGCAATGGAAAGTTTTTCCAAATTAGCCAGCATTTCTGAGATGTTTCGCACATGAGGTTTGACTCAAAACAAGAGATGATTAAGAATTTAAAAGTTATTTATTTGAAAGATTTTATAATTCAGACAGAAAGTGATTGGTAGCTTACAAGGTAGGCCAGTGTGTGTGTATGCACAGACTGGTTGGAATGTCGTGTCCATCTAGGCTTCCTGTCTGTGAACGTAATCTGCGGGAAACAGGCAACGTTTCCCAACAGTCTCAGCGTGACGATAAGCTGCTTTTTATCAGGGTTATGAGGCCGTGCTGCAGTTGGCACTGGTTGTGTCACACGCATACACACACAGAGAGCCTCAGGTGGTCAGACATTGAACGGTTTGTATGTAAATGTCCAGTAAATGTGTGAAAAGAAAACGGAAATGTATCTTTAAGCACATCTTTTCCTCTGCTGACATATATATACTTATATACAGGCACACGCATGGCTGCTGGAGCTTCTCATTTTTTCCCAAAGGTCTTTGGGACTGTGCCTATATCACCCCAGCAGGAAGTAGGGGGCGGAATGCCATGGCCGGGGTGGAATGTTCCAAAGTTCTAGAATGTGCGGTCGGGAAGTATGAGAGGGGAAAAAGGGAGAACAAGAAGTAGACGAGAATAAGAATGAAAGAGACTCGAAAGTTGTTTATGTTTTAGGTTAAAACGTGTCTTTAGGGTACGGCCGTGTCACTTTTTGACAGTCAGGTGGATTCAGCGGCTTAAACTGAGCTGTCAGACTTTCACTGACTGACACAATAGCCTTGTTTGCTTGATTAATACTCTTTTGTCTGTGTGTGTGATGCACTCGGATGATTCAGTAAACTTGTATTACACTGGCTTACAGTGTGTGTTGTAGCCCGTAGGCACTCCTTGCTTATTTGTTAGCCGTCTTGTCGACTGTTTTCTTTGCATTCTTTGCAGACTATGTATGGAGCTCTTTTTAGTGAGGGGATTTTTAGTTCTCTGCTGTTAAAGTGATAGTTCACCCAAAAATTACAATTCTGTCATCATTTATCCACCCTCATGCCGTTCCAAACCTGTTTGACTTTCTTCTGTGGAACACAAAAGAAGATATTTAAAAAAAAATGTCCATACAGTATTTAGACTTTTTTTCCATACAATGGGGTCCACTGGGGCAAAAACAGTTGTGTTGCATGAAAGAAAGTCATACAGCTTTGGAAAGACATGAGGGTGAGTTTCGACACAAGCGTGTGTGCGTACGTGTGCGAAAACGCAAATTTTGTATTATGTAGGCGTGTATTCGCTGCGGTCTGGCTCATGAAATTCAGAAAGAAATGGTCATTGTGTTGCATACTCTCTTGGGTAATGCTTGCCGTAAATGTGTGAGTGTGTGTGTATTTCTCAAAACCCAAAATAATTCTTCCTCTATGTGGTTTCAGGATGGGTCCTACCTGGCTGAGTTTCTGCTGGCTAAAGGTTACGAGGTGGGTAAGCCAATGTAACCCCGAAAGACATCCTACAAACCTGTCAGAAATCATTCCCACATTGATCTGATGCAAATATGTCTGTCTGTTAATAATCATACATGAAAGTCATATTTTCATTTGATTCAAATTTAAATGGGTTGCATCTTATTTAAAGGTTCACTGTACATTTTGGTTATTTTTTTAAGATAAAGAAATTTTAAAAGACATATCTCTTATGCTCAGCAAGGCTGCATTTATTCGATCAAAAATACAGTAAAAACAGTCATATTGTAATATACTATTAAAATTTAAAGTAACAAAAAGAATAGTCTTAAAAGAACAGCATGTATTTAAAATAGAAATCTTTTGTAACTTTATAAATATTCTTACTGTCACTTTTGATCAATTTAACATATTCTTGCTAAATAAAAGTATTAATTTCTTAATAAAAATCTTAGTGACTCCAAACCTTTGAACGAATGTTCTGTTTAAAGTCATGTACACTCAAATGAGATTAATACATGAAGTTTTTGTTGTTTTGGGCAGGTTCATGGTATCCTCCGCAGGTCCAGTTCTTTTAACACGGGCCGGATTGAGCACCTTTATCATAACCCTCAAACGCACACAGAAGGAAGTGAGTTTCACATCCACACACCTGGCTCTAATATGCATGCTTTATTATGTTTGTAAATGCATAAATGTCTTCTAACCTGTGTAAAATATCACTAGGCATTGGATCCGCTAAGGGTTGTAAGTTGTCCATTCAGTATTTTTAATTAATTTTTTTAAGGTATTTTCCTTTATGGTTGCAGTCTAAACATTCTTAAGCACTATTTGGACGGTAATTATTTATTTTGGGTGAAGTCTGAGAAAATCATTGGCATGGCTCCTCTGTGATAAAAGTCATGCATTTGGACTGCAGTTTTTCACAGGGGAGACAAAGAAGTTTTCTATTTTTATTCATATAGGGAATGACACATACACAATGCCGCTAAATATGGTTGTCACTCTTCTGACAAGTGCTTAATCCCATTCTGTACAAACAAGAGTTCACCTGTTTATGGGAGTGACAAAAGTGTTCTGCGACAGAATTCACTCCCCAAAATTATGATATGTTATAGTGCCCTACAATAGGAAAATGCAGTACATACTTACAACTGAAAGACCAAAAACCAAAAGTTTCACAGGTTCGGAGGTGACTGCTGTATTATATACAGTAAAAATAGTTGGTTAGTTTACGGAAACAAGCTTCCTTTGTGCCAAAATACCAAAATTCTGATTCCGTTTAACAGCCAGTGGTAACATTTGGGGCCCAATTAATCCATGTAAACTAATTCATCCACATAAAATAACCAAATTTAATTTGACCAGGAATTTTTTTCCTGAATGGTAGGATAAGAAAATTAACATGTCTTATTGAAATTGTAATAAAGTCACTTATTAGTCCCTGTGTAAAACATTTGCCATCCAAATAGGTCTTTCATTCTTTATCTGGTTTTGAAAGCAAAATTAAATAAAATGAAATTCAAAGTTTTGCACAAAAATCTAGAAACAGACTCTTATTTCACTCCAGTCGATCTGGTGATGGGCGTCTGTTTTTCTCTTTTTCTTTCTTTTTTTTGGCTCAGTAAACAATTTTATAAACATTTTGAACATGGATATTACCTCTTTGTACTGGGTCTGGTAGCTTTCGCTGGCAAGGCTTTACAATAAGGTAATGTATTAACTAACTTGAACAAAACACTTATTACAGTATTTATTAATCTTTGTTAATGTTATTTAATGTAAATACAGTTCATTATTAGTTCATGTTAATTCACAGTGCATTAACTAATGTTAACAAGCACAACTTTGATTTGAATAACGCATTTGTAAATGTTGAAATTAACATTAACTAAGATTAATAAATGCTGTAGGAGTACTGTTCATGCTTAGTTCATGTTAACTAAAGTAGTTAACTAATGAACCTTATTGTAAAGTGTTACCCTTTCGCTCAAGTGGCAGTCTTTAAACTTGAGCCGATGTGGAGGGAAATTTTTTCTAAAACTTTCCAGTAGACAGTAAGCTATATATCAGATTGCTTTGTCAGGGAATGAAATTCATTCTTTTATTCTGTGCCTCATAGACATGAAGTTGCACTATGGAGACTTGACTGACAGCACGTGCTTGGTAAAGATTATCAATGAAGTCAAACCCACTGAAATATACAACCTTGGAGCACAGAGTCACGTCAAGGTAAAACTTTCTCAATCTCGCATTATCTAGCTTCCTTTCTCTATGTTTCTCAGTCACACAGATGCTCTTTGTCTGTCGACTCTCAAACTCTCCCGCTGGACAGACACACACACACACACACACACACACATGCAAACTGTTTCATAATGACTTTGGTTTCTTTCTCAGTGGTGAACAAATGACCCCATCCAAGTAATACTTTGGAAAGAAAAAAATTCTTAACCAAATACAGAAGACTTTCTTTCACTCTCTGTTTCTTTACCCACACCCCTAACGTCTAGTCATCTGGGATGAGGTCAGGGGGATGTTTGTCAGAGAGTTGGCCATCATGGTGTATGTGAACTTCTGTGTGGGTGCTCCACAGGGTAATTTATGGGAAACAAGCACAAACGGCAGTTAAAGTGAGGGAGAGGAAGGGAGAGAGGATGATGATGGAATAAGAAGATCAAAAGCAGAATAGAGATGAGATAATGAGGAGGGATACGAGTGAGACAGTAATATTGACGTTGTTTCCTTTAGCTACTCATGAGTTCAGTCACAGGAAAAACCAATTAAAATGTGTTCAGAGAGAAACAACAGCGTCATGTTTTTGCTGCAGCTTAACATGTTTCAACCACACAAAGAAAACAACTGAAAACATTTGTTCATCCAAAAGTCATCATTTACTCAACATTTGATACAACATGGGAGTGAGAAAATGATGACTGAAGTTTCATTTTTTTGGGTTCCTTGAAACTATTCCTTGAAAAGCATGAAACTTCTTTCGCAAACCATTTGTCTTCCGTGATGTGGTGTATTTCCAAATGAATCAGAAGTTGGCATTTGATTGGATGGTAACAGACAGTCGATTATATTGTTGGTTAATATTATTTTAGCCCACTCGTGCGGCATTTGTTATGTAAGAAAAATGAAAGTAATTTTGGAGGCAGAAAAAGTAATACATTTGATGAGAGATCATGGAAACTCTTCTAGAACAACATGCACCGATGAATCATCCATAATAAGACCAGAGACATTTTATTAAGAAAGTGAATAGAGTCAGTTTTGATTTCCTGTTGTCAAGTTCAATCATACTGAGGGGTCGTTCACGTTGCTCGCATCTCACGTCTTTTGCAGTGTATCACACATGACACAGCACTCTTTTTGTTAAATCCTTCTTTAGACTGTACTTTTTTAACTCCACCCCCTGCATCTCTCATTTTAAACACAAATACGCGTCTTGTGTGAACAGCCCCTAAAGTTATTCTTACACAATAATTTTACACAAAAATTGTTCTTACGCAATAATTACCACTTGCTGTGTTTGATAACCACAGTGGCTTCAGAAGTATTGGAATACATTTAAACACTCAAGTCATATTAAAAATGTATCAGTGTCATTGTATTATGCAGATTTAAGTCGCATCTGCAAACACATGATGCTTTTTAAGTAATACTAATTTTTTGAGCCAGTGTTTTTGAGCTATATTTCTTTAAAACAAATGCGACTTGGTTTGATATTTTGTTATATAATGCCAGTGCATTCGTACATTTTTAAATATGGCTTAACTGTTCAAATACTTTTTCGAGCCGCTGTTTGTCTAAAACGGTTCATAAGCCTCAATGGTTGGCTTGTAAGTCAGTAGGATGGAAAGATCCAGACTGCACCTGCGGGCTGAAAACGTACAGTTAAATACAGCAGCTGCCGTAATATGGAACTAAATAATTCAGGTGGAAACTCACTGAGAAACATTGGCCAACAGACAGGCATCCATTATAATGAATGGGAGGTGTTCTGGGTGTCCCATTAGGAGGATCATCTGCTGTGATGACAGATAACAGCAGGATGCTCACTGTCACAAATGGAGTTTGTACCGCTGTGGATCCTCAACATAAAGAATAAAAAGTACTTTAAGCACAGACATAGGAGTAAGGGAGAGTAGTTTGTATTTAAAGATTGCAATCAGGATTGCTATGTGGAAAAATAAACAAGCGTGATTTAATACACCATCAGTTTAGGCTTGTAAGTGTGTGCGTTAGCCGGGAGTGGTCATTAAAGATAGCTGTTTCAATCAGTGCCCGCAGTAATGAAGTGGTAGATCACTGCTACTCTCTGATTGTAGTTTACATTTTTTACTCACCGCACTTTGTTTGGATATGGCAGAAAAGTGGCAGAGAAAACACACATACACACACATGCTCGGTTTCCAGTTTTTACACACAGGGGTCAGCAAAGTGCTATTTTGTTTGATAGTACCACTTGGCGGTTTTTGTAGAATATTCGTTTATACTTACAGGAATGTTTCAGAAGAAAGTGATGTGCTTTTTTTCCCTGCATGCACATTCTGTCTTTGTCTGTGAGCATTTATAGTCTTGTTATTCAAATAAATCCGTTGGATAAATGACATAAGGACGACAAGCATTAAGACTGTAATGAGCTATGATTGAGTTGAAATAAAGTCATGGGGTATTCAGGTCTAATGTTGCATAACAACATTTGAACATTTGATTTTCTTGTTAGAACTCACTCACTCTCTGCAATTAACATGGATATATATATATAGATAGATAGATAGATAGATAGATAGATAGAGTAGAGTTTGACAAACTATTCCTGCTTTTGTCTTTTCCTTATTAGTTTCACACTTTTAACATTTAACTTTTTTTATTCGATGTTGTAATAAAATTCATGCAGAATTTAAATTATTGTCTGAACTTAAAGAAAAATGATGGCAGTGAAAAATGTTGAATTTAATCAAAGCATTTTTTTAGATGCACAGTATTCGGTACAAACATACATAGTGTGTGTATGTAATTATGTTAAGTAAAAGTTTAAGTGTTATTTTCAGATAATAATAATAATAATAAAGAAATTAAAACTTTTATTCTGCAAGGATGCATTAAATTGATTAAAAGTGACAGCAAAGACATTTATAATGTTACAAAAAATATATATTAAAAAGAAAAATGCAGTTCTTTGGGATTTCTATTCAAAGATGTTAAGCAGCACAACTGTTTTCATCATTGATAATAATAAAGAAATGTTTAATGAGCACCAAATAAACATATTAGAATGAATTCTGAAGTACCATGTGACACTGAAGACTGGGGTAATGGCTGCTGAAGATTCAGCTTTGCCCTCACAGGAATACATTGCATTTTAAAATATATTCAGATTGAAAACAGTAATTTTAAATTGTAGTACATAAATAATTCACAATAGTACTGTTTTTACTGTATTTATGATCAAATAAATGCAGCCTTGCTGAGCATAAGAGGCTTCTTTTCAAAAACATTAAAACAATTTTACCGTCCCCAAACCTTTGAATGGTAGTGTATATCTCTTCAAAAGAAGTTGTACTAATAATTCTGTTTTGTTATGTGCCTGAATAATATCTCTAAATCTAATAATTAATTTAAAATGTAAAAATATAAAAATGAAAAACTTGCAGGACAGCACCTGTTAGACATGCATAACAACATGAAATATAAGGTGATAACAATAATACAAGCACTGAATTATTCAGGTGGGATATACCAGCTTCAGGAGGTCTGTGTGTGCAAACACAATGGAGAGATAAAGCCATCTATTTACATGTGAATGCGCACTGTTCCGACTCTCATGTTGTTTGGCAGGAACACAGGAACAATACAGTAAACAGGAACAGTAAATAATAGCTGTAAACCATAATGTCGACCTAATATAACATCAGTGTGCGACCACGACTTTACTACAAAAAGAGCATAGTGTAAGTTACATGCTGATGTTTGTACAAGTTTAAACCTTGCCGTTATTATCAAATAACCACAAATGGAGCTGCCTTGTGGGATAGCACACTACAATTAGTCACATTCGACCACATCAAACCTAGATCACATGCTAAACTGAGTTGAAGTGGCACTTTTTTAGGCTGAGATTGAGAGCCAAGTAACACACACACACACACACACACACACACAGTGAGAGGGTTGCAAAGTGTATTTTTATGAAAATCCATAAATGAAAGTTTATTTTCAAATTGAATTTTTTGACTTTTTTTGTTTAATGTTAAAGTAGTTCGGATTGAATTAAGAAACTGAGAACACAAAATAGCATCCGTGGTATTTGGGTTAGTTTTGTTCTGTGTTGAATTTTCTGTCACCTCCAAGCGTTTCTCTTCGACTCTGAAAGTCTGTTTGTGAATGTGTTTTTGTGTTTGCGGCAGAATCGGTTTGTCGTAGTGTTATGTACAGTCGGGCGTGATTGGCATACGCTTTGTGTTTGGATTAGTACAGATCTGTAGCTAATATGCAGTATTACTGGAGCATTGCAGTATGTATCATGTTTTGTGTACTTTTGCGAATGTGTTTGATGTGTAATGTAAGTGTTGTCTTGGGAAGACTGAAATTGTGTGCATGTTTATAGACGGATGTGACACAGCAAACAGGCAAGAGAATGCAGGATTGAGTGACACGCTGAAAGATGATCCGACTTTGGTGAAATGCAGCACAAAAACCTTTTCAGCTAATGACGACAGAATTTTTTAATAAGGTCGTGGTTGCAATGTAACACTGAGCCTAAGTTTCCTTGTTAGCTAATTGGGTGTCTAGAGGACGCAGACGCTCTCACTTTCATACAGATACTTACAGTTAATTGCTTGTGTAAATCATTCCACTCACCACCAACAAACAGACCTTTATTCAGTGGTGTTACATCACGCTAAAAACATGAGTTTGATCTATCTAAATGACAGCACCTGAAGCAAGTGATTAATTATGAGAGAGTAAAATCTCTGTCACTCATTTAAGGGTGGGAATGCAGATGCATTTTAAACATGTTGTATAACATGCTCATTCAGACACTGGAAGTGGTAGAAAAGATGTATAACATTTAATTAGTTTTTAACTAATTTTTTTTTTTTTTATATGAATATTTATATATTTACAATGTGTTGTTGTATTTTATTTTATTTTTTTATTTAATTAATTAATATTATTATTATATAATATATTATAGTTAAAGAGACTTTCTTTTCTCAGTAGACTAATCATTATAATCATTATAGTTTTTAGTTAATAATTTTTATATACATTTTGCACTTTCTATTCTTTTACATTATTTCTTTTGCTTTTTTATTCTTTTATTTAATGAGGAGATACCCCCTGACAATGTAAAGCGCTTTGAGTGCCTAGAAAAGCGCTATATAAATGTAATGAATAATTTTTTTTTATTTCATTTATTTATTTTCATGTATTTCGTGTAATGATTCTCCCACTGATAATTATTATGTGTGCATATTATGTTGGCTAGTTTTAGCATGCAGTAGACTGACCTCAGCTTTTATAATACATTTAGATAAGATTACATATATTAAGTATTAATATATGTGTATTAATATACTGTATACTGTATACATATACTGTAGTATTAAAAACACTTTACAATAAGATTTTATAACTTGATCGGGGTGTTTTGTTAGTTTGATGCGTTTCCTCCTCTTTGAGCCGCTGCTTTTATGAAGACGTTGCCAGGTTTTCACAACAAAACCCGCCCAATCGCGTTTCGAGGGGGTCCCCGTCAAAAATCGCGTTCCGAGGATAAAATACGCATGTTTTTGCGGGGTTCCCCAGGTAAAATTCGCATTCCAGGGGCTAAATATCACGTTAATGGGGTCGTTTTTCAACCCGCGGACATGAAAAACAACCCGCGGCAACAGTGTTAAAGCAGCCCAATTCCGCGGGAAAACCGCAGACTTGGCAACACTGGAAGAGTATAGCGCATCAAGAACCGGTTACTCGGTACCACCGGTATTTAAGAAAACCTGGTAACGTAACGTTTTCATTTTTTCAGTACCGACTTGGTACCGAAATACCGGGTCTTTTGACAACACTAGACTGTGGTATGACGCTTCACAAAATTTGTGAATGGCAACAGAATTGTGTTGTTGCTCTTATTTAGGTACGAGTCACTCAATTTTGAAAAGAAACGACCCAAAAAATGTGTCATCTTTGGCAAGTGGCAACATAAAGCGCATCAAGCTGTGACGGCATTAATCCAGGGATTAAAACAGCATTAAACATCTCTAGCCTCACATAAGCCTTGACTGCTCCACATTAGACAAAGGAACACAAGGAAGATGTGTCATATGGTACACCTTGTCTTTCTGGAAATATTCAGTCCTAGAAAAAGGTTTAAGATGGCTTGACTTATCAATGTTCCAAAAAATTTTGGAAGGAATCTGACTGACATGGTATGTCTGAATAATATGCCGGTCTTTGTGAATTTGCTAGCACAAGCACCTCAACACTTGATTGAGAGGTGGAAAATGGCCGTTTACAGAATAAAACAGGTATTGCAATGAACAATTCATCCTTTGTGCGGTGTAAACGGACACATTCCTGTGTCATGCCCTGCCCTAAGGGAGTTAACATTAGTCAAGAGAAGCATTTAGTATATACTTTTGTTTGATTATTATTACTATTACTATTTATATTGTTATTTATTATTACTATTATTATTGCCATTACATCAGGTAATGACCTTGGCAAAAATGTTGAACAGAAGTAAGGGATGAAAGAACAAAAAGAAAGGATGGAAGTTTGGATCATAGCATTACCAGAGATGTTGGCTGATTGGAGGACTATAGGATCAGGAAATATTCAGCTGCAGATTAGCATCATAGTGTATGATTCCAATGTAAACTCTAAAAATGATTAATGATGATTAAGATTATGATGAATGTAAAGTAGGATGCAAGAGAAAAAACATAAGCCACCAGTTATCACGTTATATACAGAGAAATGTTAAGCCTCAAGGTTTGTATTTCCATCTTGCATGCAAACTGGTGGAAAAATCTCAAAATCTCCACATTTTTGCTTTCTCATTTATAGCAGAAACCTCTCTTGTTCCTTTTTCTGTTGTGCAAATCTTTCTGTTGTGCCACTCGTCTGCATGACCTTTAGATCTGTACTCTGTAAGTCTGAGATAGGGCTCAACAATATTATAAGTATATATTTTTTCCTAGTCAGGCCAGCAGTTTCAATATGTGCATTAAATTTCAATATAAAAATTATCCATTTTATAACGTGTGACATGCATTTTCAATTTCATTTATTTTATTTTATTTTTACACAGCTACTTGACAAATACATTTTTGTAGAAAACTTTTAGTAGAGACTAGCCTTGGGCGACGGTTAATTTTTGTGATAATTATGCATAAATCAGACCAATCAGAGTCAAGTATTTCATATTGCTGTGTGATCATTTTAATTTGTTTATTCATCATTATCCTCTTCTAAAACGTATCTGTTAGCCAGCTAGATAACATTATATATTTAATTCAGAATTTGCAACAGCAATGTTCAATACACAAAAACATCATTAAAAACAAGTGGCTTAGAAGGGTCGCCAATTGGACAAGTGACAGCCAGTCTGAGATTGTGAGCTGGATTGTTTCAGAAAGGTTAGTGGATGGCATATAATGACAACACACAAATTTGGCAAAAAAAAATTATATGGTAATGAATTTGGTCTGCAGAGAGACCTACTAGCCACCAGAGTATATAATTACTTTTTTTAAAAACTATTTATAGCTTGGAAGCATTCATCATCTTCTCTCAAAATAAACAAGCAGGTCAAGCACTCATATTTGATATTTTTGTATTAATCTAAAGCTTATTGTGCTCAGTGCTTTTAACAAAACTGAGGTGGATGGATGCTCAGCGATGCAGGTCTTGGCATATCAGTTTGTGCATTGTCAGTGTTTCAGCAATGTTTGTGCGTAGGCTTCTTGACGTACAGATAAGCACACACAATAGCTCACCTCATTCTTTCGAGCTCCTAAATGACAGCACCTGTCAACTGTGATGACACATGTGCTGTGTGTGTCAGAGAGCTGGTTCAGTCAGAGACCTCTCACATGTGGTAGTTGTTGGTTGCTGTCAGCACAAGGTTAACCGTCAACTGCCAGGAGCTGAACAGAACCTTGTGTGTGACAGTGCTGTTCTCAAGCAAATGAAATAGCACGGATTATATGGATTGCACTATACTTCCTTTAGAAGTGTTTGCACAAAGCCCAGACCTGAACACCTTTGGGATGAAATTTGAATGCCGACTGTTAGCCAAACCAAATCACCCAACGTCAGCATCTCTCTGAATAGGTACAAATCCAACTGCCATGTTCCAAAATCTAATGTAAGACCTTCCTGGAAGAGATTTTCTTTTCCCCTGTGCTTTTGAAATTAAATGTTTAACAAGACACAAGCATCGGTGAGGTCAGGCACTGATTATTGGTGATGGGATCTGGCCCGCTCCTCCAATTCATCCAAGAGGTTTTCAAAGGGGGTTCAGGGCAGTCAAGCTCTTCCACACCAGATGTAATAATTGAATAATAAAAAAAAAATGCATGCATTTTGTTTTGGTTTATGTTTTAGTTATTTAGTTATTTTCTTATTAAATAAGTAAATACATTTTCTTTTTTTTTAATAAATTTCTTATTTATTTTTATGTAATTAATTATAATTTCATTGAATTATTATTAATAATACATTAAAATAAATTAAATATTTCTATTTAAAATTTTTTTAATTTAAAAATAAAATTAACAAATCTTTAGTTTTCAATTAATTATTCATTTACCTTGGTTTATTAATATGTTTTTTAAATGAAGTTTGATTCAAATTATAAAATAAAAAAGTCAGTAAAGGGGGTTCATGAGCCCTACTGATCATGGAGCTGTGGGGCTATATGAGACGAAAAAGGTTGTCTTCTGGAAACGCTCTGTTTTTACAAGGATGGAGACAGTTTAAGGACATCTGTAGCGGGCTAAATGATTCCCTACTTATTCGCAGTCATGGTTTCTCCCCTCCCTCCCTCCGCTCTCACACACTAATGCTTGTATGAGCTCTGCGATTGCTACAGACAACTTGCGCCTGGGACAACCCCAACCGCAGCCCATAATGATCCAGGCTGTTGCCATGTTTACATGTGTGTTTATGTTTGAGGGAAGGCGTGAATGATGAGGTGAGCGTGTCTGGTTGAGCAGGCAGAAGAGCGAGGGAAGTCGGTGTCATCTCAAGCATAGATTTAATTAGCTGATGAATTCCAATCCTGACGTGCCGAAGCCGTGAGGACTGTAGGAGTAGTATCGACAGAGGAGGGTAGCGTTATTAGGTAGAGCTGAAAGAGAAAGGGTGTTCGCTTGTGCACGAGTCGCCCCGGGCCACGGGGACTTTCCCGATGTCAGACATAAATCCTGCCCCCCTGACAGTTCCAAGCTGCTGTGGAAGCACGAAGAATCTGCTTTTGCAGCACAATTTTCTATGAGTCTCCCGCTCACTTCAGATAACGTGTAAAATGTGGCTGCACTTACATAAACAACAAAATCCCCGTAATTTCCACATCTTTTCTTAGCCTGCAAATGCATAGAGGGAGCAATTTGGAGTTCGCAGCATGCTTACTTGCATCAGTGCAATGGCTACTGCTACTAGTAACAGCTGGAATGAGCAAATTATGGTATAAGTGTTCCTCTAATAGCACTATTTTGTCACATTTATGACATTTGAAATCTGTGTCCTGGCTGTTTGTTTGGAGAAAACAATGCCCAAGAAATGAAAATTGCTTGCGGCGCGGTATAAGATGCCGTGAAAGTTCTCCACACAATCTGAAGACATAAATCTACTTGTACCTGACAGAAACATGTCTCTCTTAGTTCTAACTGGTATGATTGAATGTTTTGGCTCACAATTAAAAGCATGTTTGCACAGTCCAAAAAACTTAAAGCTATTATCCCAGCAACGGTAATGATAGCTATTGGATGAGTGCCAAGCAACACAACTAAAGTCAATCCATTGCCGCATTATAAGGATTATTTTGAAAGTGATGTGAATTTGCGTTGTGAAGACACTTAAATATCGTTTCAGTCTCACGATAATCAGCTGTCAGTCGCTTTTGTTTTCTCTCTGAGGTGTGGTTACAGATGTGCACTAGGGTATTTCGTAGATCATGCCTGTTGCCGAGGGTTTGTCTCGATGGGAAAAAAAACGTGTAGGTGCGATTCTGAGAAGTCTGTCTAATTTGAGGAACAGGTTAGATGAGTTAGTCTCTCCCTCTCTTTCTCCTGCTCAGTTCCTGTCTGTCTTTCTGTTTCTTGCTTTTCCTCCCTATCTTTAACATCTCAGTTTCAGTCAGGGATTCCCCGACTCGCTCGTGTTTGGGAATCGAGTATGTCTGAACTCGTTAAAATAGAGCAGAGACCTTCTCGCTCGAAATCTTTTAAGGTTCAGATTTTCAGTTGATAGTCAGTTTTGTTTGTATAATAGTTTGAAATCTTTCAAATCAAACTAGGGATTTTTCCTTAAAAAAAAAAAAAAAACAGATAATGCAACATTGTTAGATAATATTGTGTTTTGCATTTGATGACTTGGATATTATATGCACTGAATGCCATTATCCATATACAACATTTAGTTGTTTCAACCAGTTTACATAAGCTAGAAGACAAATTGTTTGATGCTCTGTGTGTTTTCCAGTAACAGCAGAGCATACAGCTCTATGCAAACAAAGACACTTGATATCAACTAAAGAGAAGATTCCTTCTCTCAGCTTAGAGGGTTTTGCGCTGAGTTTTATTACCAGGCAGTTACTTGTTTTCATATTTCCTTAAATTCTGTTTATTTTGGCAACTTCTTGGCTTATGTTATTGAGTTATGTCAACGGAATGAATTGCATTTAGCCATTTACTTGTATACTTTTGCATTTAAGTCTTACGCATAAATGCCTTGTGTTTGTCAGATCTCCTTTGACCTTGCTGAGTACACTGCAGACGTTGACGGGGTAGGGACCCTACGTCTGCTGGATGCAGTGAAGACCTGCGGTTTAACTGACACCGTCCGCTTCTACCAGGCCTCCACCAGCGAGCTCTACGGGAAAGTACAGGAAATTCCCCAGAAGGAGACCACACCATTTTACCCGCGATCCCCTTATGGTCAGCACACACACATCTAAAAACATGTTGTGTCTTTCTATTTTTACATTTTTTGATAAATAAATAAATACACAGATGTATTTTACTGTTTATTTAACTCTACCCTATGTTCAAAAGTTTAGAATCAGTGAGATTTTATGATTTTGAAAGAAGTCTCTTATGCTCACCAAGGCTGCATTTATTTGATCAAAAATACAGTAAAAACATTAATATCCTGAAATGGTATTTCAATTTAAAATAACTGCTTTCTATTTCTAATATATCTTTCTAATATATTTTAAAATGTAATTTATTCCTATTATGCCACAGCTGAATTTTCAGCAGCCATTACTCCAGTCTTCAGTGTCACATAATCTTTCAGAAATCATTCTAATATGAAATATAGAATGCTAAATGAAGTGTGGAAACCATGATACAGCGTTTTTTTTCTTAGGATTTTTTGATTAACCGATCTATTTAATGCAGAGCAGCATTTTTTTGAAATAGCAGTGTTTTGTAGCAATAGAAATGCCTTTGCTGTCATTATGTAAGTATCAATTTCTTTAGAAAGTAAAATCTTACTGACCCCAAACTTTTCAGCGATATGCAAAAAAAATAAAAGAATTTTTTTACGTACCATAATGCTCACTACACATGTAAATATGTATTTTAAAGAAATAAATTCACTTTAATTCATTTGTAGAGTACAACAACCAAAGGATAGATTACAGTAAGCCACATTACAGTACAGTAAGACATCCTCATTTTGGATTAAATTGTTCTTTTTAGGCATAAAGCTTTCAAAGTTTGCTCAAATAACAAATATTTGCTACTAGATGGAACCTCTGAAGTGTTAATATGCCGCGAACAGTCTGTTAGTGCCTTGATGACAGTCTTGGCACGACAGAACTGTTTACACTGCAAGTGCGTGGCCTGACACAGCAACTAGATCTCTCCCGTTATAAGTGCTTAAAGTGTAGATATTTTCAGTGATTGTAATGGGAGTGACAGTTTTGTGGTGTCACAGAATCCGACTTATCTAGATGTCAAGATGGCTCAGGTTATGATTATAAATTATGAAACATACAATAACAGCTCTGCAGACTACACTAAAGGAAGTGATGCTAGAGTCCAGGGAGAATGTTGTATGTGTGGCCAAACCCATTATGATTGGTTTACAGGGGATTATCATGACACAACATTTGGTAAAGGGTGCAGCCATGACATTTTCTCCACAACAAGAGTGTTGTTCTGTGCCCCCACCCACAACCCCAGAGCAGTGATGTCATCCGCTAGCATTAGTGGTGTGGATTTTTAAGCCAACTAGACTGTCTAAGCGTGTGTGTATATGTTGAAGGACGTCGAGGAAAGAGGGAGTACAGGGCTGGAGGAGGGTTAGAGATAGCTAGATAGGGAGAGAGATGGATGGGATAGTGTGAAAAAAGCCAACTTCATTTCCTGTCCGATCTCAGTGGTAGCCTCCCCACATTGGGCGGGTCGGCGATGATGAGTTAATCTGGTTTGGAATTCACTTCGGAATTTCAGCCAGTGTCTACTTTCACCAATAAACAAACTTGCTCCGAAAGAGTTTACGAAATATGAGAAGAGTAAAAAAAATCTGTTACAAATCCACCACAGAGATGTCTGGGGTGTGTGCACATGTGAAAGCAGTTACACTTTGACACCTATTCAGGTTCGTCTGTCTAATAACAGTGAGTAGTTGCAGACGAGAGAAACGGTCATGCCAGTCAATCAGACGACATCTAAGGGCTCCTCCATTACACACTCATCTCTCATCTTTTTGTTCGCTCACATTCCCTCTTTCCTGTTGAAAGACGAGCGTTTTAAGAAGTTAAACCTCTCCAGGTGAGAAGTACTGCACCTGATGGTGTCGATGGACCTCTCACCTATTGCAGACACACACGCACACGCACATGTGCACACTGCTGAATGAGCCCTGAGTTGTTTTGCTCTTTCACTCCTCATCTACCCGTCTCACACACCTGTGTTTGTGTTGTCATGTTGTCATGGCAACAAAGAAGGGAAGTGAATGAGATGCTCCTTTAATGTCTCAAATTAAACATCTCTCCTCACCTTGCATCTCTCTTGCTTTCTGTTTCTCACTCTCTGTCTCTACGACACACACTCCCACATGCGCTCCAAAAAGCTGACATGGTTGGTTACTTGGGGCTCAACAATAAGGTTTTTTTTTCTGATTGCTTGGTTGGGCCATTTGTTCAGATTTCTACTTGACTTGCCAATATTTTCACAGGCCCTTACATAATTATTTTTATTATATTGTACATTTTATTTTATAAAAATATTTTAAGAAAGACAAAACCCTTCCGCACACTACTTTAGCCTTTTTATAATAGTTAGTTTAGTTTATTTTATAATATAATTTATTTTATAATGTCTTTTGTCTTATGTAACTACCTATGATTTTTCAGGTGTGTGAGCTTCAATGTTTTTTTTTTAATCATAAAAAAAATTGTATACAATATATTATAGAAAATAACTTTTATATATTGTATTAAGAATATAATTATTTTACATTCATAATTTTTGACATTTCTAAATGTTATTAATTTCGTATAAATACAAAAAAATTATCATTATTATCATACAGTTATCACAAATATAATTTTTTAAAATCAAATCTTTAAAAAGAAAATTTTGAATAATAACGTGAAGTTATATGGTTATATTTTGGCGTTTTCTCTATGTAGCTGTACTGAAAACACCAAGACAAAATGTTAAACTAAAAGACAGAAAACTAAGTTTAAGCTTCCAAGGCATAATAATGCATATACGTGCTTACAAAAAAAAGTATGATATAGCACTGACCCAATAGGACAAGTGACAGTTCAGTCAGCTGATCCGAAACTCATAATGGCCTCCAGGTCAGCAGGCCAACCATATTATTGAGCGCTGTTGCTGTTTTTCTGGTTTGACACTGTAGCTTTGCCAGTCCTGAAAGAGAGCAGGGCGCTGCTGTGTGTTTTTGTCATTGGTTTAAATGAACGTGGCAATCCGATGGTTGCGTGTACATCTGCATGAATGTGTGTTCAGACATGTGTCAAGAAACAGGAACAGGGTCTTGTACTGACAGTCGTTTTTTCACGTGCTGGAAATATCTGAGTGTCAGTGACTGATAGACCAGACATCTTGACTGCACTTTATTTCCACCTGGTTTGGCAGGGCATCTTTCCATCCGTTAGAAATTTAGCCTAGATACTCAACATTAGCCTCAGTCATTACTCTTAAAATGTGCATTGACAGCGCCCGGGCACTTTCTGCCGTTAACATGCACACCTGCAGGTCTGCAGCCTGTTTAGAGGCTTTGCCGCGATCCCGTTCGCATAATCACGGTCTAAACCAGCCCTAAACTGGGTTGTTGTAGTCTTGATGAGAGCGGGCTGCGGTCGACTCGCTGCGACTCTGCTCCTCGTCACGGCTTCCCACCGTGTGCTAAGAGACGGCCTAATTATACTCCGACTGGAAAAAGGAGCCGGTGCGTGGAAATGGCCTGTCTTGGACTTTTAAACACACTTGCACACAGACGCATAGCCGGCCCATTATTGTGGACCATGGTTTGGTCAATCGGCTTCAATTTACTTTTTCCCCCCTCTTTTTTTTTTTTTTTCAAACGAGTGAAACGAAATCAGATCCTCGGGTCCCCCCCGTGGTTTGTCTGTGACGATGGATTGACCTGGCTGTTTACAGTGTGGTATTTTAAACCGTTCTTTTCATGCCAAGCTCACGCACCTGGTCGTGAGCTGCGTTTAGCGTGGATTAGAAAGAGCCCTTTGTGATAGCAGCAAGCCTGTGCATGGGGGGCCCATGACGGACATCCTGTAAGTGGAAAGAGTGTGTCTACTTATGATTTTTTTTTTTCATTTAATTTCAGGTTACATTGCAAATCAGGGCTCAGCAGTAAAGATGACCCGCTGGCCTAGGGCCGCTGTTTTGCATCAGTGCTACAGTATATCTTACTTTTTTTTCAGTCATGTACAAGAATTTTTACGCCTTGAAAACATAAACATGGTTTTCTATGACATTTGATTGTGAATTCTGCTTATTAGTAAAAACTGTATTGCTATTTTTTGGTAAAGACAACTTGATTTGATTATAATGGGATGTATATGTGTGAAAAAAAGGTTTAATAACTAATAATATTTTTAAAATGTACACTTTTATGCATTTGGCAGATCCAACATGACTTACATTTTATCCAAAGTGACTTATATTGTATTCAGTGTGTAGTTTTTTTTAATCAGTTAATGCTTTCCCTGAGAATAAAACCCATGACCTTGGCGTTGCTTGCGCCATTGTCTACTGTTTGAATGTTTTGAAATAATTAAATAAATTTACATTTATGCATTTGACAGGTGCTTTTTATTAAAGAAGTGACTTGCACTGCTTTTAAAGTGTATTTTAAAGTGCATTTTATCAGTTCATGCGTTTCCTGGGAATTGAACCTTGGCAAATGTGTGTGTTTTGGTCATGATCTACTGTTTGAGCTACAGGAATGCTTATAAAGGTTTTTAAATAATTTTCAAATGAATTTACAATTATACATTTGGCAGATAGTTTTATTCAAAGTGACATGTAGTGAGTTATAGACATGTCATCAGTTCATGCATTCCTTGGGAATCAAACCCATGACCATTTGCTGTTTAAGCTATGGGAACTAAATATTAAACCTTACAGCAATTGTGTATTTATTATACATTTACAATTATAAATGTAAGAATGAAATTATAAAATCATTAAAAATGTTAGGCGCAGTGGAAAACAATAGTAGCAGAGCAAGTTGAAATCTAGCCTGACTGGGCTAGTAGAAAAAAGGTTTAAGACTGCCCCAATTTTGTTGACTTTTGTTTTGCAATTATAGGGCATGATCTTCCCGACGTTGCTGATTCTCTCCAGAAAGCTTTTACGGCCAGAATCACACACACATGCAGGCTTCAGCCAAGTGAAGAGCGTAATAGTCGTCGTTCACTTATACACTTAAACGAAGTGTGTTTCTGCTCTGACCCGGGCCTGATATTATAGGCGGTGGAGGTTTTCGTCTAGAACTCCCACCTCTGTCTGATTCAAGCTATAGCAGAACCCAGCAGGACATGAGAGTTTCCAAGGTTTCCCACAGATGAAGCGTGTGTGTGTGTGCGTGTGTGTCTGGCAGCTCAGTAGGACTTTGGACAGGCTTACAGATTCTCTGGGGTGGTCCACTGACTAGACAAGAGTCTGATTTTATCCCTGTGTGTGACTGTTAGTGTGTGTTTCTGCCTGTGTGAAGGAGAAGGACAGATTGACGGCCATAGTTCTCAATTCGCTTTGGCCGAAACACGCAAATTTGCACT
>NW_015552582.1:2656313-2680486 GCF_001515605.1 Sinocyclocheilus anshuiensis | reverse complement strand
TATAACTTTATAAATATATACAGTATATATACGGTATATTCATACATTTTCACATTTTTATATAGATATATAAAATCTTTATTATATACATTTAAATAAATTAATGTGCATTCCTGTTTAATGGTAAGTCTGCGTTCTTAGTTATTAGTTTTTTTTCCAAGCATTACTATTTGTGGTAATGATAGATACAAAAAGTACATCAATTCAGGTGTCATCTGTTGCTACTTTTTTAAGAAAGGGATTCATTGTCACACGTTATTGCTCCATAAATATGTCAACGTGTCTGCCAGCTGGCTATGATGAAGATCCTTGATAAAAAAAATGATGAAGCTCCTGATAAACTGAAATCCAAAATGAGAGTGACAGTGCATGAAATCATCAGCAACCTATTGAAAAATGATGATTTCTCTCCAGTGGAGTAGCAATTTGCAAATCGCTATTGCTCTCCGTTTATGCCGTTGTCAACTAAAATTAGTTTTGCCAATTAAATCAAGTCCATCGAGGATCCCAAAGCAGCTCCATTAGTAGTGGCTTCATTGGTGAAAATAAATGTTTCTCAATCACAATATAATGATTTCTGAAGGATCATGTAACACTGAAGACTTGAGTAATGGCTGCTGAAAATTCAGCTTTGATCACAGAAATAAATTACATTTAAACGTATATTAAATTTGAAAACATTTATTTTAAATTGTAATACTTTTTCACAATATTATTGTTTTACTGTATTTTTGGTAAGCAAAAGAGACATCTTTCAAAAACATTCAAAATTCAAGCTATATGAGTTTGGGACTGGTGAGGAATTTTATGTATCTCTTATATACTGTATATATAAAATTTTAGTAATGATAAAAGCAGGCCTACTGTTTAAATGAAATATGGAAATAAGTTTGTTCATCAGTTTGCCTGAGTATAAAGTTCTATTTTCTCATTTACGACTATTACAACAACTATTTATAACTGTACATTCAGTTTGGTCTGCCATATGTAATATGTATTTTGACCTTGCACTTTCTTTTCAATTTGCTTGTAATTACCCTCTCAGTGCACAACCGTGCTGTCGTGTTTATCCTGGATTAGAGAGACCTGTGTTCCTTTAGGTTTTTGCCAGATTGGGAGCTTTAGGTTTGTTTGTGTGTGTGTGTGTGTGTGTGTGTATGAGTGTGTGCATGCATGTGTAAGCTGCTCCTGGGGGGGGGGGGGGGGGTGATCAAAAATGAATGAAATGGACAGGTACAAGGAAAGAATAAAGGATGCAAAAAGACAAAATGAGAGTGAATGCTTCATAATAATTTTTCAAATCTGTGTGTACATGTTTTTTCAGGTTCAAATTTTGTAACTAGGAAGATCAGTCGCTCTGTGGCGAAGATCCATCTTGGGCAGTTGCAGTGCTTCAGCCTGGGGAATCTGGACTCCAAGCGAGACTGGGGCCATGCCAAAGATTATGTGGAGGTACTTGAACACACTCACACATTCATTCTTCAGTTGTGTTGAGGATGTACATATTTTACACGGTTTTCTTCCATGGTACATTGTGTACCAACCCATTGCCACGTTGTCTGAATGAGAGTGAGTGCTACATTGAATTTTCAGCCCTATATTTTGTTTTGAAATGTCAGGCCACTTTCAGGACTCCCAACATTAACACCAAAGCTCATTTAGAATCACTTTAATTTAATGTAATCAATTGTTTTAAATTAATATTGATGATCAACATACTGATTAGTTTGAGATTGGATTAGAGAGACCTGTGTTCCTTTAGGTTTTTGCCAGATTGGGAGCTTTAGGTTTGTTTGTGTGTGTGTGTGTGTGTGTGTGTATGAGTGTGTGCATGCATGTGTAAGCTGCTCCAGGTTTCCTGTGGGAACGCTGGTATTCCAGGCGGCTGAATCATGCAGCCAGGTTTATGTGGCTCAGGACTGGGGCAGATTTCGGGAAATCGACCAAAGCTGTGAGCGTGTGTATATTTGTGAGAGTCGTGCATGTGTGTGGAGATGGAGTAGATCAGTGCGGTTCACTACAGAAACAGTCCATGTATTCTACTCCATGTATTTTACCTCCAGGCAAACTAAAAATGTAAAAATCCTTTGTCAGACTCATAGGATTACATTTTTCCAGACAGACAGTATGTCAATCATCTTTTGTTCGCACTGTTGATCTCTGTCCTGCACCTCTTGAAGGCCTCAACTCCATGATTCTTCCACACGCTATTTGAGTCTTTGTGAAATCTTTAGTGAGAGATGTGTTTGACAGCATGAGTTTGTTGCAACACACACTGTAGACATACTTTTGAACATGTCAGTAACTATTACTGTTTTAACTTGTATATAGTTTTATCTCAGATATGTGTGTACACTACTGTTCAAAAGTTTGGCATCAGTAAGATTTCATTTTAAATGAATTAATAGTTTTATTTAGCAATAATGCATTAAATTGATCCAAAAGTGACAGTAAAGACATTTATAATGTTACAAAAGATTTCTGTTTCCTGTTATTTTTAACTTTCTATTGAGTCCTGAAAAAAATGTATCACTGGTTCCACAAAAATATTAAGCAGCACAACTGTTTTCAACATTGATGATAATAAAAAAACTAATAATTTTAAACACCAAATCAGCATATTACATTGATTTCTGAATGATCATGTGACACTTAAAACTGAAGTAATGGCTGCTAAAAATTCAGCTTTGCCATCACAGGAATAAATTGCATTTTAAAATATATTCAGATAGAGAACAGTTATTTTAAATTGTAATTTTCACAATATTACTGTGTTTTTTATTAAATAAATGCAGTCTTGGTGGGCAAAAAAGACTTCTTTCAAAAACATTAATAAATCATAACGGCCCAAAACTTTTGAACGGTAGTTTATGTGAGATCAATGCCTTTTCTATGCATGTCTGTGTGCCCAAGTGTGTGCTTTTTAGTATAAGTGTACAGATATGACTCCATGTAGTCGAGGCAGTGGGAGATCAACAGTGTATGTTTGTGTAAACTCTTGAACCCGCGCACAGTTTTAATTGGTCCGCTGTTTGTATGACTTAATAAGCTGATAGAAACTTGAAGCTTTATAGTTTTATGGAATTCAGACTTTCAGGCCTCCACTAAAAACGTACATAAAATCAGGGCGCAAATGAAGTGAAGTTCAAAGATTCCTGTGAAAACACACAGGCTGAGCTGATAGCGCGAAACTCTCAAAGGGGTCTTAGAGGTTGCTGATGTTTTTGTTATTTTTTAGATGATTTCACCTCAGATCGCTTTGTTTCTCCAGCAACAAAATGATTTTGTCCTCGTTCTCACCTCACGCATCCATCCTCACCGCCGACCAATCATGTACTAAAGAGAGCTTGGAGATGAATCATGCTGGTCTTTATGAGAACCCGACGGCCAGTCAAATCACTCATTAGCTCGATAACCAACTGTACCTGCAATGACCCATCACAACGAGAGAGTCTTATTTCATGGCCGTAGTGCGAAGACTGCATAGGATTTTCCAAAAAGATCGTTTTCAGAGGAGACTAGGAAACCAGCTGGAACTTTTCAAACAAATAGGATATTCGTGTTTTATAACACACACACACTTTGGGTTTTTATGTTTTATGGGGGAAAATAATGATTTTTATACTGTACAAACTGTAAATTCTATCCCCTACCCCTAAACCTGAGGAAAACATTTTGAATTTTTACATTTTCAAAAAAATATATGTATCATTTTAGTGATTTATAAGCTGTTTTCCTCATGGGGACCAAACAATGTAGGGTTTATCTGGACCCTGCACACGCACACTCACACACACACACACTCACTCACACATACATGCTTGCAAATGTACGGACACGTTAAATTGACAAAAGTGACAGTAAAGACATTTATAATATTATTGTTACATTTCTGTTTCACATAAATGCTGTTATTTTAAATTGTCTATACATTAAGAAAAATAAAATATGTATGAAAAAATATGTATCAACTTCAGGATGAAATCTTAAAATATATTAAAATAGAAAAGTATTTTTAAATTGTAATAATATTTCACAGTAATACCTTTCTTTTATTGAAATAAATGCAGCCTTTTTGAGCATAAGACCGTTGCAGACGTATATATGGGTCATTCCTAGGATTCGGTAATATTTCAGTCCTTCAGACTTTTTAAAGTGGTGGTTCACCAAAATGAAGTATTAAAAACTTTTAACAATACTTTGGTATGCCCATTATAATAAATAAAGATAATTATTGCATTTAAATCATTTTTATCATAAAATAATGTCTAATTTCTATCTTACACCAAACATTTTGTCATGTCCCTGAGGCACTTCCCTGAGTTTGTACTTAGAAAATTATTAACAAAATGTGCACAGTGGCTATAGTTTTGCCAATAATGTAAGTATTTATTTGTGTTCCTTGTGAAAAATATTTTTCTAAAAAAAATGCAAGATATTTGATAAAAAACAGACTTTGAAGTCATGTCCCAACTCAACCCCATTTGTAATAACTAATATTTTTTGAGGCATATTACATATTATTTTTCAATATTTTATTTTAATCCTCAAGTATATACAATGTACTTATTTTATTGCTGCTATATATGGACTGCTCTCCTACACTACACGAGGAGCACTGGCCATTTTGTGTGAAAAACCACAAGCCCGTCTCAAACCCCGTAAACTTGTGACAGGGTTGAGTTATTTACTACATTTATTAATAATTTGTATTAAAAATTATATAAATATATTATGAATATAAAATGTTCATTGTATACTTACCAAAATCATGACAACTCATATTTTTGAATGTTTGATGTAATATGTCCACTTAAACTTTGGCAAGCATTCAGCATCAGAAATCACACCCACATTAGCAGCAGAAAGACAATGCTGGGCATGCAGATATGCTGACCCAGAAAGAAGGGGACAATATGAGAGAGAAACAAAACTGAACAATAAAATGGAAGACAATGTATCGATCGTCACATTAATAATTTTGGAAAAAAAAATAGGGAAGAAAATTAAGAATGAAATCATTTCTTACTGATTGCCATCTGACACGTTAAGGACTAAAACAGTAAAATTGATGTTTTGGTTAAACGTCTAAATTAAACTTTTTTTTGTTTGTTTTTTTGTTTTTACAAAAATAAAGAGACCATAGACACAATTTTTAACTTCAGACACATACAAATTTGAAAATGATGATAAATGTTACATTTGTTATCATTACATTTTTATGAGGGACACATGAGCAGGAGGTAGATTTGTTTTATAATAAGTTCTGTGTAAAATCCTTTTTAAACCAATTCCATTTTGTCCGTTATGGGGTTGAGAATAAAAGGTGTCTAAATATGAAAAAAATTATAATAATAATAATCTTTAATGCAATAATTTAATGAAAATAATCTTTAGGTCTTTAATGCCTGAGGTGGGAAAATATGATTTTCTGGAGGTTTGATATGTGCCTAATGATGTGGGGTATTTAGCAAATTAATTATATGTAGTTGAAAAAAATAATATATTCCAAGTTGAAATGTTACTGAACCACAGGAATGACCCATATATATATATATATATATATAAAACAGTTTTACTATAATAATAAATATTGAAAATATTTGTATTTATATTTAAGTATAATTAATAATAGTTTTTTCAGATATATTATTATTGTCATTATTATTTGTATTAATATCAGAATAAACATAGTAACTATTAGTGTAGTTTAATTATTAATAGTAGTAAAACCAAAATCCTAATGCAAATGCTGTAATGTCAGAGTTTATGCTAGTTGGGTATATTTTGTGATAGGCAGCGGGTGTTGTTGGGGTTTGTTGGAATTGGTGCTCTGAGGGGTATTTGGTATGAAGTGGCTGGTTTTGTGTGTGAGTGTTGTTGTTTTTTTGGGGGGGTAGGAGGTGGAGGCCTTAAACTTCAGTGGCCAGCATCCAGCAGAATAAATAAACACAGCTGCAAGCTGAGACCACCTTAATGTGTGTGTGTGTGTGTGTGTGTGTGTGTGTGTGTGTGTGTGTGTGTGTGCGTGCACATTCATTCCCTCATTTCATGAGGGAGAACTTGGACTACAAGCTTTAAAACCTGCTAACACACAGATACACACACGTACACACACCCACAATATTTAAGGTGATCTAGGGAAAGGGCTGATTTAAGGTGATCTAGGGAAAGAGCTGATTTTAAGGTTGATTTAGCTGAGCATTTAACACAGGGCATTCCTGAACTTGTGTAAAGCTCTCTGTGGGGAGACAAGGTCATACGTGTTTGTGAGCGACTAGTAGACTCCTTGACGTGTGTGAGATGATGATGAATATGGGTTTATTCCATCGTGAGACATGCATGTGTGTGTTTGTGCATCTGTGTGTGTGTGGCAGCTGGCTGTCTGTGTGATTGACATGGCTGAGATCTTCCCCGCTGTGTTGAGGATGAAAGCAGATGGTCTCATTTCATTCTCTCCCTTTTTTTTCCCCTCTTCACATGCCCTCTGTAACCAGAATCCTCAACTTTCAGCCTCTCACCGAGCTGAAGATATGACGGAGAGGGAGAGGGGAGATAACAAAAGGAGGAAAATAATTATTGAGTGGAGGAGAATCTTAGAAAGTGGATGAAAGAGATGAATTTTATCACATTGTTCTGTTATCATGCCTGTGTTTTGGCAGTGCAGTACAGAAAATAAACATGCCAATACAGCCTCAGCGAGTTAAGAAGCTCTTCTGTTGCTCATATGCATTCAGTCTATCAGGGTGTTTTTATATTTTTTGTGGCTTTGTTCCAAAACCTAGTGAGTTGACTATGGAAGCAGCGTTTTAAGGCATGTTAGGCACGTTCCTGACTCGAAGGTTATTACGAAGGTCAGTTTCTTAATCATGATTCCTCCAAAGATACTTCATTTTGGTCAAATTCTAAGGTGGCATCACATATAAGGGCAGGAATCAACAGGGATGGATATTATATCATGAGTATGAGGCCACGAAAAATGTTTAGTCTATATTTATTCAAAACTGTCACTGATTCTTGACTTTAGAATGTCAGTTACTTTTTTTAAAGGGGTCATAGGATGCCCGTTTTCCACAAGTTGATATGATTATTTAGGGTCTTAATGAAAAGTCTGTAACATAGTTTGGTTAAAATTTCTCAATGGTAGTGTAAAAAAACCAAATTTTTTACCCTGTCAAAACAGCTCTTTCCAGATCAAGCTGTTTTTTTGTAGCATTTTCCTTTAAATGTTAATGAGCTCTGCTCACACACTGCCAACACACATTTCAGTTCAAACAACTTGTAAAAGTGCATGTAGCATCCTATGACCCCATTAAACAAAGAAGGCAATCTCAGAATGCATTGCGACAAGTTCAGTTAAAAAATAAATCAGACATTGGGGTAAGGTATTTTTATTTAAAAAATGTTTTTTATGTTTTTGTCTTTTATGTTCACCAAGGCTGCATTTATTTGATCACAAATACATTTTAATTTATTTTAAGATGTAATTTATTCCTGTGATGGCAAAGCTGAATTTTCAGCATCATTACTTCAGTCTTCCGAGTCACATGATCATTCAGAAATCATTCTAATATGCTGACTTGGTGCTCAGGAAACGTTTCTTCTGTGGTTCGTGCTCTTTAATATGTTTGTGGAAACCGTAATGCATTATTGTAATGCAAAGTTTAACAGAACAGCATTTATTTGAAATAAAAAATATCTTGTAACAATTATAAATGTCTTTGCTCTCACTTTTGATCAGTTTAATGCGTCTTTGCTGAATAAAAGTATTAAATCTTTCAAAAAATAAAAATCTTCATGACCCCAGACTTTTGAATGCTAGTGTATATACAATAAAAATGTCAAATCTAAGTGAAATTTAAAATGCAATCTTCGTGTTTGTTGTTTATCATTGTTTATCTATTTCACAATTGGCTTAGCAACATGCTAACGTCATACTCTTAATTATAAGTCTAGTCTCCTATGCGGAGTGCTATTTGTGTACTACCCTTATAGAGCGTTCCAAATTGGTAATTTCTGAGGTTCCATTACAGTTAGAATGTTGCCTACGTAGGCGGTGGGCAGGAAGACAGCTCACTAGGTTTTGGAACAAAACTTGTGTGTCTCTTTCTTCTTTTGCACAAACGCACCGTTTCTTTTTGAATTAATGGCTCCAGGGACGGATCCAGTCTAATAGTCTGCGGTCTGTTCATTCTCTGGAATAGATATGAAGACTCACCACGTCCATAACGCCGCTGTAATATCAGGCTCCCTCAGCTAACATCTGTTTTCTCTTAGTGTGGAGTCACACCCACATGCTCTTGATCCCAGACCTGGCTGACCCCTCCGTCACCTCTCACCTTGTCTTTTCTCACTAAGTTACAGACCTCCTATGTCGCTCCATTTTCTGTCCATTTCATTCTTCTCTTGCGTAGTCAGCAGCCAAAATCTGTCATTACAGTAGAGACACTCACACACGCACACACACACACACACACACATGCATATTTATTCACACTCCATTATTCAGTGGAGTCACATATTTCCCCTGACAGCTTCTATAATAAGAGCCCGAGTTTTTGTCTTTTGCAACATCGAGACCAAATAAGTAAATCTAACCCTCTGTTGACTCACCGCAGAAAGTAACGAGGGGTGTGTGCGTGTGTGTTGTGCCATTCATGACTGTGTACCATGGTTTGCAACAGCCCACATTTTCCCACTTTCCTCCATGTTAGCGCACCAGTTTTCCACACCGCCGGGTCTAACCGTGATACAACGTTACCGCAACGTTAATCCAAAAAAAGCTGTGTTTAAGTTTCTGTGTGTTTGCTTTGTGTTTGCCGTTAAACAAAGGTACACAGTTTTCGCTATAAAGACAGATTTTAATAATAATACACACTGCTGTGACTACAGTTAAAGGGATATTTCACCCAAAAATGAAAATTCTGTCATCGTTTCAAACCTGTATGACCCTCTTTCTTCTGTGGAACACAAAAGAAGATATTTTTTAAAATATTATGGTGGGTTTTTTTTTTTGTCAATACAATAAAAGTGAGTGGGGTCTAATGTTGTTGTTTTGGAGACCATTGACTTTCATTGTAGGAAAAGAAACACAAAGTCATAGAGGTTTGGCATGACATGATGGTGAGTAATGATGACAAAATTTTCATTTTTGGGTGAACTATCCTTTTAAGTCTGTACATGAGTTTTACAATAAATTTAAATTTCTTCCTATTTATAAAGTCAGAAATTTGGGGTTTTTTGGTTAGTGTCAATGACAATCATGTTCATACTGTGTTCCTGTATCACTGTCATGGGAATTAGACTATAAAATGACAAAAAAGTGACATGAAACATGTATAAATAAATCAATTTGAGTCCCACAGCAGTGCAGGTGTGAGTGTGTGTTTGTATGTGAGACTCAAGACTCAAGACAGACCTTGTTTGTCCATTAGAGCGTGAGAGGAAGTCCAGACCGCACCGTTTGAAGTGATGCAAAGTTCTAGTGTGTGTGTGTGTGTGTGTGTGTGTTTGTGAGTTGCATTTACTTACTGGAAATGAAAATATCCCACATCTGTCATGTTATTCCACTCATAAATAATTCATATTTGCTTTCTGTCTCTCTCTCTCTTTCTGACTCTCTTTTTTTTTGCTTCTGTCTTCAGTTTTGTCCTGTAAAGCTGACAGATGTTTCAGTATCTGTCACACCTGTTTCATGATTTATTTATCCAGAGTCTCATATGCACACACACTATTTTTATTTCTGTCATGAATTATTAATAAGCAGGAAAGACCATTTATGCTGTACATTATTGGATGGAAAACCGTAAGTGCACACAGGCACTTTGCTTTTGTAATGTTGGGGTTTGCCAGTTAAAACAACAGTTGGTAGGGCAGCATATGTCACATGGACACACATACACACAAAGTCACTCTTGCTGAGTTTTGCTTTAAAAAGACTGGGGGAACAAGTGACACAGAAGAGAGATTGTGTGTGTGTGTGTGTGTGTGTGTGTGTGTGTGTGTGTGAGAGAGAGTCTGTGGTCAAGAGAAAGAGACCTTTTGCCAAATGGCATCTGTATGCAGAGAAAAGTGTACAGCTGTAACACATCATTTCGGAAACAGTGAAGGAACATAGTGTGTGTGTACTGAGCTCTTGACCTGTCTGTCTGTTGAGAATGGAAGATAAGTATACTGCTTACTGCCTATAAGTACTGTTTACTACATACTACTTTTTGAAATTAGTATGTGAAGTAGTATTTATTAATACTACTTTCTTTATAAACAGTGAGTAATATCGTCTACCGCTCAAATGTTTGGTGTCAGTAAAAGGTTTTTCTTTTTAAGAAATTAATATTTTAGGTTTGCAAGGATGCATTCAGTTGTTCAAAAGTGACAGTAAATACATTTATAATGTTGCAAATGTTTTCTCTTTCAAACAAATCTTGTCCATTTTAATATTTTTATATTATATTATATTATTATATAAAAAATACAAAAACAAACATTTGTGTGTGTGTTACCCAGAGCTGTGTGCATGTGTGTAATTTCTATAATCTGGTGAACAAATGTAGAATGTAATAAATCTGTAGTAGCTCTTGCCGATCAGCCCACACTCACCAAAACAGGAGAGCTCAGCTTTCTCCTTTGAGAGTGTGTGTGTGTGCTGTCCACATTTACACAGTCTGCTGTTGGGTCATCAGTCAGCTGTGGTAATCTTTGTGATGACAGGCGCTGGTTTTAGCGAAGAATAGAGTTTCCATAGCAATACGTGACCACGTTTGCTATTTATCCAAAAATCTGATGGTGTGACGGACGCAGGCTGCCATCAAACTATGCGTTTTTGTGTGTGTGTGTGTGTGTGTGTGTGTGTGTGTGTGTGTGTGTGTGTGTGTGTAAACGTGCTTGTGCGCAAATGAATTTATACATGTGGGTAATATCAAGCTCTGCTATATGTCTGTCAGTGTGCCCGCCTCGAGAATTCAAAAGCATCCTTTTGGTGATCACAGGCTAATGTAACTGGCCATCCTTTGAGTGCCCGTGTGTGTATATAACGAGGTGATAAGTGACTTAATGAGTTTTCTTACCTTCTCACCCACTGTATCTAATGGAGCATCTCACACACTTAACTGACATGTTTTAAATGATGCTTTCAGGACCCCGTCATCTTTCGTCACCTTTGTGTGCACGAATAGGTTGTTAGGAGTTTGTTGCACGTCTGGGTTCAATAGTCCTAGTGGAGTTGCTTGGGAAGTGAACACGATAGCCTTACTATATGTGCGTACACACAAACACACTTTCATACACGTATGTCCTTATCCAACCCGATCTGACCTGGCCGATCCAGTCACCTCCTCATCTGGTTCTGCTTTGCCCCTCCCTTAGGGCCAGGAAATAGTTGAGGAGCCATGTGTTTCCCTGGGGCCACATTTCACAGGTGCACCACTGTTTGTCTCTTGCCTTTTACATTTGTCTTAAATAATAGAAATAACAAATACGGCTCTACCCGGAGAAACAGGACCCATTTTGAGCTCCACGCAGACTCCTAAACCTCCACGTTAAATCATGCATACGCACACACTTCTGCACATCTGTCTGTCTGTATATATTTCTCTGTTTTGCTCTGTCTATCTGTCTCTCTCTGTCCTTTGGTCTGTCTGCCTATCTATCTATCTGTCTGTCGTCTGTCTGTCTATTTGTCTATATATTTGTCTATCTTTTTCTCTCTCTGTCTATCTATCTCTCTGTCTTTTGGTCTGTCTGCCTATCTATCTATATGTTTATCTGTCTGTCTATCTCTGTCTGTCTGTCTATCTCTGTCCTTTGGTCTGATCCATCCCTCCGTCTGTCTGTCTGTCTGTCTGTCTATTTATCTGTCTGTCTATATCTCTCCTTTTGTCGATCTGTCTGTGTCTATATGTCTTTCTCTCTATTTATTTGTCTGTCTAGCTATTTGTCTATCTATCAGTTGTGTCCATGTAGTTCTATCTGTTTGTCTATCTATCTCTCTCTCTTTCTTTCCATTCATCTATGTTTAACTGTTTGTCTGTCTGTCAATCCATTTGTTCATGTAATTCTATCTATCTATCTATCGATCGATTTTTTTTTCTTGTTTTTGTATAATTTCATACATTCTCATTTTTTTATTCACCAGTCCACATGTGCGAACACACACAGACATTGAATGAAAAACAGTTGATCCACACAGACACTGGCCATGATAAACGGTAGTTTGAAGGGTCTGGTTCAGCCAGTTGAAACTAGAGCATGACACTGCAGTCTGCCATGCACCCCCCACATTAATCATCTCTACACTTACATTACACACTCATGCAGTATCCAGATGTGCGTGCTGATGCGTTTGATTGGATAATAGGCTTGGAGGGACTGTTTAATGGTCAAAGTTGCTGCTTTAGGTTTTAGGGGTGAAAGGTCAAACACTGCTCTGCCCATTAAACCTGAACGGTGGGTGTGGGGGCATGGCTGTGCACTTTGGTGGGTGGCAGGATCCTTGATTACTTGTAAATTCATCCACAGAGCAGATTAAAGAATCCCTAATTTATTATGCAATTAAACATTTTATAGTTTGTAGCCTTACAGTCAACCACACTCTGAATTTTTCTCTCATAAGCTTTACCATATTGATTTAACATCATATCATATTTGAACGGCCAAAAAATATGTTCATGCGAAATGAATGCTCTCACACACATACGTAATCTGGACATTATCAGCTATGACATGAGGGAAATAGAATGTTGTTTTTCTGTGGGTTTGTTGGGATGTTGACTAATATGTTCCTCTTCTGGATGAAGATAAAGTAGTTATTGAATCACTATTTGACAGGAGCGTTGTCACACCAATACACTTCATTATTGTGTAAAAGTGTGTGTGATAGAGAGAGGGAGTGAGAGAATGCTAACATTTTGTGTAAATGGCCTGAATGGTTCCTCGGTTTAAATCTCAGGAAATCAGTAGAGACTGGCTGCTTGACTGAGTGAGTGATTCCTGTCTCTACAGGAAGTGCTGGCTTTTAGGAGGAGGAGAGGTAATTTAGAACAAGAGTGTGAGTGTTTGTGTGAATGTGTTATCTAGATATCTTCGTGAGTGTGTGTGTATATATATGAGCTATGGGGGAGTGGGGTAAGCTAAGCCACATTTCACTTAAGCTGTTCTCTAGGCAAGAAGGAAGAGGCAAAACTTGCATAGCTAATTATAGTTCAGGATGTCTGCTTTCACTGAAATTTGAAGAAAGCTTATAACATAGGGCCATATAATATAGAATTTCTCTAAAGTCGAGTCACACAATCTGCCCCTTGTGAGGGGTAAGCAGTGTCGTGTCATGGGATAAATATGAAGATAAAGCCAATTTAATTTAAAAAATCATAATCTCCTTTCCAAAATTTAGCTTGCAGTTAATTCATATTTTTATAATAACCAACCAGGTAGAAGTTTTCATATTTAGAGTGTGTGTGTGTGTGTGTGTGTGTTTTGGCTGTAGGGGGAAGTAGGGTAAGCTGTGCCACAATTCACTTAAGTTGTTCTCTAGGCAAGAAGAAGGAAGAGGTAAAACTTGCATACCTAATTATAGTTCAGGATGTCTGCTCTCAACTAAAATTTGAAGAAAGCTTATAACATAGGGCCAAAGAAATATTTCTCTAAAGTCGAGTCACACAACCTGACCCTTGTTAGGGGTAAGCAGTGTCACGTCATGGGATAAATATGAATTTTACCCCACAGCTACCATTTTGGGGGGGAAATTGTTTGTTATTTCATGGCTAATCTTTAGTTAAAACCTTTAAATGATTTCTACATTTTCAACATATATGATATATATTTTACACCTGGATACATTTGCATTGACATTATTTTTACTTGCCATGTAGAATATTTACTTTGAAAATGCCGTTTTATCAATCACAATTCATTAATTATTTAACTGTCAACAATGTTTGCAAATATACAATCTGGGCTTTTTTAATGCAGAGAATCCATGTTTTGTAGATTTATTGCATCTAAACTTCATGTTTGTTATCATTATCATCATAAGTTTCTCCGTAACGGCTCTGTACATTATGTTCTATGGCCTTTTTTTTCTTTGCAGTGTTTAATCAAAAAGTAATTTGCCTCATTTCAGGCTACGTAGCCAAACACAATCAAAACCTGATCACACAAACCATGTGGGGTGTGCAGGAAGCCTGAACACTCTATATACACACACACACACACACACACAGCTGGGTCTTGTTATAATCTTTACAGTAGCTGACTCTTGCTCTGTGTTATTAGAATTGTGTTGTACTGCTGCCGTAGCTCAGAATTTATGCAGTACAGGTGTTGAAGAATCACACACACCATCACGCTCGTAATCTATAGCCTCTACTATGCGTACACTCTGGTATTTCTCCTCCTACCCTCCACACACACACACACACACACACACACACACACAGACAGTCTGACTACTGACTCACACACACCTCCCTACAGGTTGAACATATCACAGTCTGTCTCGCTGAAATTGCAACATATGATTCTGATTTCAGGGCTTTCAAATCCAATATGAAAAAAATGTATTTCATTATAACTTCATATATTTCTAACTGATGTCTGTGTGTTTTTGTGCGCACCTGTATATCGCTGTACGTTCATGAGGTTGGATGTTTCATTGAATGTGTTTGTTTATGTCTCACTAGGTGAGTAGAGAGTGGTGGGCTTGTGTGTGTGTGTGTGTGTGTGTGTGTGTGTTTATATGTTGGTAGATATGGTATTTCCTTTCTGTGTTCAGATTGTTGGGATGGAGGTTTGCCTAGGCAGGAATGTGAGTTTAAATGGCTCCGCAATGTCAGAACATTTTGCCAACAGACTTTCAGCGCTGTGACCAAACTTCCTCTCTTTAGGAATTTTAATGGTTATTTGGCATTAACAACTATTTTCAAATCATTCTTAAATCAGAGTTTCAGACCAAAGCTGAAGGTTTCATGTGGTTTGTTCTTTTTTGGCAGCCTTTTTAAATAAACATGTGTCTTGTGGTATTACCTGTTGACTTTAGAAATGTTTTCAATGAAAGATAAAATCTGTTCTTTTACATTGCGATCTAAAAAAAAAGAATATTGAATTTTATTAGGCATACATGAGCTTCTGAGATACACATCCACATATGCACACCCAGGGAATATAGAATAACTGAATCCCAGCTTTCCATGATCAACAGCGATATAAAAGTGGAGAGTAAAATTTTACCCAGCATTCCTGACACACAACCTCATAGTTCACAATACATTCATAGTCACACAAATGGGTATTTATTAAGGATGCACAATATTTCCGTATCCAATATCAATACCGTTAGTAACTTTTATTAACATCATCACAATTTTATTATTATTATTATTATTATCTTATTTTTTTTCCATTCGAGCAGTATACTTTTCCCCAAACAGTAAAAGATCCATATTTCTCATCTTTTCTTCTTAAAATTGTAAGGTTTTGATGTCTGATTTTATTTTGAAGCACATGATTTTATGGGGTCTGAATGGCAAAATGAATAATGGCCATGCTTTTTGTTTTTGTTTTAAAAACAAATCATCTATTGTATCTGAAAATTTCGATATCAGTGCATCCCTTTTTCATATTTTTAGTTTATTCTCATCACTCACATACATACACACACACACATTTTGAGGAATAACCTTGAGGTGTTTTGTAAAATGGTGTGCTTGACACTGATGATTATCTGTGGTAATGCTTAACAGCCGATTCTCTTTGATGATGTCCATTTTGTTTAAATGGTTGGATTCCATCAAACCCACACACACACACACACACACACACAAATGTTTCATTAATGCTTGTCATCATTTTTGAAAAGACTTTTTAAAATGCCGAATCTTACAAAATTATGAATTAGAGTGAAATATGCTCCTTGTGGTGCACAAACACACATGCACTAAGCCGCTATGTTCACATAAACACACCACGCATTTCCCTGATGACTCACTTTCACTCTTAAACACTTTTTAATACACACATGACGATCTCAGGGGTGGTCTGAGTGACCCTGGGAATTGTCAGCATATTTTACAAAAACACCACCAGAGGAGAGCGCTTTATTATGGTTTGTTTTGTTTCTTTTTAGTTCTCCGATTTCATTGGAGTCTGCAGGAGTCCAGAGGAGCAGCCATACTTGTGTGCGCACACCTTATTGTAGTTGCGCTGTTTTTTTTCCCAAGCTAATAAGGTTTTAATTAGGTTTTAAGCTGTATATTTGAAATAGACTGACAAAGAGGTTAAACCATCCCAGATCGGGTGTCTAACTCCACCCATCCTCCTCAAATGAAATCAGATCTAGTATAGAACCGCTGCAGATATTAAAGCCGAATTAAACAAACAGGTATCCGAGGTTCAGGCAGTGGTGATCTTTAACAGTTATCAAAACAGCACATTCTGTACATACCTCCACCGCTGCCAGCACCTCGGGCCAAGCGCAAAACACTGACGAGGCTTTTGTCCTCTCTTCCTTATTCTTCAGACAAAGAATTTGACAGTTTATTGGTTGGTGATGTGTTTTGGCCTCTTTCAAACATTCGGCAGGAACTGGCTTCCTCCCTACCTGCATAAACACCTGAAACCAACACCTTTCATTCTCTCTTCCTCTTATTTCCTTTAGAGGGCTTCCTTTGTGTTGTGAATATCACCGCTAATCTGGACTCTGGAGATTAGAGGTTCGGACTTGTGGATGTCTGCCGATGTTTGTTTAAGCCTGATTGTTGGTCATGTGAGATGATTACACTGTCTGTATGTGTATGTTTAGATAAACAGTTTAATTGTGCCTTTCAAAAAGATTACAGAGTTTAATGGCCACACACTCACCACCGTGCATTCATTTAACCTGATATAGACACGTGCCAGCTTGCAAATTCACTGATTCATTACACAAACTCTTACATCATAATAATAATCACCATAATGTCATCAGATGGTTTGGATTGGATCTAGCGTCACTGATAGCACTAGCTAAGAAGTTTAACATGTAAGGCAAAAACTACAAAAAATTAAGGAAAATGTGCATATAGATGATGCATTACAATCTTTCCTTACGGTGTTGTTGTTTACTTTTTTTTCTTCAGTGAAAGCCATGTCTATGATAGGTTTGTTTTAATATCTCTCCCATATCAACTGAATGATTTTAGAATATCAACAGTTGGTAACTCTTTCTATAAAGTATGCATTATGAAGATATTCATGATGCATTTGTAATATCTGTGCTTCTAAATAATAGCGTTATAATGCATTATACTACTAAAATATTACGGGTTATATTTTGATAAATATAAAAAAAATTGATAAAGTTTTCTGAAGGTTCCAAAGCAGAATCACCTAGCAACGTTGCATCTTTTCCTCCACTTCTTTTCTTAATAATAATTACTATATTAATAATCACAGTATAGCTATTTTTTTATCTTTGTTACTAAAAATTTGAACAAAAAGATGCTAATAAACAGTAGAACAAATATAATATAAGAAAGAAACAAATTAAATAGTGCATTACTTTTTTAATCTTACATCTAAACATAAGCATTCAAGTAAGAAAAACAAATAGGCCAATTAAATGTAAAAATATATTTAGTATATTCATTACAAATAAACTGATTATTAAAACTACAAAAGCAGTTAAATCGAGAACAGCGAGTGATTCCCGCTTTTCTTTTTATTGTTAGATTAACATTAATGAGACCGACAGCCTGCATATTAAGGCCTACTGTAATGCACGGATCTAATATAATGTTACACATCAGATGTTTTTCCCCAACAGTTAACCAAATGTTCACTTAACAGATTATGTTTGCGTGAATACTCGCCAAGTCAGATATTTTGAAATACTGTAATTGTATATGTATACGGGATCGTGCACTGTCTGAGAGACGCTTTTTTGTGTGTACGCTTCTGATGTGTCAGTCAGCACGATCGCTTTGTTTACATCAGCATGGGTTTGAACATCACATTTCACTGGTTCAGACTCATACCATCAAGAATTTGCTATGAATATTCACAAAGCTGGAATGCTGTGCTTTACAACTATACCAAACTTGTGCTGAGGGGGAAGTACCAGTCGTCAAGAAGCGAGCAGTGAAAAAGGTACACCTCTCAGAAAACATAGAAATAAAGATCATTTTAGGTGTTTAATTACTATTTGGAGCATTGGGATCGCTAGACGAGGGATTAATGAACTCATTTTTGTGAAAACCTCAAATTCGACCAAAATTGACTTTTTTTTTTTTTTCCTCACTTTTTTGCCTGTAGCTCAAAATCAGCTCATGTGCATTCTGACTCATTTTGCCAGCATGGGTCACATATTGTATCATAACTGTGGTTACAAATATTTAGGAAGATATATACAATTATATATAAAATATAGGCTATATAGAAAAAATACATAGCTTTCTGATTAGATGTGCAAAAAAACTCTAAAATTTAATCTTACAATAATTGTCTTGAAATTTGATGAAGACAGTCAATTTGTTTTCAATTGCTGATTTCTTTTTTTTTTTTTTTTTTTTGAACAGTTTCAGCATGCTAAAATTTTCTTTGAGAAGAGGTTTCTCCAATTTCCCATTTAAAGCGATTTCAAGAAATCTTTCTCATTAATTGACTTGTTGGTTAGTGGACAACTAGTTGACCATCCTGACATATCCATAATTCTGGCTTCATTTTTGTCCATTTGTTGTTTTGATGTATTTTCTTGGTTCATATCAGATTTCAAATCAAATCTTTTGCTTTGCTGCTTTTTTAAATGCGCTTTTGCAGAGACCTCTATGCTACAGGACTGATTTTTCTGCACCTCAGACCGAGTGAAGGCAGATCCTTCTGTCTATCTTTGTGACAGTGCTAAGACAGGCAAGAAAAGAACTGATCCACATACACACACCTCTCTTTGTTCATTGTACTCCAGGCAGTAAAAACTCACCTGGGGAAAGCATCAGCAGTAAGATTCGCCAACACGGCATGCCTCCACAAATACTACTGTCATCACTCTGTCTCACACACATTCTCTCACACCAAGTGTTCATTGAGCAGAAGGCTTGGCCACATAAATGTGCATTCTATCTGTCTTACACACACACAAATACAATTAAAGGTGTCTTAATGTGTAAGAAAATTCCCGACAGTGTTACAGCTTGACCTTTCACTTTTATATGACCACACAAAATGAAGCCACCTGTGAAACAGACAGCAGAAGAACAGAGAGAGGAAGTCGTCGCATCTGTGTTTATTGCGAACATTTATAGAAGGCAATGTTGAACTCTTCTGTTTTCCCGCTTGAAGAATTTCTGTGGTCACAGAAGTTGTGTGCACTGCTAATAGATGTGTATGGGAGTGTGTGTCCCTGCTCACACACCTGTTCCTCATTTTCCAATTTGTAACCAATCTGCTCTCAACGAGGGGCTAAACGGCCCTGATAACCATCTTGACTGCTCTCTCTTTCTCACACACACACACACACACACACACACACACACGTTTCACTGTCTGGATGCATATGAGTTCCAGTCAATAAACTGCATCTGTAACCGGTTTTTATCTTCCATCAGATTAAATTATAGTTTCTTCCTGTCTCTACTGGTCAGTCATTTTCATGATCGATATAACAATCTACAGTTTGGCTCTTCAGCCTCAATGATAGTGAAAAGCGTACCACTCAAATCTACTATAGGACAGTGATTCCCAGCGTGCCTCTTGGGACATACTTAAACAGGTATTTTTTCAAAATAATTTATAAAATTGTAAATTGATAAAAAATATATTTTTAAAAATATATATAATAATTATAATAATTTGGCGCAATGTCGCTTTAGGAGACATTCTGGTATGGACCATCAAACAGATCCAGTGGTGCATCAGCTCAGATGGTCTGACTGGAACTATTCCATGTTATTTGAGGTGTGTAATGGTGAACTCTGTGAATCAGTGAGTACGTTTACATGGACAACAATACTCCGATTTTAATACGATTAAGACAATACTCTAATTAAGAATCGACCATGTAAACAGATATTTTTGATTACCTTAATCCGGCTTAAATCATAATCGAAGTAAACAGAAATCGAATTAAGATATGTGGAGTATTCCTATATTTTAGTCGCATTATTGAAGTGCAGTAAAGACATGTACACACCTTATGCCGAGTTCACACTGCACGATTTTAGCCCGATTTTTCACTCGCCGACAGGTTTTGCGAAATCGCCGACAAATGCCCGAAATCGGAGGCAAATCGATGCTCGTTCACGCGAGTGATAATCACGCAGTGTGAATTATCAAAGACACGATCTGAGGGAATCGCAGACACGTCGCCAACGCCCGTGAAATATTTGGCATGCTAAATATCTGGAGCTGTCGGCGATTCACAATCACGCTGTGTGAAATGATTTCTGACTGAAAACTACATCGGCGATGACCTACAGCCAATGAGAGACCAAGATACAGGGCAGAGGGAAGTTCGGGGAGGAGTTATAGACCAGAATATTTTAGCGTTATTTCCTTATCACTTCTCGCATGTGTTTTGTTGTGAAACGTAGTTTGCGGACCAGACCGAGCTGTCGGCAATTCTTCCTATTGTAAAGTCATGCAGTGTGAAACCCCCTGTCGCCGATCCATCGTGCAATGTGAACACAGCAGCAACTGAATGCTACCCCAGATAGTCACGCAGTGTGAAAACAACGGCGCTCCGACGAGTTTGAAAATCGTGCAGTGTGAACTCGGCATTAATCACATTATTACCGTCGTGTAGGACTTTTTGCGACAGGATACACACACGGCAGTGCTCAACCGTTTGACGGCAAATAAAAGAGCTTCAACACCCGCCGTTGTCTGTATGCACGTATAAATAATTAACTGCACTTGAAGCTTTCATAAAATTTAAAATTAAACACCCAAAACTGTATATGGCATCATCACGAAGACGAACTATATGTTTATACGTGAAATTCAGGAGGGGACGTCGGATGGCGTCACGTGGGGACGTAATGACGTGTGCCATTAATCGATCTATGTACTATAACATGTAAAACGGGAACATGAAAGGAATATTCTAAAAGCAACTCAGGTAAACACCATAATCATAATTATTGGCTTATTTAGAGTAAGGTAAATAATTAGATTACTGATGTCCATGTAAACTGTGTGTTTTGTGTTGGCCGGCACAAGTAACTTGAGCTGTGTGGAAAAGTCCATTTAAAATAACATTAATGAAGTAACCAGGTGATCCGCAGTGAAAAACACACTCTCATCGTCTCTCTCACTCAGTCATTTAGTGGTCAGTGCTAACTCTCTCTCTCTTTGTCTGTTCTTTCACACTCTCACTCTCTTTCTCATTCAGTGTATGTGTATGTGAGTAAGTGTCACCATATGACAGCCTGTCTCTGCCTAATTCAAACCACCTGCCTTAAACAGAGTACTTCTGTGCTCCATACAAAAAAGACTGTGTCTGTGTGTGTGTTGTGGTGGGTAGAGGGGAGTATTTAAACTTTCAGCAGCTCCAAAAATAAAAATAGGCTTTTAAAAACAGGCACCCTTCTAAACCAATGACTCCTGGAGCTAAAGAGTCTGTTCCAGGCTGTGTATGTGTGCGTGC
Source organism: Sinocyclocheilus anshuiensis (assembly GCF_001515605.1). NCBI lineage: Eukaryota > Metazoa > Chordata > Actinopteri > Cypriniformes > Cyprinidae > Sinocyclocheilus > Sinocyclocheilus anshuiensis. The sequence goes on along the minus strand of NW_015552582.1, from coordinate 2,658,876 downwards.
CCTTCCCGGTGGACAGTTATGAATAGTTATATTAATACAGGGCAGAATCTACCTGAATGACTTATACAGTTCTTATGCAAGGAATTCTTTACATGGCATAAATTTAGCTGGAGTGTGTGGGTATTTTTGGCCTTTTTTTTTTTTACTTTTTTTGTGTTGCAATCGTAAATGCGTGTTTGGTTGAACTAGATTTAGTGTTATAGAGAGAACTGAAGGTTTGTTTATTGCAGAGTAACAAACTTAAAACAAATGTGAATAGCCAAAAGGTTACGTCATAAATGAGAGGAATTTGTTTTTGTTTGTTTTTTAAAGAAAGATACATTTTAATTTTTTCTTGTAAATAATAATATAACAAGGTTAATAAAACTATCAAGTTTTAAAAAGAATACACAACTTTTTTAATTTAATGTTTTTCTTCAGTTTTTACTTTACCATTGTACTTTGTATTTCACTTTTTAGTTTAACTTTTACTTTATATTGTACTTTTTACTTTTAATTTTTAATTTTTTAACTTTTTTTGTAAAGCTTCTTTACTTAACTTTCGTCTTTGGTTTTACCTTTTTTTTTTTTTTTTACACAATTATGACTATATTATAAATATACAGTAGCATGTATACATTTTTATACACTACCAGTCCAAAGTTTGAACACACACAATTTTGGACTAAATTTGATTCTCGTGATCTTAAAGTTATTTGATCTAAAGGCTTAGATTTCATTTAAATTCTGCCTATGTATGAATTTCTTTACGAAACACATTTTTTAAATGCATGACATTTACAGAACTGTGATCTAGACCAAGGAAGGCTGCTTTGAAGAATTTTAACATCATAATTGGTTTTACTACATAATTCCCATACTTCAATTAGTATGACATTTACTTTTTTTTGTTTGTTTTTTGTTCTAAACTGTGGAAAAACAGTAGTAATGAAGGATGAGTAGGAGTGTTCAGGCTTTTGACTGGTAGTGTAATTACGTAAATGTTCATCATATTTCCCCTTTTTAAAATTAGCCACCCAGGTAATGTAAATTTGTTTGAGAATTGTGATTGGATGCGTACGGTCATATGACCAGTGATTGCATAATATATGTCATAATTTACCATTCCAAAACTTAAAATGACTTGAATATTTCAAGATATTTAATTCAAAAGCGCCTGCGGGGAAATATAGTCACACACACCCAGATGCATAAAAACAAAAGAGTCATTGAAGCAGAGAAGAGGATGTCATCACAGTTAATCCTTTGTTTTCTCTTTCACCTTCTTTGAAACTCACCTCTCTCTCATCCAAATTTATGTTTGCTTGCATGGACGGATGGCAGAAGGAACACTGACACAGATTCAAAACAAACTGGCGTACATGTCATTTTTGGAATGCCTTGATTCACTAGAGAAGGAAACTGTTCTTGAACCTCACATTTTGCTCTACCTCTGTGACCCATTCGCTGAGCTTTAAAGTGATCAGTTAAACAGATGTATGCGTGTGTTTACCAATCCATGCACAGGTCCTGAATCAGTGGATAATTATTGTTAGGTCAGTGTTGTAGGAAAGTGACCTAAGTCCTGGCGCTGGACTTAAGAAGCCTGTATGACCTTCTTTCTTCTGTGAAATACACACACACACACACAAAAAAGATGTTTGGGAACCAAAAAAAAGTTTTTTTTTTCTACATACAATAAAAGTCAGTTGGGTCCAGTGTTGTTTTGGACCTCATAGACTTTCATTATATGGGCAAAAACAGTTTAAATATTCTTCAAAATATCTCGTTTTATGTTCCACAGTTTTGGAATGACATGAAGGCAGTAAAAAAAATGACAGAATTTTTGGGTGAACTGTCCCTTTAAGTCAGACTTATAATTAAAAAAAAATTGTATTGCCTTTTTTTGTTTTATTCATGAATCACTTGAATTTTTTATTACTTTTTCTAGTCAGATCAAATCACATTTATTTACAAAGCTATTAATATTATTGACCTAATTTATCAGATCAAGCGGATCCGTTTTTGTTTCATTGACAGTACAAGTAAATACTGAAAATATTGTGTAAACAACTGTGTAAACTGTTCCTTTAAAGGGGTCATATGATGCTGCTAAAAAGAGCAGTATTTTGTGTATTTGGTGTAATGAACTGTGTTTATGCGGTTTAAGGTTTAAAAAACACATTATTTTCCACATACTGTACATTATTGTTTCTCCTCTGTGCCCCACCTTTTTGAAACGCGTCGATTTTTACAAAGCTCATCGGTCTGAAAAAGCGAGGTGTGCTGTGATTGGCCAGCTATCCAGTGCATTGTGATTGGCCGAATACCTCAAGCGTGAGACTGAAATGTTACGCCCCTCACCATACTGTTGTATTCCCTCAGCGACCAGCATGGATCAGCTCTAGGCATGACGAAGCGGATATCGTCCTCTTTTGGAAGACCAAACAAAGTAGTTTCGCTTTCACAACGAAGCACACAGCATCTTCAGGATATGGCGGCGGCAACAATACTACAGTGAGAATAAAAGTTACGCCTTCTTTCTTTGCGTGAACATTTGGGCGGCGTTATGCAAATCTTCCCA
>NW_015552582.1:2639635-2655235 GCF_001515605.1 Sinocyclocheilus anshuiensis | reverse complement strand
GCGTGTTAGAACGAGCCGTTTTAGGTAGGTGTGGCTGACTCTTAACTTTTATAAAGAATATCTCTTTGGATTTGAGACTTTAGTCTTTGCAACTTTACAGGTCTTCTTTATGCACCAAGAGCTTGTAACACTCCAAAGAGAAAGGAAAAATCGAAATCGCATCATATGACCCCTTTAAGATGGGAATTAAAAACATCAGTAGAAGGAGAGGATCTGATATGGGGCAGCAAGCTATGAAGCGTGGGCCGCAACAGAGAGGAACGATCGTCTAGGATCGTTTTGAAGACCTTAGAGGTCTAGGAGTATGATATTGTGGGACAAAAGTACATATAATGAGGTACCGAACCGTGTACACAAATAATGAAAGCATCTTGTTTTTTGTATTATACACAAAGCTTGTACATTTGCTGCCTAAATACCCCGAGAGCCTCAGAGCATCCAGACCCCTCGCATAACGCTACGAGAGAGTGTGTGTGAACAGGAAGGAAGGGGAAGGGAGTTGAGCTGCAGGCCTCTCAGCTGTCTCTCACAGCGCTAATGGTCCTTGGAGAGAGGCGTGAGGGAGGAATGGAGAGAAAAGGATGGAAAGCAAGGGATGTTAAGACAGATACAGTATGAGCCGGGTTTCATTTCAGAATAATTTTCCTGTTACAGTGGCTCTAAACCACCTCAAGTCCTTGCTGACTAATCCAGAAAGTTGCTGAATAATAATGGCTGTTAAAGCAAGCCAAACACAATGGAGAAGGTTTTAAGAATTAATCTGATACAGTGCTTCACTTTGCCATCAGTGTGTATGATTGTGAGAAAGAGAGAAACAAAAGAGTGAAAAATCCAAGAATGCTGTTTGCCGAGACTAAAATAAGATCAGAGATTGTTGCAGACCATTTCCTCCATTCACTTGACCTCTCTGTTTCACGCTATGTCTGTCCCTCTTGTTTTCTCTTCAGTCTTTCTCTCTTGCACACAGACACAGTCACCTCTGTTACATGTTGGTTTCATCATTTAGAAGCTGTATTGGTGAAGACAGAATAAAAGCTTTGTCTTGACCTTTGACCTTTCTCGATTGTGACGTTCCTCTTACTAGCCTCATGGTGTCATCATGGTCATTATTACATATTTTATGTGTATATGTGTGTATACTCCAGAATTAGCATTCACAGAGCACCAACTGCCAGTATAATCTTTGTATAAATAAAATTACTTGCCAATTAGCCGGTAATTTTATTAGGAATTGCAACATTATATGGTTTGTCAAACTGTAAGAAGTCTGACCCCAGCTTGATGTCAGTGACTTGCGTCTTCTAAAGAAAACATCTGTCGTGACTAACTACTTTTACTTCGGGGGGAAATGTACTGTCAGACATTCATCTTCTCCAGAACTCTCTGACGACACATATGCGGAATATTCCTCAACAAAAATATGAGGAACAACATCGCAATGTGTCGTCTTCATGTCTTTGTGACAGACGCTGAAAGCTGTGAATGATACAGTGACTTGAGCTGTTTGTCACAAGTATGTTTAATAAATCAATTGACACTGGGACAAAATATATATTCTTAATTTAAAAATTGCAAAGACTGAAGAAAAATCCTGCTTGCACAGATTTCAGGATTTACTAAAACCACAACATTTCTACGTTAGACATTTTTGGACACACGTTTGTCCGACACACTTGCCTGCAACGATTCAGGTCTGTGAGGGGTGTTTATGTATTGCTCTTAATAAAATAATGCAAAAATCAGTTTATTGGTTGGTAAAAAAATATATTTATGGCAGGTAAATGTTCTCATTTATGCCAAAAAATTAATTTTGGATATCTGCATGTGTGTGTTGAGGGAATTTCTACATTTCAGACTAGACTAAATCAAACAGAGCTGCTCAGTGGGAGTTTAGTGGTTTGTGATGTAGAACAGTCATTTTTATTTAACCTACAGATGTTTAAAATACAGTTTGATTGCTTAGACTTTGTGCTGTGATAAAATCCAATGCTGTGTGAGTTCCTTCAGTGTTTCTCTTTCTGTCTGCCTGTTAACTCGTTTGAGAGGTTTTTTTTTTTTAAGTGAGTGCAGCCGGAGTGAAATATGAATGAGTTGGGCGGCCAAGTGCAGCGCTCCCACTGCAGCACATAAAACGTGCTGATGGGGTCTTTATCCCTCCATCAAGCTGAAGGGAAGAAAAGAACACAGTTCTGTCAATGTAATGGGGTGATTCTCCAGCCAACTGGCTAAACGCTGAAGCCCTGGAGTCAGAAAATGTGTGAGAGAGAGAGAGAAAGAGAGGGAGCTAAAGCCAGAGAAAAAAGACAAAAGATTATCACCCATTGACCTCTGGCAAGCATTCTTGTTTTAAGTATCTCACCATTTATTTCTCCAAAAGCACTCTCTCTTTCATCTAGATCACTATTTAGATATAGTCTGTGCATTTGTGTCGTTGTGTAGTGGTTGTATGGACTTGGGAACTCTGTGCTGTATTCCCACAATTGGCATCCCATGAGGCCTAGTGCTGACATCAGGATGGGGACGGCCGTGTGTGTTTGTGCGTTGGGGTGTATGTAAGATCGTAACCACATAAAAGCACATCCTACTGGGCGCAGATGTGTCTGTGTTGAATCTGTGTCGTGTGTGAATGTGGGGGAGTCTTGATACTTGATCTCAAATGTGAACCTGAGAAAATAAAGCTGTTTTGATGCACTTAGTCCTATATGAGGTCTTTATATAATTTGCATCTTGATATGGTGTCATCAATCACTTAATGGCATCATATGCGTCAACTGAAATGGATTGTGCTTTATAATAATGATATTGATCTTGTTGTTTTTGTTTGTTTTAGGCGATGTGGCTGATGTTGCAGCAGAAGGAGCCTATCGATTTTGTCATAGCGACGGGGGACGTGCACAGCGTACGGGAGTTTGTGGAGAAGGCCTTCAAACACGTCGGCAAAGCCATTGTGTGAGAGCACGCGCACACACACACATCTACCTCAGATTAAGCCCATCTGGTTAATCTGGCACATCTGGTGTTGTTTCGCCGACAGGCTGTACAAGACCGCAAAACAACACGCAAACACACCATAAATATTGTAAATATGTAACGCATATGCTGACAGCTGAATTGGAAAACAAATAAGTTGAAGGAATGTGTTCATAGCTCTTGTTCTCGCTTTTAGGTGGGAGGGGAAGAATGAGGAGGAGGTGGGCCGATGTCAGGAGACGGGAGAGATTCATGTGAAGGTGGATCCGAAGTACTACCGGCCAACTGAAGTGGTAAGTCACTACAAGACTGTGTTTGTATCTTCCTGTGTAGTAAAAGATCAGAACATTCAAGGTGCCCTTAGGAGGTGAGAGATTATAAAATATCATGCATATACTAAGTGTTGACATCTCCTAGATATGTGGTGAGAATATGTTTTCATTGTTTATTTTGTGGCATCATCAGACAGCTATTTGTTTCAGTATTGTTCATTGTGACTTGTGCTCCATTAAATCAACAGCATTCAAATCTCTGGAGAGGATTAGAGGGCGTTCACACAGGACACGTTCGTTCTTTCAAAAACAGCGAGACATTGCATAACTCAGTGGAAGGGGTCTTCAGAATTTTTGGAAGAACTTGTTTTTAACTTGGCAGAACATCTAAAAAAGTGTCGCTTACCATACAATTCCCCAAATGTGTTGGCTATGTTGTTTATACACTGCCATTAAAACATTTGTGGTCAGTAAAAATAATACTTTTATTCAGCAAGGATGCATAAAGTGCATCATAATTTCCACAAATATATTAAGCAGCAAAACAACATTGATAATAACATTGATTGATAATAATAAATGTTACGTGAGCACCAAATCAGCAATTTCTGAAGGACCATGTGACACTGAAGACTAGAATAGATTACAAAATGTATTAAAATAGATAAGTTAATTTAAATTGTAACATTTCACAATATTACTGTTTTAACTGTTTTTGATCTAATAAATGCAACCTTGGTGAGATTAAGACAACATCTTACTGACCCCAAACCTTTACCCCCGGTTTCACAGACAAGGCTTAAACTAGTCCCAGACCAAAATGCATGTTTGAGCTGTCTCAATTGAAAATATCTTGCTCTGACATATCTTAAAATATGTCAGTGTCATTGTTCTGTGTCAAGATGCACACCTTAATGTTTTCTTCTAAGGCACTTTTGTAAAAGTTGCTTAAATATCTTAATTTAACTAAGGCTTAGTCCTGGCTTAAGCTAAGCCCCGTTTGTGAAACCGGGCCTTAGACAGCAACAATTTAAAAAATGTGTATTTTTCTATGAAGTACTCAAGTAGACAAGATGATCAAAACGTGCGTCCTTAACTGACAAGTAGATGTCAGTTTGTGTATGTGTGTGTGTGGTGGGTGGTCATTCAGGAATAAGAAAGGGCACTAAATCTGTAAAGAAAACACACACTAAATGATTGTTGACAGATCAGAGGTTTTCTCCAAGACACATGTTTGCTGTGTATGGGTCAGAAGGGTGTTTCCAGAGAACTTTTTCAGTCAGAAAAAAAAATTACATAAAGGTAGGACAGAAAGATGTGCGAGTGTATGCAGTCTGAAGATGAGTGGCATCAGAGGATTAAGAAGAACCAGTGCAGGAAGACAGAAATCTGTTACTCGGGTATAAAACTGTTAAATATTTTTGGTATCAGGTTTTTGATGACCTCAAAATGCTGTTACATAATATCAGCCCAGGATACTTAAAGAGACTCTAAAAGGCAAAAACCGAACAGGCCATCCATCAACACAGAAGTGAAATGGGAATTTGACCTTTAACCTCTGTGATAGAAAGTAAATCACTGCATTTCCTCAGGAGGTAGGAGTGTCAGTACAGGACACAGGTCACTTACAAGGATGAATGAGAGCGAGTGTGTGTATTTGCGATAGATTTACAAATGCGTTGTCCACAGGCTACATGTGAACATGTTTAAAATCTGTTGGATGAAGCCTATAATTAATCAAATCACTTATTCTGGCAGAAACAGAATAGAAAAAAAGGATCTTACTTCAATTTCAAAAATGTTTTAGGTCCTCTTTGCCAGCACACACACTTTCTTCGCCTGAAGGGAGTAACTGGATGAAATGCACACCTATTAATAGGAAAGCAATGGGTTGAATACGCTACCTGTTTATCCAAAGACCCTCGGCAATCGTCACACGAACTGCTGTGTTTTTGAGCCATCCTAATTTATTTTCATTCGTACTACACCTGCATGATTTATGAAAGCATAATTACTGACAGATAAAAATCTTCTGGCTGAAAGATCCCACGTTAATGCTAAAAATAACTGTCACACCCAAAACTGCTGTTAGATGAATGGCTCTAATGCATTATTATCATTCCCAAAATCAACATGTGAAGCCTCTGAGTGATGGCTATCATGCCAGACGTAACTTGTGGTTAGATGAGCGTAAATTGCGAGCGAACGATGAAACTCAAATCGGCCATCTTTATTTGCATAACCTTTAGAGATCTTATAACGAGCGTGTGCGTAGGGGAGGATTTCATCTGTAGCTTTGCTGCAAATACAACCTGTATCTCGCTTTCACTGGATGTGTTCTTTCAGTCGACACACACTCGCTCACATTCCTTCAGGAGGTATGCGTAGCTCTAGCTTCACAATGAGAAAAGCAGGTAATGCGCTTGGCCTTGTCTGTCCATCACACGCCATCTACTCAGACAAAGAAACCGTGTGTGCGCGTTGCAATAATATGCTAACTTCCTTTTAAGGCCTGAAATACCCCGATTTAAATTAAGCTTGAAATATTAGAGTGAATTTCGGTAACTTTTTTACGATTTCCAGCAGGAGAGCACTGTAAAGTAAACAGTGACCATTCTTTTATTTCTCTCTCTCGCTTACTTTTATTCTCCCATTTGCACATGCACAAGGACGCAGCGAACTGGGTGCAATAATGAACACATCAAAACCGAGCGCTCTGTTTTTTAGCTGATTGAGAGGGTTTAATAGTGAAGGCTCGAACTGATGAATGTGGCCCCCAGACGGTCGCTGAAGACCGCTGCGTGAACCCTGTGGTCCCCGCTCTGCCTTTCAGCGAATATGATTTTGCACATCCATTTCATTCTTTCGGATGATGATTTAAACAATTTTTATGAGGCACTTTGGGGAAGGAGGACCTAAGTTAGCCAAAGGCTTTTTTTTTCTTTTTCACTTTTTATTTTCCAGACAGTCCCCAGGAAACCCTCATGGTTTTTTTTCTTTTCGTTTTTCATTTTGAAAGAGTGAGAGAACGGAGCACAAGAGAGGGCATAATGAAAGCAAAAAGCAAGATTTATGCAACCAATTCCACAAACGGCGAGTTTGCAGCAGTCGCTTGGTTTAGTAACACTGGCCTTATATGAATGTCTTGCCCTGCTGAACTTATGTGTACATCTCAAAGTTTTTTGTTTTTGGTAAACTGTGCCGTGGTTATTTTGTTACATGGTGTAATTTCAGCTGATTAAATTGTTTTTTAATTGCATTTTTACAAGGTTTGAGAATGTCTTATTGTATTATGTGGCGGCATATGCAGCAAGGATTATTGAAAATAAGTAGCAAAATGTGTATGAATGCTTTCAGGATGTGTCTGCCAGGAATATAAATGTAATGTACAGTAAGTAAGTGTGAGTGTGAGCATGCATGCTGATGATAGACAAAACACACAAGCTGCACTGGCTGCAGTTTACCATGTGTGTATTTCATCAAATCAACTCACAGATTTGGTGACCCTGAGGAATTGCCACAACATATTGATGGAATTATGTGGATTATCAGAGATTAGGACTATATGGTAGATATGTCAGCATGTTTCCTCCAGCAACTCAAAGACGTATTACACACATCTCTCTTACAGACTTAAATTTGAGACAGTTGTTCTTTTGTGGCATATTGTGTATTTTTAGTGTTAAATGCATGTTGTCTTGAGATTTAATGTCCCTTAAAATGTGCATCAGCATCTTCACTCTCAGTCAATATAATTTTTTAAGTACTTTATTGACATAAAGAGTCCAGTAATGGTATTAATATACATACTTTAAAATATAATAATAATAATAAGTAGAAGAAATGATAGAAGATACTTTTTGATTATCTTTATTCTTTTTCTCTTATTTTTCTTATTCTCTTATTCTTTTATTTCTTCTTCTTAATAATAATAATAATAATACTATGATGGAAAATTCTCTGAAATTGTTCATTTTTGTTATTTTAATTATTGTTGCCGTTGTAATTAAAAATAATACTATGGTAGAAAATAATGTAATGAATATTTTTTTTATTTAATTTTATTTGTTTTTATTTTTCTCTTATTTTCTATAATGTTAATAGTAATAATACATTTCATTATTTTTTGAAAATTTAGCATTCAACACTATTTATGACTTTTTGATATTTAGAGAATGGACAGCTAGTGTTTCCTTTTGATCAAATTAGAAGATAAAACTACTTCAGATATTCACGTTAATGTATTTATCAAAAGCAAATTGCAGTGCATTTAGGGTATATGAGTATGTGTCTTCCCTCCAAATCAAACCTATGACTGTAATGTTGCTTTAGCGTTCAGGAGGCGTTTTAGGAGGGCGTGGACAAGTCTAAACTTTTATAAAGAAAATATCTTTGGGTTTGAGACTTTAGTCTTTGCAACTTTAGCGATCTTATCTATTCACGAACAGCTTGTAACACTCCAAAGAGAAGGGAAAACTTGAAATCGCATCATATGACCCCTTTAAACTATATGATAATTTTTACATAAGTAGGCAGACAGTATAACTGGCACATGTGCATTATTATGATGTATAGATCTGTGTGCTGTTTTTACCTAATATGTAAGCGCATTCATGTTTTTTTGGTTTCTGTTGGAATGAAAGATGGCTTTGACCTTTCACTCCGAGGATCAGGATGGGGTGATCTTATCTGCTCTGTGGCAGAGGTCAGGAGCGAGATAAAAAGCATCCTGTAGTGAGCAGCACACACACAAACATGGAGGCCCTCACTCTGATATATACTATATGTATGTATGTTTATATAAGATGCGCATAATGTAATACACAAAAATACATGCAACATTTAACAACATAAGATGTAATAAAATTCCTAATATTATTTTTTAAAAATAACATATCTGATAAGAAGAAAGTTAATTCAATGATACACCATCAAATGTGTGTGTCACACAGGAAAACTGAAAAACTGTAAATTTAACTGTATTTTACTGTCCCGTGAGATTTATTATTTTTTTTAATGTACATTATAAGGAAACTTACTGTAGCCAATTAACAGGTTTTTACCATAGCATTTTTGCTATTTTTATCATTAAAATTATGATCGCATTTTTTACAGTGTAGTTCTCGATCTCCCCCCAACCACGGTGAAAGCACAATAAAAGGAGGTGAGATGAAAATTGAAAAGGTATCTGGGTCATTTGAATGAGGTGAATCACGTTCTCGCTGGCAGGCAGGACTCTTGTACGCTCTTGTACTGCTTGAGAAGATACAGCTCTCTGAGGCTTGTAAACACACAAACACACTGCCAATACCACATGTAAGCACACACAGGTCCTCAGTAATAAACACACCGTTGATTATGTGTTACTCATACAGATGCTTGTCGTTCAAGTCTGGCTTTTAACACATTGACACTAGGTTGTATAGATTCGGATGTACTTTTGCACTCAGGCTTTTGATGTCGCTCTTTAGTTTTTCTGCTCTGTGATTGGCTGTTGTTTGAAAAGGGAAATCATTAGAGTCTTTGATCCCTCCTAAACATCCTGCATCAAACAACACAACTCTCACACACACAAAACTGCACGGCACATACTGAAGTCTGTCGAACAGCCGTGGATTTCTCGTTCTGTTTCACCATGTACTTTCGAGGGATTCAGCATTTTTGCTCTTGTGTCTCTCACGTACACGTGCATTGAAAGTGTCAGACACTTGGTGTTAGTGTCTCTTTGCTGGAGAGGGTTTACATGATCATCTAAATATTTATTAAACACTTGAAACAAGAATCTGAGATAGAGACATTCTCCTTTGTGTTGATTCAGATTTTCCTGCATTGTACTCTGTCTCTTTTACATATGAAAATGGTGAAATGAATGTTTTGTTCCGAAATCTATAAGTTTTATATATACAACACCGTTCTAAAAGGTTGGGGTCAGTAAATTGTTTTCAAAATTAGTCTCTTATGCTCACCAAACTATGTTTATTTGATCAAGTAAACAGTACAGTTAAAACAGTAATATTGTGAAATATTATTACAAAGTAAAATGTTTTCTTTTTGAATATATTTTAAATGCAATTTAATCCTGTGTTAGCAAAGCTGAATTTTCAGCAGCCATTACTCCAGGAGTCTGTCTTATCTGACCCATGTTGAGCGTCATAGTACCAGCATGCAAAACACAGCTGCATCATCACTTACCTGCAGCTTTGCTTTTAATTTGGATGCAAGATCCATTTTATTTTCAGGCTTAAGCTTAGTGGGCAACCGACCTGTATGCTTTTGTGTGTTTTTAGATTTATGTGCTTGTTGAAGGCAGGTCCCCCACCTTTAGCGGAGTTTAAGCCTCTGTTATGATGCTTTATGGGTAGTGCAGTCTTTAGGGTTTTCTGGGTATTATAGTTGCTGTGGTTGAGAGGCTGGCTTTTTGTGACAGCTTTACGGTGATATGCAGTGTAATAGGTCAGAGTTGTTAAAGTCGAGTGTGAATGATGTTGTAAAGAGTCTGGCCGGATGCCAGGTAGAACTCAAACCTGCAATAAAGCCGCGCTCTTACCATTCAGCTTTTCCTCATGATGACCGTATGTATATACATCCACATTTATTTCCATCATGCTTTACAGTAGAGCTTAACTCACTTTCATAACGTTACATGGCACTTTTTACCTCGCGCCCCGGGACTTTTTTTTTAACAGTGCGACTCTGTCTCGCACTCCGTTTTTGTCGAGGCATCAGGGAGAGAGAGAGAGAGAGAACAGAACTAAAAAAATAAAGAGGGAGAGAGGGGTGTACGTTCTCCCCTGGCCTACTCTCTGGTATTTCCTGAAGGACTTTGACTGAGCGGAACCACCCTGGGCCCCACGGAGGGGAAAGAGAGAGAAGGAGCTTTTAAAAAAGAATGAGAGTTGAGAATATAACACTTAAAAACCAAGCCAAGTGTAAAGATCCCCAGTAAACAGGTGAATTTTTTATAAATTAAATGTTTAGGGAAGAAAGACAAACCCTTTTGAGGAAAAGCAGTAGAGAATGTGAAGATATTAAATCACTAGATGTCTTTTAAACTAAAAGGTTGCAACATTAAAGGGTTCAGTAAAAGTTAAGATCATTTGATAGCATTTGTGGTCTAATGTTGATTACCTCAAAAATAATTTCTGTATGTTCCTCGTTTTCTAAAAAAAAAAAAATAATCAAGATGACGGTGAGACATTTACAATGAAGGTGAACAAGGCCAATTTTGGAGGATTTAAAAGTAGAAATGTAATGCTTATAATTTTATAAAAGCAGTCAAATTAATTCTTCTGTTAATTCTCATGTATTATATGAACTGTAAATGTATTATATCGGTTTAAATAATGTTTACCATTGTACGTTGTCATGGTAATGAAGTTGTAAAATTGTTTGATTTTTCACACTAAAATTGTCAACACACTTATTGTTTATTGTCTTATACTATTGAAACGGGTATTTTAACGTTTATAGATTGGCACCATTCACTTCCATTTTAAGTGCCTCGCTGTAATTTGTTTTTTAAGAAAAGGAGGGACAAGTCAAATTTTATTTTCGTGATGACCAACATTTTGCCACAAGTGCTGTCTACTTTGATTAACTTGTATTGAACCTGGAATATTTCTTTAAACTAGGTCGAAATCAGATGCAAATAACTAAATATGTTACTTAAAGTAAAATTAGCCATTCACTATTTAGCAATAAGTAAACAAGCCTGTTCATTTGGAGTGATCAAAACAATCCTGTGCATTTTCTTCCCAGCAGGTGTCTTTGACTGTGTGCAAATGTGTGTTAATTTGTGTACCAGTGTTTGTTTGTGCCATGTGTCATAATTACCTCATGGGTGTGTGTGCATGTTCGCACTTTCACGGCTGTGTGTAGTGGGAGAGGGGAGGTTAATTGTGGGCTGCCCTCTGTAAATGGCATGTCCCAGGCTCGTTATCTTGATTGAGTAATTAACTCTGGCTCTCGGCACTCTTACTCACTCTGTCAGACTGCTGAACTCCTGACACCTCGCATTCCTCACTCCCTCTCCCTCGCGCTGTCTCTTCTCTCGCTCTAACTTTCACACAGCTCGTCTCTCTGAGCTTTCAATTTATCATGATTTTCCTTTCTCTCCATGTCATTCCTGTCTCCGTCCTCTCTCTCCTCCTCTTCTCTCAATCTCGATCACTCCAGTCAAGACTGTTTTTTTTATTCCACACGAGTTAGAAATGTAAAGGAGCCCATGATACTAATTCTAGTAGTGTTAAAGTGATAGTTCACTCAAAAATGAAAATTCTGTCATTTACTTACCCTCATGTTGTTCCAAAACTGTGTGACTTTCTTTCCTCTGTGGAACACAAGTTTAAAATATATATTTTTTTTTTTTTTGTCCATACAATGAAAGTCAATGAAATTCAATGTTGTTTTGGAGCCCACTGACTTTCATTGTATAGACAAACAAACAGTCCAAATATCTTTTGTGTGTGTGTGTGTGTGTGTGTGTGTGCGTGCGTGCGTGCGTGTGTGTGTGTGTGTTCCGTAGCAAAGTAAAAGTCCAATGAAGTGAAATTTACGATTAAAAAAAATGGTAACTGTGGTTACCTGAAATTTACCTTAAAAAATGTGGTAGCATGGTAATATTTTAGGTTTTATTAATGTACATTATAAGGAAACTTACTGTAGCCAATTAACAGGTTTTTACCATAGCATTTTTGCTATTTTTATCATTAAAATTATGATCGCATTTTTTACAGTGTAGTTCTCGATCTCCCCCCAACCACGGTGAAAGCACAATAAAAGGAGGTGAGATGAAAATTGAAAAGGTATCTGGGTCATTTGAATGAGGTGAATCACGTTCTCGCTGGCAGGCAGGACTCTTGTACGCTCTTGTACTGCTTGAGAAGATACAGCTCTCTGAGGCTTGTAAACACACAAACACACTGCCAATACCACATGTAAGCACACACAGGTCCTCAGTAATAAACACACCGTTGATTATGTGTTACTCATACAGATGCTTGTCGTTCAAGTCTGGCTTTTAACACATTGACACTAGGTTGTATAGATTCGGATGTACTTTTGCACTCAGGCTTTTGATGTCGCTCTTTAGTTTTTCTGCTCTGTGATTGGCTGTTGTTTGAAAAGGGAAATCATTAGAGTCTTTGATCCCTCCTAAACATCCTGCATCAAACAACACAACTCTCACACACACAAAACTGCACGGCACATACTGAAGTCTGTCGAACAGCCGTGGATTTCTCGTTCTGTTTCACCATGTACTTTCGAGGGATTCAGCATTTTTGCTCTTGTGTCTCTCACGTACACGTGCATTGAAAGTGTCAGACACTTGGTGTTAGTGTCTCTTTGCTGGAGAGGGTTTACATGATCATCTAAATATTTATTAAACACTTGAAACAAGAATCTGAGATAGAGACATTCTCCTTTGTGTTGATTCAGATTTTCCTGCATTGTACTCTGTCTCTTTTACATATGAAAATGGTGAAATGAATGTTTTGTTCCGAAATCTATAAGTTTTATATATACAACACCGTTCTAAAAGGTTGGGGTCAGTAAATTGTTTTCAAAATTAGTCTCTTATGCTCACCAAACTATGTTTATTTGATCAAGTAAACAGTACAGTTAAAACAGTAATATTGTGAAATATTATTACAAAGTAAAATGTTTTCTTTTTGAATATATTTTAAATGCAATTTAATCCTGTGTTAGCAAAGCTGAATTTTCAGCAGCCATTACTCCAGTCTTCAGTGTCACATGATCCTTCAGAAATCATGTTGAAACGGAAAAGTTTTACTGCCAATTTAGTTTTTCAAGATTCTTTGAAAGTTCACAAGAACTGCATTTATTTGAAATAGAAAAAAATCTTTACTGTCACTTTTGATCAATTTAATGTATACTTACTGAATAAAATACTTAATTCCTTTAAAAAAATCATACTGAACCCAAACTTTTTTTGTGTATATATGTGTCTGTGTGTATAAAAGTATATATAATTTATATATATATATATAAAAAACTAATTAATACCATGTATATATACACAGAAATCAGGATAATGTTTTTATTTATCTGTAGATATCTTGATAAAATAGAATCTAGATTTAAGTAAAATAATACATTGTGAAAGCAGTAATGGCTGATTTGGACATGTTTATGAACAATACAAACACACATATCCAGGGATTTGGTAATCAAAGGAAGTTTGAAACCCACTTTTGTCAATCTGGTCATATTGCTTTTGTGGGTTTGACCTCTGACTCCGCTGTCCTAAAAATAGTGCACAAGACCGTTACTGTGTGTGCGTGTTTATAACAGTTTGTTAGAGCATGCTGTTTTTTCCTGATGCATGTCTCAGAAATATTAAAACTCAATGAAACATGCATGCATGCAGAGTAGTTTTAAAGTCTCAAATGTCATGTGTAGCCACGCTGTAAGTTAACAAAAGTTGCTTGATGTTTGTGAAGGTCTGTCTCTCTAATAGTCCTGAATTCCTTTACGTTAAGTGCTCGGTCACACACAATAAAAATGTACCCAGATGATGACTATCACTTTTATTTATTGTTTATTTCCATTTTATTTATCATATATGCAGGTGCGGCTTCTGTTTTAAACCCTGACGCATGTAGATATCTTCTTTAAACAAGCAAAGACGCCCAGTGTTTGAAACTAAAATCTGCTTGTGAACTTCCACTGTGCCTTCGATATGTCTTGACTTGCTGACTTTCTATTTAATAGCAACAGCTATTGCACACAACGCATGATTCACATGCACATGCAATGCTTCGGTTTCATCTAATTAATACCGTTTTAGTTTTCCTTCCTTTGAAATACTTTGTAAACTTACATTGTCGGACACAGTACCGTAGTTGTTTGCATGTGAAAACTTGGATGGGCGACAAAAGCAGCTGATGTTAATTTAGCTTTCAGAAAAGTGAAGACTAATTATGATTAATATGCCGCATTAATACGTATCTTGATTATGATGGTTACATGCCGTTTCACATGTTGATGAATGAATGCTATTTCGCTAATTAGTCTTTAAAATATGGTTATGTCATTTAAATGATTTAATTGGAGCTAAAATGGAACCATGAGTTAGTGACTGTAACAGGGTTCGGCATAAAAATATGGGCTTTTGGAACAAGAGCTCTCATTTGTCAAAGCACAGAAGTGCTGTTGTGAGTGTGTATGTGTGTGTTCTGGCTCCTTGTGTAATCAGATCAGCAGCAAGGACACCCTCAAACCCTTTACTGCCACCCTGAGAAGCACCTTTAAATGTATGTGTGTGTGGGTGTGAGTGTTGCCGTCCCAGCAGGAGAACAGAAGGGGCTAGGCCACAAGAGTCACACAATCCATCATGCTCTCTGGCACTGAGAGAGGGCTGGAAAAGAGGGGGTGCTGGATGGATGGCCTGCCTCGGCCCTCACCTTCCCCCAGAGACACGGAGTGTGTGTGGTGCTGGCGATTGTATGTGGGTGTGTGAGAGTGAAGAAGAGTGTGTGTGTGTTGGGAGGTCCAGTTAATAAAGAAGAATTAAACCACCCCTTTGCTTTTTTTTTTCCTTTTTCGTCATTGTTTTTTCCCCGTCTCACTCTCTTTCTGTCTTTCTCTAGGACTTCCTACAGGGAGACAGTTCCAAAGCCTTTAAGATCCTGGGCTGGAAACCACGTGTGACGTTCGAGGTGAGCGTTCCTGTATAAAAAATCAAAGAGGTTCACTTCCAGTGCACTCGAGATTGAGAAATAATGTGTGTGTGTGTGTGTGTGTGTGTGTGTGTGTGTGTGTGTGTATTCCAACAGGAGCTTGTTAAAGAAATGGTGGACGCAGACATCGAGCTCATGCGGAACAACCCGAATGCCTGATCCCACACGCCTTCATCTCCATGCATGCCAAAGAGGCGGTTGTCATGTGTTTGTGTGTGTGATCACTGGAAGAAGCATTCAGCTGCATTTCTGTTCCTCCGTCTGTCGTTTTCTCTGCTGCTTCAGCTTTCGGATCTCAGTTTCGCTGTGTTTTGAGGGTCCCCGGTGTTGCCTTTCGTGTGTGTGTGTGTGTTCCGCAGCAAAGTAAAAGTCCAATGAAGTGAAATTTACGATTAAAAAAAATGGTAACTGTGGTTACCTGAAATTTACCTTAAAAAATGTGGTAGCATGGTAATATTTTAGGTTTTACGAATTGAACTTAAATTTACAGTAAAAAAAAAAGAAAGTATATTTCAGTAACTGATATAATGTTGATAATGTTTTGTGTCTTTATAATGCACTGACAACCACCAAATACACTGTTGGTAAAGAAAAAAAACACAGAGTCAAATATATATACATACATATGTATATATATATATATATATATGTATATG
>NW_015552582.1:2622204-2639261 GCF_001515605.1 Sinocyclocheilus anshuiensis | reverse complement strand
AAAAAGTGTGTGTGTGTGTGTGTGTGTGTGTGTGTGTGTGTATTCCAACAGGAGCTTGTTAAAGAAATGGTGGACGCAGACATCGAGCTCATGCGGAACAACCCGAATGCCTGATCCCACACGCCTTCATCTCCATGCATGCCAAAGAGGCGGTTGTCATGTGTTTGTGTGTGTGATCACTGGAAGAAGCATTCAGCTGCATTTCTGTTCCTCCGTCTGTCGTTTTCTCTGCTGCTTCAGCTTTCGGATCTCAGTTTCGCTGTGTTTTGAGGGTCCCCGGTGTTGCCTTTCTCTATTCCTTAAGTGTCATATTTAAGGTTATGTGTATGGATTTTTAGTTTGTGTTGTCTAAATTATTTTTATAAAGAGGTTTTTATTCATAATCATGAAAAAAAAATGTGTAAATAAGGGATTAAAGGGTTTGTCGAGCTTTTTAAAGCTGTTTGCAGTTTTATTCATGGAATTTCAGTTTAAGGAATCACATTAATTGGTTGGAACATTAAAAATCGTTTCCTGATTATTTAAAATGCAAATACAAAATATGAAGTTTTAAAAATTAGTTGTGTGTGAATTCTTAGAGTCATTTGAATGTGTTTGTTTGTGGTTCTCAACCTTTTTGACTCCAAGGTCCCCAATTGTCCAAGACAATATATTTTGTCTGGTACTGGTAATTATTATAGAACTGCTTGTTTTCATTTTTTTTTTTAATATTATGAAAGAATAGCCTATTATGAAAGAATTGATGAAAATGATTAACCACAAATAATATTGTAATTACATAGGTTTCCATACAAATTCCATGAATATGTAGGTTTGCATGTTCATTGTGGTTTTTAGTATTTTATTTTATTTATGTATTTATTTTTTTAAGCCATTCCTTCGGGCCTCCTGGCTGAGAACCGCTGGTTTACATGCTAAAAGGTTCTGTTCTCAGAGTAGATTTGTATTTTAAGCCCTTTTTATTTAGGGTGTTAAGAGTAATATCTTTTTCCCCCTGTAATTTAACCTACTATATTAACAACACTAGAGATAGCAAAAGTTTAGAATATTGGCTAATATTGCTGGCTCAGTAAGTAAAAGCTTACATGGTTACAGTCAGTAAACATCATTTTTGAAAATAACTGTCAACTTTTCAGTTTCATTCTCTCTGGCTTCAGAAGTTGAAATACAGTGAAATGCGTCAGAAAGCGGCTCGTGCCAGCTTTCGCGGGTTGCCTGGCGGTCATCGAGCCCCTCGCGCCGAGCACAACCGCTCTCTTGTATTGAGAGGGAAACGGGCGTCCACGAGGCCTCGCGGTCCTTCATTCCAGATGCTCGAGTTTAGGGAGCAGTAACTCGGCCTTGTAAAGCAGCTCATGTTTAATCACCTCTGACGTCGGGCGCAGCTGGGCCACTGAACCCTGACAGTGAAGACATTTCGCTGTGTGCGAAAATCCTCTGCCGTGTTTATTTGTGATAGCGACACGGTTGTCCTCATCAAAGTAACAACAGATCCAAGAGACCTCTGTCAGCGTAAGTGTCCTCAAGCGAGGAGAGAGAGACCCGGTAAAATCAGGTCACCAAATGAAGGTCATTTGACACCGACGTCCAAAGAAAGTGGGGTCTTTGAGACCCTCATAAGACAGACGAAAGTGGTGGCGGTTGATGTATGTGTATTTGTGTTTTTGAGACGGCATCTCGAGCCAGTAGAGTTGCCATTTAAGCGCCTAAAACAACGCACCAGTGTTAGCGGGCCTGATTGGAACCAGACGGTGCCTCGCCGGTCCGCGAGCGTAAAAAGCACTTTTCCACTGGCCTGGGTCGCGAACTCTACCACATACAGGTGCACAGGCCGCGAGCAGCCGCTAACTACGTTATATATCCCGGCGAATTAATTTTTTACGCTTGAGCGGGGAAATTTCTGGTATTTTGTTTGACTACCCTGCTAATGTTCCTGTAAAAGCAGTAGGAAACGTGAAATTCAATTGGACCAACAAATTAAAGTAGCCTATCAGAAAAAAATGTAAGGGACGTGAAAAACCCTAACGTTAAGTCGCAGAATTTAATATAATGCTTTATTTATATTTTCTGTTGGGAAGTAATTTCAAAAGATTCTTAATTAAAAATGCACGGAACTCAAATTATCCTCTGTGACAACTGGTTTGCTCACGGCGTCCAAAAGTCGTGAAATTAAGTGTATTAGCGGGTTTTAATAATAACATATTATTTGTATAGACTTTTTTCAAATTTAATAATTAAATGTTAATAATTATTATTTTAAAAATTGATAGCAATGTGGAAAATTTTATGTATCCTAGTGTATTCTGTCGTTAATTTATCTTCTCTCATCATTTCTATAGAAAGATAACTTCAATCATGTATAATTGTTATATACTGTTAGGTATCATATATTACATTTATATTACTATTTTTTTATATTTCAGTGAACTTGCTTAGTGTTATAATTAGTCTCACCCTTTGTCCGGTATTATTTATTTGTTTCTTTATTATATTTTGGAACAGCGGGAATTATTTGCTTTATCAGAGCATTTGGATTTCATTGATAAGGAACTTTTACTCACATCCGTCTCACAATTTTACCCTTTGACATTTTTGCAACACAGAAGAAAATCATTTGGTTTAAATCCACTCTGTCAAGGTAAAAAACTCGTGTCTATTTTTCCTGTTTATTTTTCATCGTCAAGCAGATAATCCGTGATAATCCTCAACCTTTCTCGCAGTCCACGGCTTTATGTTTACATAAGTTTTATTTGCAATTCCGTTTTGTCCGTGAGAAATTTATATATATATATATATATATATATATATATTATTATTATTATTAATGTCTACGATTTAAACATTTAAAGAGTTGCCTTCGTACTCTGCAACAAATTAGGAGTAGCCTATTGTCATATGTGTTAACAAGGTTTTGGATTATTGTTAAATATTTATTTAGATATACATATGTATAAAGTATTAATAAAATTTTTAATGTGTTATTAAAAGTAGCTAATATGTTGTATCATAACATTAAAAAGATGTTGTTTTATTAGGAGCACAGCGCTTATTCACATGGCTGATGGACGTGTTTATTGCTTTATTTTTGTTTAGCTCAGATTGTGAGAAAAAAAGAGGAATAAAACATATGAAGTTAATTTATATACTGTAACTTAATTACTAACATTTAGCAAATATGTTTACTTCTAACAAAATTGTTCACATGGAATGTGATTTAGGCCGAGGTAAAGCAGGCCTATGGTTCTACGTTTGCTGTTTGCCCGATCAAATTTTTTTTTTACTTTTACATTAGTGTTGAATATAAATAGATTCTAAAAAGATGTAGTTTATATTTCATTGTTTTTAGTTTATATATACTGTTTTAGTTTTATTATTAATACTTTTATTGTTGTTGTTATAGTGCATATTTTTACACACTATTATTATTATAATGAACAATGCAAACTGTTCACAAAAACGCACTTAAACTCTATTGAAAATTAATTGGACAGATTGTCCTACATTAATCTAATTTAAAGAGACCGCAAAATGTATCAGGAAATGGTCAAATATATCACGCAGAATACGCATCGATTTTAAATAAACGAACACACAAACACATTTCTCAGGCGTGTTATGAGATCTGCGTGTGGTTAAAACGTGCCACGTTAATACCAGAAGGCTCTCTGCTGTATCATATTCCCCTCGCGCAATTCAACCCTGAAACGCGCAGCTGATCACAACAAAGACACCTTTTCACTAGCACGAGCCCCTAACACTGCCTGCGCGCACCTGTAATGCATTTGCCACTCGAGCCCTTCTTACAAAAGTCGAATCGCCTCGAGCTGACCTTGCAACGATACTTACAGATACTTAACGCTGTAATGCTTATTCACAACTTGTTGTCTGTTTTTTTCATCTCTTCCTCTGTTTCTCCTCATTTGTTTCTCCTGATTTACACTTGAGGCCTATTCATTAACCGTATCATGTGAATCATGCACAAAATTCATTTAATCACACCGCTTATATAATCACAAAACACCACATCACCTGGGGCCGGTTATATGCCAAATAAATACAAGCGCTGCATTGCAAGGCCCCACAGTTTCTGCTGCCGATGATTGCAAAAAGCTTTACACATCGCTGTGCGCAGCTGCATATTTAAATATTGCTTAATATTTATCAGGACAAGTAACTAATCGAAATAAGACATCTATTTTATTTCAGTTACACTAAAATGTTAAATGGAGTATCTCCTTATTTGGTTTGTGTCTGTATCTCGAGTTGACATCTCGAGATTTTAGCCTGAGTTAAAACATATCGACATATTACGTATAACCTATTTGTTTTACATTTACTGAAAAGCAACGCAGAAATGAACAAAACACTGACTCACATACCAAGTAGAATGCTTTTGTTTGGAGGTTCTGGCTGAATTAATCGTTTGATTTGATCAAGCCCGTATTTTACATGGCTGGCTCAACATGTCTGGCCTACAGCAATTCTTTCATCTGCTGTTTATCTGCTTTTTAATCTATTATGTGTTTATAAATGAAAAAAAAAAAACTTCTAACAAAGACAATGGTTGTCTACATTCCGCAAGACTGCAAAAGTGCAGTTCACTCCAGTGTGCCAGCAGTTGGTTGTAACAGTATAAAAAGAGAACAGAGCTAAAACGCTCAACTAAATAAAACAAGACTGCAAGATATATCTCAGTAAAATTTAATTTTTTACCATAC
Source organism: Sinocyclocheilus anshuiensis (assembly GCF_001515605.1). Lineage (NCBI taxonomy): Eukaryota > Metazoa > Chordata > Actinopteri > Cypriniformes > Cyprinidae > Sinocyclocheilus > Sinocyclocheilus anshuiensis. The sequence goes on along the minus strand of NW_015552582.1, from coordinate 2,634,543 downwards.
TAAAACTAGAAACATAATTATACCTAATAAATATTTCTCGTAAGTATTAGTTGAGAAACGAATTACATAGGAACACGTAAGACGTTTATATCAAGTTATAAAAATTACGAAAATTACTCTTGTAGGTGATTTAGGTAAACGGGGACAAAGTTCTGTCAAATAACGTGCTCGATTTTTTTATTTATTTACTCTGACATTGTAGCCCATAACACTTAATTGATTATTGAAATTTTGACAAGTCTTTATAATAGTTATTAATAAACCTTGTTTTGTTGTGCTTCAGTTTTTATAAATGCATTTTTAGGTTAAGAACAATTTAAGGGTTCCTTGCACGCGTGAAAAGTGGAACGTGGAAAAAAAAAATGATTTCCAGATGTTTTTAAACCTTTGACCCCTATCCCCACCCCCTGTCCAAGGAATGCCTTATTAAAAGCCAAATATAGGAGGAAAATAAGAAAATTGGCAAATATTTTCTAACTAGCCATGTTTAAAAAACGTCTTAAAAAATATTCGTTGCTTTTTGTGGCCGCTAATCAATAACAAGCTCTGACAGTCATTTAAGTAAATAATGGATTCAACAGGCATTACAAATCGATAAATCACTCGAGAGTTTAACTCCAACAAGACGACAATTTATTAAACAAATAGTAACTTTAGATATTTTCAAAAAAGTATAAGAAAAAAAATGTTACTCAGTCGTACACTCCTTACCTTTCTATACTGAATTGATTATAAATACTTAAGACATTTTCTAGCAAAGTTGGTCCACCTGCTCTTATATTAAATAAATTAACACATTTTCTTTGAATCTGTCTTGATGGACGAGTAGGGAGAGAATGTTTATGTGCAGCGGAATTATCCTACTTGCCAACATAAACTCGCATATCAGCCCGAGTTCACTGACCTAAAAGCTTCCTTAAATTACAAACACATGGCAAATAATACAAATATATATTAAACAATTTTGAAATTCATGAAACGTTTGGTCAGAACTTGCAGTCGTATACAAAAGCTCCGGATGCCCGGTAGAGTGGCTGACTGGACGGGAAAGCCATTTGACAGCTATTGCTTCCGGTCACCGGTGAGCTGTTCAGAGCTATCCGCTGCGTCTCGAACATCTCGCGCACCGCGTGAAAGTTCTGCTGCTGGCCGGGATAGCTCGCGCTCAGGTGTCCCAGCTCTCCGGACTGACTGAGGTACCAGGGTGCGAGACGGTTCTGCTGCAAATGCTGGCTCTCCTGGCTCGAGCCCTGGTGGGGGTGTGAGATAGAAGAGGCGCTTGTTGTGTTTGTGTATTCCGGTAAAGTGTCATCCCCGTGGCCGCGGTCCCCTGTGTACAAGCTCGTCGCTTGCATGTTGCAGTGATAAGTGGCGGGCTGGCCGCAGGGTGGACTGTAATGGGCGGGCTGCGGGGATGGCGAGTAGGTCAGAGACACCGAGCCTGGCAGAGCAGCGCGAGAGGCCGGCAGCTCTGCCGCGTGCTGCGGGGACCCTCGAAGTCCTGTCATGATTGTATCCATACTAAAGGCCTGTTGTGGCGTTTGCGACTGAGGACTCCCGCTACACGCACTCCCAGCGCTCCTGTCTGGACTCTCCGTTTTAGGCACGGTGCTGAGGGGTGGAGTGCTGTCATGCGGGGGCGTGCAGGCCCCGTTCTCCGTCTTTATATCCCGGAGCTTCACTGGCTGCTGGGCGTCTTGCTCGCACGCTTGTCCCTGGTTGTCTTTGCCCTTCCGGTCCTGCTCCTCTCTCTCCCTCAGCACGTTCTTCTTCTTGAAGCGGCGCCTCCGTCGCAAGAAGCTGCCGTTTTCAAACATGTTATATGAATCCGGGTCTAGAGTCCAGTAGCTGCCCTTACCTGGCTTCTTATCATCTCTTGGCACCTTGACAAAGCACTCATTGAGCGACAAATTATGCCGTATGCTGTTCTGCCAGCCTTGCTTATTGTCCCGGTAAAATGGAAAGCGCTCCATGATAAACTGGTAGATCCCATTCAGTGTGATCTTCTTGTCGGCTGAGTTCTGGATGGCCATGGTGATGAGCGCGATGTAGCTATACGGAGGTTTCACCATGTCCTTGGGCTGCTCTGCAGGGGCGTACGGCCCATATGCGCGGGCCATGCCGCCGGGGTACTGCTCGTGCGCTGCGTGAGAGTACATGCTCATATGCGCAGGCATACCGGTATATCCACCTCCGGCCGCGGCTCGATAAAAGCCTTGATCTCCGGTGATATAAGGCACTACGCCTAGAGGGCTTTGGCTAGACACGGGGTAGTGCGCCTGCATCGTACCCCTCTCTCCAGCGCTCCTGCTGCGATCGAACAGAGAAAAATAAGGTTAAAAATAGGCAGACGTCTTAATTCACTTTGCGAAGAAAATTCATTCCAAAGTTCGTCACTTCCACCTTTTCCTTCAGTAGGCTATCTTGTCTCAAAACTTTCATCCAAAGTTTCTTCCCAAGCGGATTTTCAGGGCTTCGCTGTGCAGGCGAATGAGAAGCAAATGTCTTACGCGGAGAAGTCAGTGAATAGGGCAAACCTGTGAACTTCCCGCATCCGTCACTTCACAGGGACTTTTTCACCGAATTACCAATTCTGCCTTTTGGCTGAGCTCAGCGCTCCTCCCTGAACTCCTCTCACGACCAATAAGCGCTCGAGAGCTGTTTGTAGAAAGACTGTACCCGAAGACCTTTTCCCTGTGGGTATAGGCATAGTCTACCCTTGCGTTAAGGATAAGAAAGACGCAAACATATGGAAAGAGTAGAAATGTTGACAGAAAACGAGAAAATTCACACGTCCTCAGGGTAGGCTACTTATAAGACGTGAAATAAATAGAATCGCGGACATCTGCTTTAGGGTGTAAAATGACATATTTTGTATAAAAGTACATGGCCAATATTAAAAACAGGAGGTAAAACAGATTTATAATATGTGTTAAGATGTCTCGTGTTTTTACAGAGTTGCAGCCTGTCTGTCGAACAAGAATGGCTCCTTCAAGTGTCAGGATTCATTTCAATCATTTGGCACTAATAGATGCGCTGGAGGGGTGAAGTAAAGCGGCGTTTGTTTTTCAGAAACAAATGTACTGCTTAGGAGCAAAGCAAAATCTGTTCTGGCCAAAAGGTGTAAATGAAGCAATGTGTCATTCTTAGTGCTAGATGGACGAAACGCCACCCAAATTGTGCTTTACACTTATTCTTTGATGGTGCGTGTCAGTGCGTTTACACTTCAGTGCTGCTTTAATGTGTTAAAACATGTCGTGCAGTTAATAATAGCTTTAGGTTTCCGTAGAGAGTCGCTTATGACATTTTTCTTCACCATGACAATGAAAATGAAGCTACTAGATACAAAATAGCCTAACTTTAATGACAAGGTAACGGGCAAATTAATATATTTGTTGACTGTGACTGTTTAACACTTTTGGGTTGTAAAGTAGCCTAATTAATATTAAATTTGTTTTGTGCATTTGCACATAAAAATAAAATAGAGAAAACACAAAAGAAACAGAAACAAAAGGGGAAAAAACTAAGTAAATTAGTTATTCTCTTTGGCAAAAAAGAGGAAATTATTAGGCTAAATCAAATATATTATAAAAAAAGTCATTAAATTAAAAACTAAAACATCATTATCAATTCATTATTACCAATGACAACAATAACATCTTTATATAGAAATGAAACACCATGATAAAGAATTAATATGACATGTTTCACGAAACAACAATTGTAATATACAAAGATATGCATTTTATTTATTTAGTTTTTTCTGTTGGGTGTTTGTTTGATTTTTTATGATATGCGTACATTGTAGTTACTTGACAGTTATTAACATAATATTAACATATATCGCTATATCACTTTAGCAAATTAGATAAAAAAGGATAAATGTCACAAGGCATCATTCACTTAGCCTTTATCTTTAAAAAATGGCTAAATCAAATAACTGCATTGACCAAGTGTTTTATGATACATACTGCTAAAGGAATAAACGTAAATGTAAATTCACGTTGGAAAACTATTAATTATTTGTTTTGAATTAAAATCCTTGTTATTATGGTTAGGCTACTCGGTTGAAATTAAAAATGGGTTACAGTCTCCTGGCTTATATTTTTCGCTTGGACGTATTCTTCCTTTATTCATGCCAATTTAATCCCCGAGGAATTAGGCCAGTTGAGCACGGTGCAATGAGGAGCATTAAGCAAAATGAGGAGCGCGTCTGATGTAGTTTGGTCAAATTCACCTGCTTAAATGTGTGCGTCTGTGTTTCATCGCCCCCTTGTGGCCATTTTATTCAAGCACTCATTTTGGGTAATTCGTCTCCTAATAACAGCCATTTAGTAGCTATATAGGTTGACGCACAACTTGCCTTTTTTTTTTTTTAACAAAGTCAAGATTTTAAGTTAAAATGAATATATGAATAGCACCTGAAACTGTTTTCACTATTTCTTTTAAGTTTTTCACCATTTTTAATCAGTTTTTTTCCTTTATAGGTTACGTTTACTGGTTCATGTAACCTTTTTTATAACAACATTTAGGGATGTAACGATTCACTCAACTCACGATTCGATTCGATTCACAATTTTGATTTCACGATCCGATTCGATTCACGATTTTTTTTTAACAAAATGAGATTTAAGACAAATTATAAATTAAATGTTTCCTTTTATTATTGCTTGGGCAAAATACTGTACATTTCTTTGTGAAATTGAAATATAACACTATACTAATATAGCACTCGTAAATTATTGCTCTTTTGTTGGTTTTGATTGCTTCTATTGTCCTCATTTGTTAGTCGCTTTGGATAAAAGCATTTGCTAAATACCAAAATTTAAATATAATGTAAATGTGAATAACAAAACTAAATTGAAATTTTAAAACAAGCCCCAAATCAAATAAATAAGTATATTATATATAATATTTGTAACACAAATAAAAGAAATACCTTCGTATAAACAAACTAAGGCTTTGTCAGTTTAGCATCTCAACCGATTTGAATCGTCACATATTTAAATCGATTTTCAACCGGCTCGAGGTTAATCGTTACATCCCTAACGGCTATGATTTAACTTAAATGTATAAATGTGTTCCTGTGCGTTTGAAGAATAGTAGCATGGGACGCTGCACTGGTGCACAGATGTCAGACTGCACGCGAACAGGCAAGACCACACACTAACTTCTTCAAACAATGCGGTTAACTACAGCGAATGGGATGCAATCAGCTAATGCACTCAAAGGAATGTTCCATCGCCAGCTGCATAGAAGTAGCATTATTCATGAGCATGAGGTGTATGAAGCCCCTCATGAGCTGATGTCACAGCTGTCGTCCGCATTCTTTGTAAAGTCTGCTTAACTTTGCCCAAAGTACAGTCTATGGTTTAAACTAGAGTTTGAAGTCAGATTGAACTTCCAGGAAAGATGCTGTAACCGAATCTTATGGAGTGATATATAGAAAATAATCCTACTGCTGCACCCATGGTACGGCAGCAAAGTTCCTTGATTATTACGCCGGAATGAGAGTATAGTTCCTAGCCATATCGGCCTAGAAAATAGCAACTTTTCATTTTCCGTCGGTCTTAGTACACGATGTAACTACAGAAGAGTCAAGTTTTAAATGGGAAAAATATAGAAAATCTTTGGTCATTTTTGAGCGAGATGCTAACGGTCTAATCAGATTCAATGATCTATGCTAAGCTGCAGCTAAAAGTGCTACCACCAGACCCGGAGATCGGCTGAATGGATTCGAAAACGGTAAAAAAAATCTGTAGTTTAACTCTAGGGGAGTTGGAAAATGAGCCTAATTTCAAAAATAGTGGAGTGTTCCTTTAAGAGTTCATTGCTAAGTCATGACAACTGTGTTTGCCAGCCTTTTAAGATACTTATCAGATATGAAATATAAATAACAGAAATTTATTTTGTTTTATTTACAAGCAAAAATAAACTAACAAAAGAACAACGCTTTCTGCTTTGGCCACTGGGGGGTCCCCTTGCACCACTTTTATTAGTGAAGGCAAGATAAGTAGGCTACAAAAAGCACACACTGAATAAAGGGGAAAGGCTTTTCTTGGCTCTCACGATTACATTAGAACTATTATGAAATGTTAAAATTGAAAATGTATAGATAACTTAATTAAATTGTCGATTTTTTTAGTCTAAACTCATATTTGGCTTTGGTAACGATTATGGTAATAAATACATTTCTAACTGTTTTGGAAACTGGTAATGGTAATAAATACATTTCTGACTGGTTTGGTAACTAGTTATGGTAAATACATTGCTGGTTTGCCATCATTTTAGCTTTTTTTCTGCTCATCACCACAATGTCTTGTATGAGGTCTATGAACAATTTATGCAATCCTTAGAGCTAAAACACATGCCCTGACTCATAATGCTTCAAATCGTCTCTTTAAATGGAAGTCATTCTGCTCTTGAATCAACCGTTTTAGTGGTCCAGTGAAAAACATCCCACATTATGGTTTCTTTTCATCAACATTTTATCTTGTGCATTAGATAAAATGTTCTGCATACATTGTTAGTTCATATTATCTTACGTGGGCATCTCAGAATATCTAATAAAATATTTAAGTTTTAGTTAATTGTTTATAATTTTAGAAATGCAAATCTGCAGAAATGCTGGTAGGCCTACACCAAGAAAAAGCACTGAAAGCTGATTCCTTGGATTTAAGTTTTGCTTGTATCGTAATAGTGCAAGACTTGTCATTTACAAGGACATACACTCTTAAAAATAAAGGTGCTTCAAAAGGTTCTTCAAGCGATGCCATAGAAGAACCATTTTTGGTTCCACAAAGAACTATTCAGTCAAAGGTTCTTTAAAGAACCATCTCTTTCTTACCTTTTTATAATCTGAAGAACCTTTTTTCGACCCAAGGAACCTTTTGTGAAACAGAAAGGTTCTTCAGATGTTAAAGGTTCTTTATGGAACCATTTAGACAAAAAGGTTCTTCTATGGCATCGTGAAGCACCTTTATTTTTAAGAGTGTACTTTAAATGTGTCTTTGTTTAATTCAATCAGCAATGAACTCTTTGCTCTGTACAAAAACACATCTGGTGCACAGTTTTCATGGCATGTAGGAAAAGAGCAGGGCCGTGCACAGACATTTTGACAGAGGCGGACAAAGTACACAACTCCATTACTTGAGTGAAAGTACAGATACCGCTGGTCAAATATTACTCCATTACAAGTAAAAGTTGTAAAGACAGATTTTTACTTAAGTAAAAGTACAGAAGTACTTGCTTTTAAAAGTACTTAAGTACCAAAAGTAAATTTCCTTTTTTTGTGTCAATGCACTGTTTTATTATTGTTGTATGTAATACTTGCAATACCTTCGAAGCAACTTACAATAACTTTAATAAAATATAAAGTAAATTAAAAAAAAGCAATTTATTAATAAAAAATAATTATTTATTTTATTATAAATAAAATAAATATTAGTTTTAATATTTTAAAACTAATTAAAATATTAGTAAATAATAGTATTATTTATTAATTACAATTGTAGCTCTAGACAGTTATGGCTATGATTTTATTAATACAGTTGTCTGATTGATTTTCTGGTCTCAAATATTCAGAAATCACACAAAATTAAATTAAGCAGTTTTACTACAATACAACCATGGTTAATTTTGGTAAGGGTTGTGATGTCCACATGTTTTTGTTGAAGAAACTAAAGAGGCTGTAGCATTTCTATGGCAAAAATGTAAAATTAAGTGGATATTTGAATTAAATGTTTGGTCAATATTAAACAAGGATTTGGTCGCCCTATAAGTGTAACAACAGCAGTTATCAGGCCTTTGGTGCCCTTTGCAGGCATTCGTAATAATGTAAATTGTTTATTTTGTATTACATTATGTAGGCCTATTTTAACAGTGTTATTCAATGAAACCATATTTAAACCATATACCATATTGCCTCGTTGTTTTTATATAATACATTTTAAGTCATGGAGACTAGAATATTAAGTCAGATGCGTTGTTGGTGGGGGTGAAATTATTACCGACATTAAAACAGGTTACTAACGTCAACAGTCAAAAAAGTTTCACAGGATTATGAACGTAGTTACCTGAAAGTGATGCACGGGCTTCATCTTGGGCTTTTTTATTTTTCTTTTCTCTGCGCCGGACTGCGCTGATGTCTTTTCCCTGATATAGCCTAGTTGTCCATTAATTATGATGATCATTTGTATTCAGCCGCAAACATGAGTTTAGAGCGAGCGCAGATGCGGGAATGGCGCGTCACGTGTGCTTATAGGCCTACTGCCTACTGCGTTCATCATAAAATGCATTTTTTATAATTATATATATAATTTATATGTTCATGTTTATAATTTTGTATGTACATGTTAATATTAATATAGAACGGACGTTTTTTTTTTTTTTTGAGCAACTGGGATGGTGCCCCCCTGGTTGGTGCCCTACGCAAACTGCGTACTCTGCGTATAGGGAGCGCCGGTACTGGCTATGTATATATGAAGAGCTCGGTAGATTACTTGAAAATTGTTGAACAGACTCTGTTCCGTGTTTTGTGTGTGTTTTGCTCCCCGTGTGTTTCTATGCCCATATGTGGTCCTTCCCGTGCCTGTCCTTATCATTTGTTCCAGGTGTTCCCCTTTAGTTCTATTGATCCCAGGTGCGTCTCGTCATCCCCTGGTCATGTCATGTGTATATAAAGTGTTCCCTGTTCTTAATTCGGCGTCTGGTATTGTTTATGTCAACCTTCTCTGCTATGTGTGTTTTCCTGGTTCCCTTGATGTTAATAATAAAGTCTCCTTGTTGATGTTCTCCATGTCTCCTCGCTCCGCGCTCCCTCACAGTAGCGAACGTGACAGAATACCGGACCAAAACAGTAAGCGACGCCCCTTCTCCCGTTTTCGTTTTAGAAGTCTTTTGTTTTCCTTTTCGTTTCTCCCCGCAAACATGGAGGAACGAGCTATGTTCATTGTTCATCGCCACGACCCGTTCACCTAAGCACAGGGGCGTGTCTACGTGGTGGCCAGGGGGGGCACCGGCCCTCCCCCTGAAATGTGGCTGGCCACCCCAGGTGCCCCCCCCCCCACCAGATGTTTTGCGATAGGCTTGTTTTTAGTTAATTTCTAACTGCATCTGGCAGTGGCGGATCATGGCATGTGCAGGCAGCTGCCTAGGGCCGCTTTCTTCTCTTCTTTATACTTAATTTTAGGCGGTTTCTATCGTGTGATCTTAATGACAATGTCGAGAACGCATAATGTTACGCGATCCATGTGCGCGAGGACGAATCTCTCCACTCCCAAGCGGATTTCCTTCACTCACACAAAACTGGACGTGTGCTTTCAAATATTGTTCTTTTATGAATTGGCTCTGCTCTGTCTCTGTCACTTTTTGTTTAGTGACAGAGACAGTGTCTCTGCCCCCCTATTCACCTGTAATCAGATGAGGAAAAATGGATGGCTCGGGGCCCTTTTCCTCGCCCGAGAGCGCCCCCCAGAGCTCGCTCCAGCGTCGGCTCCGGCCCCAGAGCTCGCTCCAGTGTCGGCTCTATCCCCTGACCAGAGTTGAGAGATGGCTCTAGCCCCAGACCAGCGTCAAGATAGGGATGCAGTTCCCACTTCCAGCCCAGTGAGGGCTCCCGTCCCCGAGTTTGGCCCAGTGAGGGTTCCCGGTCTCAGTTTGTCAACCTTCTGTTACGTGTGTTTTCCTGGTTCCCTTGATGTTAAAAAAAACGCCTCCTTGTTGATGTACTCCTGGCTCCGCACTCACTCACAGTAGCGAACGTGACAATTCCGAATTACTTGACAAAATTTGAAGTTTGTAACGTAATCCATTACATTACACATTTCAGGTAATATAATCAGATTACTTTTGACCTTACTTACTTATCACATTGATTTAAATAGGATAATCTTGTACCATATTGATATAAAAATGCAAAAAGAAAGAAAATATATTCCATTCGTTGACATGAACAAATAAATAAATAATTTTAAAATAACATAAGAAATAAAACGCTTCCTTAAAAAAAATGAATTATTTTATTTGTTTACCTGCATATCATGTGACCATTAACCAACGTCAGAGAACCGTGAACATGATAATGTGATAATTATTAAAAACTTATTTTAAAATCTCAGGGCTCTTCAAGTAAATATATTAGATGAAAGGTGTTCAGATGACAAAAAAAAGTTTGGGAATGCCCGTATTACATGTAAATAAGAAATAATGTGAATTTGTGTATTTTAATGTGTTTGAAAGACAAAAGCCTTCCAAAGACATTGAAATAGATGGTTGGTTAACCTACTGAGTGATAATTCAGATAAATATTAATGTGTTCATCAGTAGTTGATGCAACGTTGAAACACTTGAAATGATTTCTGTAAATTCAGCGGTCAAATGCTGTGTAGTCACCTGACTAATGACTGGTCTTTCTGTGAATATCCACAAAACTGGAAGACTTTCTCAGTGTAGGCTATATAAGCGAGGATATTTTAGAAAGGAACATTTAAAAGATGAAAAAGAGGAATTATGTATATTAGTTCAATCATATTTTGTCTTTAATATTTTGTATTTTATGGGGATTTTTTCGTACTAACTGTTTGCTAAATATTTACTATTTGGGGTTCAAGAGGGCAATCAGCCAATGAGGGCAGGGGGCAGCGGCTCTAGCCACTGGGCCACCCCCTGTGCACAGCCCTGAAAAGAGAGCATGAAACTCTGCGATACAAAATGAACAACATCCATTTGGTCCGGGATTTTTTCCCATTTGATTTTTGCTTGATATGGTTGTTCTAAGTGGCAGCTGAATGTGCTGTCTCTGTCAGTATCTTTTTAATATGCGTTGAGAACCTCTTGTGATTCTTTGTTTTATTAGCCTATAGTTTAAGAACTGTGTTTATATAGTCGTTTCCATGTGATTTTACTGGTCTAAATAAATACCTCCAGCATGCTTTAATAATAAGACTGTATTTTTTGGAAGATAGCTGTGTTTTGAAGACGGGTGCGATTGATGCAGATGAATGTAGTTGTGAGTATAAACCGTCTTTATTAGTAGCTATAAATGCCTCATTGTTATCTTTTCCAAATATTCGTTCAGGTGTGCCGCTTCGTTTATAAAATCAGGAGGAATACTGGCAGTCATCCAGTCTATTTCACAGGCGTCGCGTGAAGGTACATTAATTCACCAATAGATGGCGGTAGACGACCGTCTAAAAGCTTCGACTGCCTGCGCCACCAACAATCACACGAATAGTTTCTGAAATTAGCTGAATGTTTTTTTTTTATTCTTACCGTGACACATGTGTCCTTTTACTTTTGAAGATCAAGGAAAAAACAGAATTTGTTCGGTTTGCCAAGTTCCTTAGGTCACTGCTGCTAAATTAAGTAGGCTAAATTAAGTTAGAAGTAGGCTGTGTGTTGAGACGGGTAGAAACTGATTGAAAAGTTTTTACAATTTTAAGAGTTATTACAATGTTTTAAAAAATCCTAAAGTAGGCTATTCAAATAACATAAAACCTGTAATTTATCATATTGGCCTAACTGCCGATTAATTTAAACAATGTTAGATAGGCTAAATGTAAACTCTATTTATGTAAACAAGTATTTATACTTGTAGAATATAAAATTAAAAAATGTTACTTCCTCATACTCTACGTAGCAATACTTCATTTAATCTTTTTCCTACGCATTTTAATTTTTCTTTACTATTTACACGAGGAAGACCGAGGCTAGTCGTAACACCTTTTACGCCAGTAAATATTTCACAGGGCAAAATATGTATTATTATTTTAAATGTCAATTTCTGTAAAGGTAAGTTTCGACAACAAAATTGCTATTGAAAATTTCCAGAATATATGCCTACTTTGACTTTTAGACTGAAAGCATATTGTCATTTGTCACTATGAAATCTGCCATTAAAAAGAATGGGCAGTTAGCCTATATGGATGTTATTAAATTATGAAACACAAAACAATTCATGAAACTGCAAAAATGTAGGTCTGAAAGTTATATTAATAAATTATAATAAATAATAATAATAATAGTATTGTGATTAAAACTGTGACAACTTGCCGCAACCTGACATGTGAAAAATATATTCAAACCTCCGTTAAAAATAGGATATATAGGCTATATATTGTCTATATAACCGACTTATATTGTTCACTTGTTTACACAACGCTATCATAAAAATATGATGCAGGGATTTGAGTTTGGAAGGCAGAATTCACAACAATTATTCTGATGTTGGAGGGTTATAAATTATGTGTTTGTAATCAACATGAAAAAGCCGATGGGGAAAAACACACATTTGGACTTTTGACTCAAAAGATGGATGGATGGATGGATGGATGGATGGAT
>NW_015552582.1:2608285-2622143 GCF_001515605.1 Sinocyclocheilus anshuiensis | reverse complement strand
TAGATAGATAGATAGATAGATAGATAGATAGATGGATAGATAGGTTTTGGCCTATATCGGTCAGGCAAAAACACACTTTCCTTTAAATGTTTTATTGCTAACTTCCATATCACATTGCACTGTACAGATTAAGTGAAATATACTTATATGTGCTTAATTCAAACTCTATTGAAATGTAACCACAAAGCATAAAATGGCCAGTCCATGACTTCATGAGTTTAACTGTTTCATATGCGCTTGGATCGGTGAGGTCAAGTCATGTCGCCAGATGCTTTACGCTGGTTTTCAAAAATACATTTCGAAAAATGTTGTGAGTGCACAATTATTAATCCTTCATTAATTGTCTTTACCTCACAGTTATCCAAGTGCTTATCTTTGTGCAACAAGCGGACTACATCACGCAAGGTTTGACGTCTTGATGCATACTCTGATGGTGGTGATGGTGATGATGATGGTGATGATAATATCCACCAGCAGACGGATGGAAAGAGGTAATTCCATTAAAATTCAACATGAAGTCCTTCCGTTCTCCGACTGGGGAAGAATGTGTCGGATAGCGCGATATACCCACTGAGGACAGATATATGCACAGTGAGATAAATATACATAATGACCAGTACAAAAAATAAGTAATTTTTTTTATTTATCAGCTCATCATGGGTATACATTTTTAAGCTTTTAGACCCACGATTGAGAGTAAAATGTTGCTGAATACTTTTAAATGCTTTGTAACAAAACCATTTTCTTTTACCATTTTATTTTTAAGCATACAAATGATGTTTTCAACAATATTAAATAAAAATGTATACATTTTTCGATTGTACTATTTTTAATTGCCTTAATTACTTCTGAGATTCCCACATTTTTGTTCTTAGAAAATATATTTTACGTTTAGATAAAAATATAATGATTCTTAACTCCTATCATTATGATAATAATAATTCTTATTATTCTTATTGTTATTATTATTATTCCGTATTATAAAAGTATTTTGCTGTTTCGTACCCAAACTGTTAGAAGAAGAAAAAAACGTGGTCGAACGTAGGCCTTTACCTACATTAAAAAAAATCTTTCAATTACAAAAGATGTCAACGCTTTTGAGCCATGCTCACAAAGCCCACAAAGCATAAGATGAATTTAACACCTATCAATTCAAAACGTTTTGTACAGTTTATAGTCATCTTAAACCTAAAACGTTGAACTTTTGGCATTCTGAGATCTCTTTATTTTTTAACATGCTTTAGAATTTCATAATAGTTTTGATACTGCGCGTAATTTTAGCTATAAAATAATGTAGCCTATTTCAGATTTTCCAACGTAGCCTAATAACACATATATTTCAAAGGAAATAAAACGGCATCTAAATGTTTCAGGGATTATATGTAGGCCTACGTTATTTGTTTTACCTGACATATCGGTGTTGTCGCTCGCACTTTGCTGTATATAACCCTGTTCCAGAGAGTAGGTGACTATGCCGGGATGCTGCCCTGTGGACGGCGAATTGCTTGAGGCTGTAGTCGGCTGTTTTAGGTATGGAGAATTTGAAGAAGCCCATAGTGCTGTTCCCACTGAATACGGCGAGTGACCCTCAAGCGCGCCCGCTATTGCAGGGGAAGACGGAACTGGGCTGGTGTTGCTCTCCGCACCATAGTCTCCGTTCCCGGGCACTGGACAGCTAGCCATATAACCATGTCTGGAGCTGGGGGATATGTGACCATGGTGCCCGCTGCTTATTGACTCATAACCATTACCAGACAGGTCCAGGTTATAGTCACTACTATGGCACGCAAGTGCGCCGCTGGGAGGTTGGTAATCGAAGCTCTGAGGTAAAATGGCGGAACCGAACCCTAGGCCGTTCATCATTCTGTACATCGGTTTCATGGCCTGACATTTTCTCCTAAATCCTCGTGGTCTTCGCCGAAATGACCCTTCCTCAAACATAAACTCACTGGTGGGGTCTATGGTCCAGTAATGTCCTTTACCCGGCCGCCCAAGTCCTTTTGGTAGTTTAATGAAGCACTCGTTCAGAGACAAGTTGTGCCGAACTGAGTTTTTCCAGCCCTGGTAGGAGCCTCGGAAAAAAGGGAAGCGTGTTTGTAAGAACTGGTAAATCTCACTAAGTGTGAGTCGCTTTGTCGGTGCGCTCTGAATTGCCATCACAATGAGTGCAATGTAAGAGTAGGGCGGTTTCTCCGGACGTCGCAGTCCTGAGTTAGTCTTTTTAGTCTTGGACACTGCGCCATGATCCTCCAAGCTACCTGTCGAGTTCATCAGTCCTGGATGCAGCGCGGTGGACGCTGGACTGGTCCTCATCGGGGGCGTCGACTGCAGTGGTCCGTGGGCGCTCTCAGTCGTCATCTGTCCCGCGCTGACGTACGAACACAACTGGTTGACAGACGTTGACGTTGACAGAAGAACAAGGTTAAGCAAAACCCCAAAGACTGAAATATTCGAAAGCCAATAAACCAGGTTCAAGGAAGCAACAGAGCATAAACGCTACGCTTTAGCTGAAAACGTATGCTAACTTAACCAAGCATCCTATGCAAACTTAACGGTCTTCTTTTTCAGGCTTTAACGTTGTGATCAATATCCTGCTTTTTGTGAGAGAAACTATCCAAGGAATATGCCTATTCGTAGTCGTTATCAACGTTTTGAAGCGGTTCTTTTTCTGCCACGAACTCCGTCCTGATCCTGGCGGCTGTAGTCCCTTTTTGAGGAAGAAATGGAAAGAAAACTAAACAAAACTCGACAGCCAATCACTCAATAACTCTCTCCGGCTTTCTCTCCTCTAATTGCTCCTCCTTCTCCGCCTCACCCACCCCCTCAAACCCCTAGACCTCCACAAACTCAACTCTGTCTCTCTTTCCAGAACCTCATGCACACTGTCCACCAAAATCAACTGACCACCTCTCTATCGCTATATGCGACCACAAACATCGCGTCTCTCATCATTATCATCATCTTTTTTGGCTTAAGCTTGCTTATTCTTTTGGTTTATTTATAAAATATTATTTGGCCATTTCGGCTGAATGAGTCAGTCAGTGTTGCACGCTTTATGAGAATAAAGTTAGGTAGGCCTAGGCTATAACAGAATTATGATTTTGAATAAAGATTATCTTAGCTTATCGAGTGAGCTGAAGGGCTAATCGTGTTTACTTTGTGAAATTCGCATTTGCAACTCGAATTCTAATCGGATGGGTTCGTATAGCCTAATGGACTTGGAGGGCTGTCAATATGAACAAACACTCAATGAGCGTGAGAGGCCTTAACAAACCTAGCAGGATTCAAATAAATAAACCATACCATAAAATGAGGGAGGCAGTGATCAGCGAAAGACAGACATGCAAGGGAGAGGGAAAGAGAGGAATGACTTTGGCTCGAGTGGAAGCAGGCTGTCTCTGTCGAGAGGTTTGGATACCACACACAGCGCTCCAGTATCAGCTTACGGGCCCGGGGCTACAGCACATCCCTTGAGTCCAGCCTTCATTAGCAAAAGAAAAAGCCAATTAGCCACTTGGACGTCGACAGCTTCCGCCAGCAAAGAAGGGTCACAGCAGTCTTCATAGACCAGTATGAATATAAATTTATTTATACAGACGTAAACATGCATATTTCCTTACATTTGTTACATGTTATTAAGGTAGCCTATGCCTACCTACTTTTTAAAAACATAGGCTCATTCTAATTATTTATGCGCATAAATCGCCTGTTACTGCTTTTTAAAAAAATGTATAAAGTTAAAAGGAACATAAAACAGACCAAAGAAAATTACATTGTATCTATCTATCTATCTATCTATCTATCTATGATTTTACTGACTGACTTTGTACATTGAAGTCGATCAGCAGAATATTTTTAATCGAATTGTGAGATCCGCCTCTGCATTTTTATTAGTCCTCGTATTTTTAATTCATATTGAAAATATGATTAATATTATTTGTTTACGGTTTATTATTATTTATGGTATTATAAGCAGCATTATATTTAGGCTATAGACAACAAATACAGCATTATGGCTCCTGGCGGTCTTTTTTTTTTACATAAATGGCACGGGATATGTTATCTCTCGCGCTCTTTTTCCCCTCCCTTTTTAATCACCCGCCCCGACTCTTTTAAGTGTTCTTTTGAACAAAGCGAATCAACAATCCCCTAGTTTTAGCTTTCCGTGAGGGTGTGGATAAAAACATGTTCCCGCGCTATATAAGCAGTATTTCGCCGGGTTTCCCCCGCCCGCTGAGCGCCTGACCCCCGCCGAGTCCCGGGTATACCCGCGGCTGCTCTAGAGGAAACCGAGCTCTGCACGAGACTTTGAACACAGGCCATCGCTATGAGTGTATGTGCGTAATAAAGCGTCGCGCATCTATTTTCATTACAGACCTAATTGAGCCACTGTAAACTAAATTTATGACTTTATTCATTGTCAAACGCATAGGCCTATACGCATCAAAGGCTCCAGTCACCCCTTGATCTGAGATCATGTTTTGCTTGATGTGAAGTGGCAGAAAAATGTAAGTATCTCATTTAAAGAAAGTAGACTTACACCTGACACACAGACACAATAAACAGAAATATTTAGTGTACTTTAAATTGTTAGAGAAAGAGGGCGCTAACAATTAAAAATATTTTGAAAGACAAAATAGACAGTAAGAATATTAATAGACTTATTATTAGAGATTATAACAGTGAAAATTATACATATTTTATCCGTTGATGCTTTATTTTTTTATTGTTTATAATTATTGTATCATAGTTACGTTCTAGGTCATTGCCTGTTTAAAGACGTATTGTTCTGTTGAAGAATGTTAGGCATATTATTTAAGCCATTAGCTTTACACACTGAAAAATTCAACCCACGAAATTTGTAAACTTAAGTTTATTTTTTTATTTAAAGCTCGCTGGTTTTTGGTGTTAAATCGATGTAAACAAAATCCTTGTTTAAAAGCATATTTTACTGTGCGGTAAATTCGTTTCGATGTCAGTGCTTGCACTGGAAATTAGTGACACCAGAAGAAATGTATTTTACTTGGTATAAATACACTGTAATGTATTTCGAATATTTCGTTTCGTATATTGTCATGTGTATGCTAATTAATTTGGTTTAAACATTTTTATTTTTGCCTTGAATTTTTCTCTGTAGATAACCCCTCCATTGGCCTGTATGTTTATTTAACGTGGTTTCCAGATAAGTCTGTATTTTCATAGCCTATACGAATGAGCGCTTCTTTGCAGCTGAAGTGATCCTAATAGACTTGAATTCTCAGCTAACGGTTTTTATATAGACAGGTGTGTAATTCCGCGAGTTCACCTGCAGGTTGCAGCATCGCACTTAAATGGCAAGCATTTAAAAAAGTAAGCATTTAAAGGTTGAAAGCCAGACAATGCATTATTTGCTGTTTTTACGTGCCATAACCACAAAAGTAGCCTACATAAAATTGTGAGCTTTCCTTGGCTATAGCCTATATTATAGTGCAATAACGTGCGACCATCCACGAGTGCATCGAATTCTCTCAACTTTGATCAGTTTTTATTTTTTGCCGATTGTGGATTTGCTTTGGCGCTTTATTCAACAAAACATTCTCTTCATTCGTAAATTAATAATTAATTAGTACTTATTTAATTAATTCGTTTATTCATTCATTCATTCATTCACTGGGGAGTAAAGACGATAGCCTATCTTGAAGCAAGACAATCCTCGGACAATTGGTCTGCTCTTAATCAGGCTCGTTCCCTGACCTGAAAATGACAGGGCTGTCAACCCAAGGAGATGGTGTGACTAAAGACTAAAATCGAAAAGAAAACGATGGCCCTGCTTCAGTACCGCGGACAGCGCAAAATATGTTAGTGTTTGAGACTAGCAAAATAAATAAATAACATTGTCATGATAAAAAAAAATACCCACAATTCACAAAATAAAATGTATATTAATAAGAAATGTAAAAACTGCTTAGATTTCGTTATATTCTGTTTAATGATTCATATCTTGCTACATGTCCAAGTGGTTGTCCTTTTGTCGTGGACTCCATCCAGGTGTGAGATTGCTGGAGTTTAACCGAACATGTATGGCTTTTGTAATTGTGTGATTTCAAGTGGAAGTCAATTCATCTGCAAACATTGTAGATATGTTTGCTGATTAATTCATTTCTGTCAACGGCAAGCTAGATAGCTAGATAGCTAGCTAGATAGATAGATATGGATGTAAAAGAGTAGTTTTTATTTTGAGAGGCAAATTTGGTCTGTTGTTGACTTATGTTTAAGGTTTGTAACTAATTGTAACCAACTAACCCATGAGGTCAAGCTTATTTTGCATTTCCGGGCGCATTTCCATTTGCTTTAATTATAAAGGTAGGCCTGTAGCCTAGGATTGTATTCAATTTATAATAGGCTACAACAACAATAACAACATGAGTGAATGAATAAATAAATAGGCCTACATAAATAAACATCTTAGATATTAACGATAGCCTATTAATTTATGATATTAATTATATTAGCGATATTAATGAATGATAAACATAACGTAGCCTAACGTAAATATGAACTGAAATATAGAAATATTTCTGGATAAACTAGACATAGTTTTTTGTTGTTGTTTTATGAATTTGAATGCTTCAGTTGACGTGATTGCCAAAAAGCGTCGTTTCCATTAATTCCAACTTTGACAAAATTCAACTTTTATTTGGCGAGTGCATGCGTGGCTTCAGCTTCAGTGACTCATGCTTGAAGGCATATGTGTTGAATTTTCTGCAATCATTTGAAGAGAAACTGTTTAGGAATCACGAGTTTCCTGAAACGTGGTCTGTTTATCAGTGAATAGACCTTGTAATTTCACGTTATGAAAAACGTGAATGAGAAATGTAAGCAGTGTGCGAATTAGGCTATACAAGGGGTCAACTATTTTTAAGGTATTTGTATTAACAGTGCAATCTCCAAGACTGGTGTTAAATTAACATTTTTTTGTGATTATTTGAATCAGTAAATCATTTCTATGTAAGCGAGTCAGTAATAACGGGATGCATAATGATAATAATTAGACTATGTTTTGTCTAGCTATGTAGCCTGTGGTTTGATATTTATCCTAATGGAAAATACTCGAGCGGCAACGGTTGCCATGGTTACCATCTCCGGCGACCGCGATTTCTGTTCGCTGTTATATTTGTCGTTTGGTGACTGTGTATTTTTGTTACTGTTTAATGCTTAGAAATTGTAAATCAGTCAAGATTTTCAGTGTTTGCGTAGTTACTGCCTTTGCATTTGGTAGCACAGATTTCCGCAAGAGTCTAAGTCAGAATCATTGTAAGTTAGTGAAGAAAACAGGATCTAGTGACATGTCTAATGATCCAAGTGACACTTAAAGTACGGTTTCCGAAGAATAATGAACGAAAAATTGTATTCTCTCATATTTTCTTTTATTAACGAAAGTACAACTGCATATGTTGTTCAACTGACTGAGCACAGCTCTAAACAAACCATCATATTTACACAGACATAAAACACGGTACAAGTATAACCCAACACAATTTTTCAAAGAAGTAGACATCACATTATGTCCATAATTATTGGCATGGTTATGCCATCGTTTGCAAGAAATTAAAATGGAATCGGTAAACACTGTACACTGGCGCGGCATTGATTCATCTAAGAAGACATCTAAACAGCAAACATGCAGCACTGCAGTAGCCTAAGTATTGTGCATGGGTTTAAATCACGAAAACACACATAGGCCTAAAACACACCATTTAACAGAGGAAAGTGCACATAACTGGTGTGTCAAACACCAAAGAAATTGCGTTTAAGCGTGTGAATGTGTGCAAATTGGCTTGATCACTTGTCATTTCATGACAGCAGAGAGTCTATTCTGAAGGGATGATATTTAGTCTCTTGTACAGTAGTGTGGGAGTGTGCCAAACCCGGAAGGGAATTCGGTATGCCCGGCATTCGACTGATGCTAGTAATGTCCGCCGTATTACACCTGTAGATTGGAAAGGCATTCGACACCTCAGAGCTGACCTGGAATCCGTTCTGCGGCGCATGAGCCACGGCGGACGGCGGATAGCCCATGACGACAGGCAGAAAGTGCGGGGCCGCTGACAACATTAGCCTGGTACCAAAACACGTGTCCTCTGTGCTTTGCTCCCTCCGCATAAACGGTTTGCTGAGGATGCTGTCTATGGCGAAGGAACTGGAAAACTTTGACTTTTCGTCTCGCGCTGGGAGCCGGCTGTCATCCGCAGGCGCGCGCTCTTGAGATTGCGAGGTGCTCAGGATCTTCTTACTGATGCGCTTCCTCCTCCGGCGGAAAACGCCGTCTGCGAAAGTGTATTCACTGTGTGGATTCAACATCCAATAGTTGTCTTTTCCCCACGGACGCGAGGGATCTCGCAGCACTTTTAAAAAGCAGTCGTTCAATGACAAGTTATGCCGTACGGAGTTTCGCCACCCCGTGTAGCTGCCCCGAAAAAACGGAAATTTTTTCATTAAGTACTCGTTTATTTCAGCAAGTGTGAGGCGGCCGGTGTTGGAATCGCGTATGGCCATAGCAATGAGCGCGATGTAGGAGTATGGTGGTTTGGGTCTACGCGTATATGGTTTCGCCTTCCCGTCCGAAACGGGGGCACTTGGTCTTGGGCTGTTGGCTGAACAGTCTCCATCCGAGCCCAATTCCTCCTCCGTGGACAGCGGGGAAGCCACGTTCACATCCATATCATTGCACAGGTCCAGCGGCTTGTCCGCAAGGCGACTCGCAGAGAAAACCTCCAACTTCATTGTAAGGCGCCTCTGTCGCTTTAAACTGAGTAGCTTTTTGAAAAAATACTTTTTGTTTTGATCAACAGTTTTGGGAGTGCTCAGTCTTAGTTAATGTCGAATTCTATTAAAGAAACAAGAATGATCACTTCCTATCGGATAAAAAGTCCTCATGGGATAACGAACTGCACCGGCGGGCGTTAATATAATCGCTCGGCAAGGACGGCCCACGAGGGCGGGGCTTAGTGGCTAGACCTATCAATCACAAACGCATTCACGCGAGTTAAGGCTTTAGAGATGCCTTATAGAGATGCTCACCTGTCCCCGTAACTGTACGGATAGTGCGTGAGAGGTTAGGAGCCGTAAGGACAAATTGAATTCTGTGTATTGTTGAAGTGGTTCTAAGTATGTAATAGCCTCAGTCTTGTTGTGCTTTAAATTTAATAATGTCAACAGGTTTGTGTGAGGTTTAAGTTCATGTGGGTTCTTGTACATCATCAACCTGTAAATGAAAACTCATAAAAACAGTTGCATGTATGAAAATATACTCACAAATATAGTGAAACCATTGTGTGTGTGTACATTTGCCTATACTATGAGGGTCCAATTTTAGGAAATGAGTCCTCAAAAATGACTTGTGATGATATTTGAAGGTTCTCAGTTCATATTAT
The DNA here is from genome assembly GCF_001515605.1 of Sinocyclocheilus anshuiensis. Taxonomy (NCBI): domain Eukaryota; kingdom Metazoa; phylum Chordata; class Actinopteri; order Cypriniformes; family Cyprinidae; genus Sinocyclocheilus; species Sinocyclocheilus anshuiensis. The sequence goes on along the minus strand of NW_015552582.1, from coordinate 2,612,730 downwards.
ATATTTGTATGTAACATTTAAATAACTCAACGATAATCAAGGATAGAAAAACCTGAAATCACCTACATTGTGAGAATCACTCAATGTAGGCTATCAAAAAGGTTTCTAGTTCATTAGTATAAAACAGAAGATGTCTGTATAAAAAAAAATCATTAGCATGATAGAAAACTACATGCGAATGTACACGTTTGGCTGTACTTGTGAGAGACATTTTTTAAAACGCCCTCACAAATAGTGAAAGATGTTGTTAGCAACTTCTTGATTTATCATGGCCTTTGATTATATCACCAGAAAAAAAAAACATTATTTAATGTATATGATAAGCAGTTATTGCTGGACTTTAACCACAGTTGATTTCCCCATTCTGCTTATTAATTGTATACAGACTTAAATACAGTGCTTGACAAAGAGAACATCCCTGCTAATTAATTTGAACTGTGAAATTGGCAAGGTGACCTCGCCACGGTATGTGGAATGTGACACCTGATTCTGACGCACCCAATACCTGACATCAACTTGTCACTCACGATCACTCTTTGTAAACTGAGTTTACATGTTTAATGAAACAATTTGCTTGTGGCAGTTGCTGACTTTTGAAAGAATGGGGAAGTTTACCACATTTATGACGAACTTGGATGAGGGCCATGTATACCTAAAACGGTAAGAACAGGGATGAGAAGCACCACAGAGATCACACACAGGTCAAAGAGTAGATGGAAAAAAAAAATAGATAACACCTGTCTAAAAAATCCAACTTAGCAAATCTCTTTTATTCTCTCAGCAGAGGTGAAGGCACAGTGAAAGGTCATGAAGTTTCATAAGTTCCTAACATGCCCTAAGGTGAGTGATAATCATTTAACTGTCTTTTGAACCACACCTACATAAAGCCTTTGGGATATTTTTTCTTTGAGTGAATCCAAAACATTCTCTTGTGCACCGATGGTGTGTGTAATTTTCTGGGTTCATGGGGCAGGCAAGCAAGCCTGCACGACTTGTGGTGTGTGCCTATAAACACACGCACACAAATACACATACATACACAAATGATTATATAGTCTTCCATGGAGACAGTCTGAGCATGTGTTACTGTTGGGTTCTCGGTAACCATAACTTAAATTTCCACAACAAATAAGATATTTTGAAGAATATGGGAGTCCAAAAAACATTGGACCCAACTGACTTTCAGCATATGGACAAAGAAACTCTGAGACATCAAAATATCTTCTTTTGTGTTCCACAGAAGAAAGAAAGTCATACAGGTTTGAAAGAACATGACGGTGAGTAAATGATTTTCATTTTTGTACAGAAAATTACAATAGATTTAGTGTTTGAAATAATGATGCACAGTATATCAGTACTGATATTTATTTTATTTTTTTATTAGCACACAACATATCCTAATTTGTGTTCTGTGGAAGCAAGACAGTCATACAGGTTTGGAACAACATGAAGGTGAGTCAATGATGACCGAATTTTCAGGTTTGGGTGAACTATCCATTAAGGTGTGTGCAGGGTCAGAGTTAGATAAATTAGTTTGGCAGGGCTGCTTGTACATGAGCGTAAAATGTTCATCTGCACAATAAAATATTCATACATCATACTGCTAAACTCATCCATGCATTGAAAAGGTTACAGACCTCCATTGTCACAGGCTTGGTGTTGTTATATGTAAACCATACTTTTGTAAAATCATCCATTTTAAAGCTAAAAGGTCTTGCTAAATCCACTCACATAAACCACACACAAAACACAGATCTGCTCCATTTTTAAACAACAAAACATTTTACTTTGATGAATTGTCTTAAATGATGTCCTGATGTATGATGCTGGCCACATTTTTGTTAAGAGACCAAAATGTCTTGGAATATCTCTGGATATATTCAAAAACCTTGACTGCTTCAACAGTCTAAACTCAAATAAATATAAATTTAGCAGTTTGGCACTGTGTGCGGCTCCAAACTGCTGCAGTCAGATAGAGTTTCGGCCCTGTGCTACTCATTTCCCTCACCATTCCAAGACAAAATGATTTCCAGCAGGCTGAACACTTGAGCAGGCCTAAAACTGACATTTAAAGGGCATGACAACCAAGCTTTCTCCTTTTTAGAAGTGTAATCGAACACTAATAGAAAGAGACCATATTAAATGGTTGGCAGTTTGATTCTGGGCCTGCAAAAGTCACCACCGCTCTCTCTTTGTGACAGCTGAAATGATCGTTCTCCTCATACCTGTTGTGTTTAGCCCCAGCGGCCATCTGATAACTTTAAGTTCAGGCCTTCTGTCTGCGATGCAATGTGTGCGTGCACAGGTGTGCATGAGGTTTATCTTTTTTTTAAGATGCAGGTGTCATGATCTTTTTCTCAACACAAGAAGTTCAAAGTCATCTATTTATCATCTATCTAGTGTAGGATCCAGCACTTGATCAACACTGTGCTTATCTTTTTAGCTTTAAATACCAACGAAGCCATCAAGTATTTCACGAATTTGCTTGGTTGTCTGGGTTTTATTTAGCAAATAAAACATTCTGATGTTAAAATACAATAGATTTTAAATGTTTTATTTTTTTAAACAATTTAAATAATGTTTAAAATGATGCACTGTATATCAATACCGCCATTTAGAGATTGATTCCATTTATCAGTATTGATCGATATTGAATTTAATAATATTTTTTTTTATTTCATTTAATTGTGCATCTCAGTACTTCTATTTTTATGTTATCTTTACTGTCATCTAACACACAATTAAAGTTAATCTTTTATAATGTAATAACACTGTTAAATGTAATGTAGCAAATTTTAAAATAAATATCCATTTTTCAAACTGCACATTATAATAATGCGATGCCATGAGCGATTTTAGTGCATTGTTTTTTATTTATTTACACAAAATAGTATAGAATTTCAATACTGGCCATTTATTGGTTATGGATTTGTTAGTGTTTAAGTTAAGATTTGATTATTTAGCTATTTCCAAAGTGGCATGCAGCACATTTACCACTTATATTACTGTTGACAAATGAGATTGAGTGCCTACAAGGTCACCGAGTTCACAGAGGTCATGTTAGTGTTTGACACCACTCTCCAGCTGATAAATCGTCACTTCTATAGTTTGGTTTACCAGCCCAGATCTTTATCCACCACCAGATGCTATGATTACTACACCATTTTAGCTTTGGCACATAAAATGACGGTAAGAAGTTAGCGCACCGCTGAGCTAACAGCCGAGAGAAATGATACAGCAGCCGAGTCTACGCTCTCATTATCACAGAGGCTTTGGCTTGTATAGTAGCACCGGTGTTTCTCTGTGTGTGAAAAGTATTTCATATTTGATTACATCCCAAAGACACCCCTTTACAGAGCTGTCATGAGAGAACGCGCACCTGTTTTATGCCTTGTTTGGTTCATGCTATACTCTGCACCCAGCATTTCCCTCTCGTTTTCTCTTAATGAATTCCTTAAAATTGCTCCTTCCTCCCACTTAGGTTTGTTTTTGTTATCTTTGTTCCAAGTGTGTAATTTGATACAATGAGTAGTTGTGTGTTTGTTGTTGAGTGGATATGTGTTTACATTTGTAAGTGCGAAAAGCATTTTATCACTATGAAGTGTGAAACTTAATTCTGTTTTTAAGTGTGTTGCTAACTCTTCGCGTGACAGCAAATGTATAACGTTTAGTAAACTGTGTGTGTGTGTGTGTATTTGGCGTGAAGAAGTTGCAATGATTGCAGGTGCATGGTGTCATTTTAAAAGCTGGTCTCTGAATGTGGTTTTGAGACTCTGACAATAAAACACAGACGGTTTATTTCAGTTTATGAGTGAAGTGAAAAACTGAACCATTCGTTTTGTGGAGTTTACTTGCTGGCAAGTTTGTTTTCAGAGCTTAAAGGAGCTTGAAAGTCTGTATAGGATTGAAGTGAATATTTCATTTAAACAATTTGTGGTTTTGTCCCAGACAGTGTTGGGGAAAGTTACTTTTAAAAGTAATGCATTACAATATTGCGTTACTCCCTAAAAAAGTAACTAATTACGTTACTTAGTTACTTTTTATGGAAAGTAATGCGTTACGTTACTTTTTAGTTACTTTTTAAATCTGGGCAGGGCTTGCTTGTTTGTTTTTAATATAAAAAGTTCTTCTTTTACAAATGTAAAAGCTCTTTTCACAACAGAAGTGAAATGAAGGCGCAGCTCAAACAAATTGCATGAAGAATATGACGCAGGAGAAGAAAGTTCAACATTATTCAGCAATAACAAGTGTGTCATTTTTGCTTATTAGTATGGTTGAATTAGATCATTGAAGGTCTTATTTAATATTATTTAACATATTTAATTATTGCAGATTTGCGTCATATTCTGAGTTTGCATTTCACTGTTTTAATTCATTTTGATGAATACTAAATCTGTTTTTTGTGAGTGGGATGAATTAATGCACATTCACATTTAGTCTAGAAC
>NW_015552582.1:2589320-2607810 GCF_001515605.1 Sinocyclocheilus anshuiensis | reverse complement strand
ATCACAGCGCACACAACGCCTCTGCACTTACTCCCCATTTTTCTCAACATGGCAACATGAGAGCTGTCAGTCAAGGGAAACAAAGTAACTAGCGTTACTTATTTGAAAAAGTAACTCAGATATTTCCTTCTAAATAAAAAAGTAATACGTTACTTTACTAGTTACTTGAAAAAAAGTAATCTGATTACCTAACTTGCGTTACTTGTAATGCGTTACCCCCAACACTGGTCCCTGTATTTACTCTATTTAAGCGTAGTCATGTGAAAGCTCTGCAGCATTGTCATTAAAATGCATTGACAAATTGGACAAACTGGACATAAATGCTTCGTCATCTGAGCTAGTACTGAGTTACTAGAGTCAGGTTACTCCTCACCTGTTTAAATATAACTGTTTCATTTGAATATATGATATATAAAAACATTAATGAACATTAATATATATTATATATTATATATATATATATATATATATATATACAGTATATATCATTATTGAAGTTATTATTGAATTAATTTGACTGTATTTTTTTATTGCGGATGGTTGAAGTATATTATTTTTGATTAGGTCTTCTGAGATTAGGCTTGATATTGATCAGGAAACAATGAATTTAAAATAACTAAATATAAAATATGTGTTTTGAGAACAGTCCTGACGGGGTCTGATTTCTCACTTGTGTGAAACTGGCTTGTGTGCATGTGGGTGTGCATTCATGTGAGAGGAATCTGAAACACGTAAACTCTGTGATTCCCCATGTCTGCTGAGAGTAGCCATGTGTTTAACAACGAAATGTCTGCCCTCATTGTCTGTTCAGTGTTTATGTGTGTGTGTGTGTGTGTGTGTGTGTGTGTGTGTCCTTTCTTTGCACTTTTTAAAACTCACAGACGCTCATGGAGGGCTTTCACCTGAGGTGATGTTAACTTGCCAAACCAGTAAAAGAAAAATAAACAAACATACAGAGGTAGGCAAGCACTGTTATTACACCGAGGTTATTCAGAGGTGATGTATGTGTGTGAGAGTAAACATAAAATCTGTTAATGTTATTGCGGTTATACATCAGCAAGGCTAAGAGGACTGAACTGAAGTGTTGTGGGTCTACATCCACTAGTTTGTGTATCAAGGCGGTGGAATGACAAGTTTATGATATAGATGAGAACATCATGTTAGAACAATCTATGTTGCATGCTGATTTAGATGGTCCTCAGCTCTTTATCGCGGCTCCTCACATGCTACGGCAGCTCTGCTCGCATGCAGCCCAGAGAAAATATTACAAAAGGTATTTTCTTTAAAAAAATCTGATAGTGGATTATCTGATATGAGTTGCACTCTATGCCACGTGTTGACAGCTTTAACTGCACTCTGTGCTGTGCAGGAGGCATTTTTAAGAGAAATGTAAGCAACAAGCTCCCCCCACCCTCCACCCTTATGGTCTGCTGGTTGGAACTGTGTTTACCTGGCGAGCGTAGCCGTTCTGCTGTCTTTGTCTAAACTTGAAAGGGGATCCAAACGCTCGCCCTCCTCACGCACTGTGCTTCGCACGATACACCACACCCTCGCTTTACTGCTGCAGTGATTTACTGTAAAAGAAACCTGAGTGTGTGTTTGATATTCATATTTTGTTATATTATATATAGTTTAAATCTGTTTTGGAGCACAGCTGTGCATGATTTACTTAAGTGGTACAAAATAATCTGTGATTTAAATGATAAACTGTCCTTACTACGATAAAAATCACACCAATCAACATTTTCTTTAAAACGCATTAACATGCTCTTTGAATTGTAAAATTGAAAAAAGAAGCAGAAATTTAAAAAATATGTTTGTTTTTTTGTCCGTACATACAATGGTAGTCAATGGAATCCATTGTTGTTTTGGAATCCACTGACTTTCTTTGTATGATCATGTGTGACATGAAGGTGAGTAAATAGTGACCATTTATATACAGTGTATATATATATATATATATATAATTTTTTTTTGTGAACTCTCCTTTTAAGTACATTCAATCAAGTAATGGCAGATAGTAGTGGCAGATGCTATTGTTGGTCAATATAGTCCTGTATTGATCCAGTTACTCATTTATATTTGTCTGGGTTATTAATCAGAGGAAGTTATATTGGAACAAACGGATCTCCAGATGTAGATTACAGAAAGAACAGGGTAATTCAACATTGATCCATTAACAACACACACACACGCACACACACACACACACACACACACACACACACACACATTTGTGCCCTGCTAAAAGTAATCACCATGAATGATAAAGTAAGCTCAAGAGAACTGCTTGTTATGAATAATATTTTCCATAGCTTTTGAGTATACTTTACTTTTGTCTAAAATACAAGTCGACCAGCAGTGTATACGGGGCTCCACTACACTCTTACAAATAAAGGTTCCGAAAGGGGGTTTTCGCAGCAGAAGAACCATTTATGGTTGCCTAAAGAACCATACTTTTTTTTCTTAGTGTGAAGAACATTCTAATAATAATCTACGGAACCTTTTTCCAATATAAAGGACCTTTTGTGGAACGGAAAGGTTCCAGGGATATCAAAGGTTCTCCATGGAACAATAGATGCCAATAAATAACCTTTATTTTAGTGTAGTTCCGCTAGTCAGGCCTACCTGAGTGGAAGGGAGGGTGTTTACAGCAGGAAGTCGACACCTCTGTGATGTCAAACTGAGTTTTTTTTTACACTCTCTTTAAATTTTGGGGCATTTTGCTTTTATTTTATAGGATATTGGAGTGGAGACACGAAAGGGGGAATGGGATCATGACCCAGGCCAGACTCAAACCAGGTTCCTTGTGAGACTTATGCAAGTATGTAAAAAGTTTGTATAGTCTGTGTTTGTGTTTGTGTCTGAGCGTGTGCTTGTGTGCATGTGAGGAAGAGAGAGAGTGATGGTGGAATTCTTGGCTCATGTCAACACTTCATTACACAAAACAGTTCAGCTAAAGGTGAGACTAGAAAATATTTTGTCACCTGTTTCATTCGATATTAAGACATCAAAACTGGTTGCCAATCAGCCAGCCCAATTTTTGCAACACTTTACATACAGCACCTTTATTAGTGACTGAAAGGCCACAGATGACACCATGTAGTCCTGCCTACCTAACAAAACCCTCACACAGCTTTGTGTCAGCACTAAACTAAGTCAGAATGCCTGTTGGACACTGAAGTATCAATGGCAAGCATTTGTTTGTAAACACTAATTTTGTCTTTACAAGTAGGTCTCTTGTGTGATTCACATCACTGCAAGAACACAGCTGGTCGTGTCCCCTTGGGACTTGTCTTTAGTTTTGGGTGCACTTTGTGACCCAGTGTATCACCCGGATCACCGGCATGGGAGGCAGGTGCACTAACAAGGAGACTAAATACACAACCTCTAGCATCAGTCGCTAGTGCGCCTCTTGAGATCAGAGTGAGGTTTACCTGCACAGCACCTACCAGCTGGCCTCCGTTACACGCTGTAAAAAAAGCAACTACAGATTTTCCAGTTTATGAAACCTTTTGAGTTTTTAAAAACTAAAAAAAAGCTATTTTCTTGAAACTACATAAAAACCCATATCAGACCAACAGTATTGCCCCAAATGTTTTCTCAACGAGTCAAAAAAAAAAAGTTGTCTGAAAAAATAATTTCATATTCCTGAAATGTTAATACTTTGTGAGTTCCCAGCATGCATTGCAGCATGAATAAATGATGTAGTTACTGTTATAGTTACTGTTTTTTTTTGCTGTTTGTTGACTTCATTTAAACTTTTTTTGTTGATTTCTCATTATTGTTAGTTATTTGTAGTGTTGTGATGTAAAGAGTTCATCATGTTACATTTGTTGATTGTCACCATTCTCGAGGTTAGTGCATCAAGTGTTGAGGCCTAAAGCATGTTGAGCAATGTAGAACTATATCTCATATTTCTTTGCTTTGTAAACAAGATTGTTATCCTCTTTACAAACATAGCATGGTTCACTTAACATATTAAGTGTCCTATTAGACTACATATCAAGAAATTAATTTATTGAGTTAATAAAAGAAAGCTTATTGAACAAGAAATCTTTTGTTGTCTTTATGACTATATTGGTTGAATGAGACATTTTGCATTTAGCGAACAAACAAATTCAAATTGACAATACACATTAGTTTTACTTTACATAGATTTTTTTTTTACAGTGTATGAGCATGCAACTCATGCCATTGCTACTTTGTGGACATTGTTTAAAAAGATTTCCTATAACGTTTGTGTGGCAGTTAGTTGGGCTTCGCCACTCACTTTTATCATGTGGATGTCACTGTAGCCTCAGAGGCTCATTCAGTCCTTTTGGCTGGTAACTGAATGCCAGTAGACAACAGTTTGTTTGAACTAATATTCACCCTGTTATGACAACTTAGCCGTCTTACACTGCAAAATACCCTAAAATAAAATAAAAAACATTGAAACTATACAAATTCCCTTGAGAACAACACTGCTTAAGATATGAGAACCACTATACTGAATTTTGAATATAGAGTGTAATTTGTCATACTACACTTACAGATTGTTCTACTTGTTTTAAGTATATAAACAAGTTAAAAACAAATAAAAAGCCTGCCATATGCTTCTGTAAAGTAAATTCAATGATTTTCTTCAATGATTTTTTAAAATATTAAAACAAGTAAAAAAAAAAGAACAATTAAAAGCTCATTAAGAAGCCATTTGTTTGCCGTATTAATTCCCATTTAGTGTTTGTTGGTGTCATGAGTCATGAGTTAATTTTTTGTACTGAATACCACCTGAATAGAGACATATTGTTTTCTATGTTAATTTGTTTTAAAATGAAATTCATTCCTATGATGGCAAAGCTGTATTTTCAGCATCATTACTCCAGTCTTCAGTGTCACATGATCCTTCAGAAATCATTCTAATATGTCGATATTTGATATATCGATATCAAACTTTTGAACTGTAGTGTATAACTTTCTGTTATTTATGAGGAAAACATTTTGCAACCCAGTAACTTTAATAACAGATGTCCCTGTGGTATTAGGCCTTCTAAGACTTTTTTAGAGTAATGTTATGAGTAAAGAAGATGGTTACCAGGCAGTTACACCTGTTGAAACACCTCTCTTTCTTTTGTTCTCGAACTCATTTTCATTCATTCACTCTCTCTCAGACATACACAGATACACACCTAGGTCAGGACAACCCTAATTGAACCTTTACCTTTTATCTAACCACACACAATGATCTATTAAATTTAGTTGGAGAATGAGCAGAAATAGCACTATATCTAGACCTGGCTTGCCTCTCCAGTGTTGGGTTGGTTTGCCAATCAAGACATGCTGACTTTTTCAGAGGAGAAAAGCCATCCTACTCTCAAGAGGAGCCGCTCTGGAGAACCCTCACGCCTGGAGCAAGACTGCAATCTCTGTGGTTGCGCGAGAGCTATTTAGGTTGTTTTACAAACACACTTCACAGCGCACAGGGATGAACAAAAGGGCGTCACACGAAACCCTCAGAGAAGTCACAATGGTTTATAGTAGCATTGTTGATCAAGCAATCAAACCATGATTCATTTTTCTCCAGAATTTCCAAAAATCTCGTGCCGGAAATATTCAGGCAGACCTTGAAGAAAAAAAAAACATTCCCAGTCATGCATTTTTTTTTTACTTGAAATAGTCCTTTTTGTGTGCTTTTTTAATATACAAGGACTTGCACACTGTTTCAGCGAATTATGTTTTCAATTTAATGCTCTCCCTCTCAGACCCCTCTTACAAGGCACTCCATTCCCTCTTCATCTAAACAAATTCAAGCAGGGCTCACACCGCCCTGGCGCATGCTACCATAAACAAAACTCCTAGGTGGCCTGTAGGTTCTGCAGATTGAACAACATTTGCTCATATACAAAAGGCTCAGATATAGGCCAGACATATGCAAAAAAAAAACATGAGATACTCTTCTCATCAGGTCTAAATATAGCAGTCTTCATTTATAAAGAGACTAAGTCTAAAGTAAAGTAAAATCTAAATCAGAGCTCTCTAGCTCATTGTTCCATCTTTCAGATTGAAATTCTGTTGACTTTGGTTGTTGCAATGTCTGCCATAAAATAAATTTATGTATTTTTTAAAGTCATATAGCTAGTGTATAAGTTGCATGTTTTATTTGCACATTTGACAGTATCTGACTTTATACAAGTGATCTTAGGAAATGTGTTTTTATTCAATCCATCAGTCTTACCAAAACACAAGTAAGTGTGTGTGTGTGTGTGTGTGTGTGTGTGCATGTGTGTGCAAAAATTAAAAAAAGAATAATTAAATGTCCTATTATCTGATTTATCTGGATTCATCTTACTTATTTTTCATAGCACTGCAGTTGTTTACTGTAATATTTCTTCCACATGAACTAAACAAACATCTAAAACAACAAGCAGGCTCGTAATTGAAGATCAGTGAAGAAATATGATTGAAGAGGCTGGGCCTATTCAAGAAAACAGCTCGAACACAAATCTCTAAATTCCCATTAGAAATAAAGAAATACTTTGAGGGATCAAAAGACTTCAAATGCATGCTTCTCCCTCATTGCTGAATGAGATTGTTAAGTACAGCAATGTGACAGAGTAATAAATCATTTTATATATTTCTACTGTTTAAATGAATGGAAATACATTTTACATTTGTGGAAGAATTATCCTGCTATACCTTCAAATGTCACTATAGAACCAAAACAGGTGCAAATGATTAAAGAGCAAAATAAACATCAGAAACGTGTATTGCATGGCCTTAGAATTTAAACAGATGTGCTTTTTTGAAAATATAATTGCAAAGAATAGTATTTTATTGCTGTTAGTTGAATTAGATCACATATGCTGAATGCAGAAATAAATTCAAATACCTTTGTATACAAACACATTGAAAAACACACAACATAGAGATTGTAATCTCAAAGCGCTGAACTTGCTGTACTGATTTGTTCTTTCTATATTTGATAAGCCAACAGGCCTACAGAAGAGCTTGAGTCATTTTGAATTGGCTGATAAATCATGCTGGTGTCAGAGAACATACACAGTGGCACTGCAGAGATCTAATCTAGACCAGATTTACTGTAGCTGTATAAATGACGGCAAACTCGGTTTTACCGTCAGATTAAAATTCATGCCTGTGGCACATTATTTGCAAAATGATATTACGTTGCTTATTGCATGTCTCACTGTAGTTTTAAAGGGAAATCTCTAGTGAGTGGCGCTAAAAGTGCGTTCGGTTTTCTCCAAAACAGATAACCGTGACTGTACCAACGTTTTATTACATTGGTTGCTGTACGTATTGCAGCAGTTCGGTGAGTGGTGCTAAAAGTGCATTTGATTTTCTCTGGAACAGATAAACGTGAATTTGCCAACATTTTATGATGTTGTTTGCTGTATATCACGGCATTAGTGTTCATTCAAATTTGTCTTTTTTTGCTGAAGCAATTGCGGTTTTACCTTGTTTCTACACATCATATGTATTGTGCATTTGACGAAAATTTGTCTTTATTCATCGATAATCTGCCCCGCAATTATAATTTGTGTGAAAAGGTATAAAAGTGGTTGTTTTAGAACTCAAAACTTCTTCAACTGTGAAAACAAGTATTTGTCATCGTGGAATTTGTGAAACTGACAGGGTGGTGAGAAGAACATTTTCTTGATAAGCATTTCCTTCTGAGCAGAAACACCTACTGGCCTCAGCAACCTGTAGCATATGCGGACATACTGAATATAATAGGCAATTGTATTCCATGCAAAAAAATAAAAAATTGGCTAAAAATGATGTGATTATGTGATAAACTCTTTATTTGATCATTTTAACATTCTCCACCATCTTCAGGTGAGAAGACAACAAGTCTGCAACCTGCAAATTCCTCAGATTCTTGGATGTGTGTGTCTGCGCTGCAGTGTGGTGAGTGTGTCTGAACCTCAGGGTTTCTTCCACACCCCAAAGACGTGATGACAGATCACAGATCTCTCTCTATGTGCTGCATTGTTCAAGATGTTACTGATGAAGTTTAAGACTGAAGATCTCACCCCTGCCCTCTCACCTTTTAAGTTATCTTGACCTCAACAGATCACTGGAGCTGTGCGAAGTCTGAGAGCTGTGCGAAGTCCCTTCATGCTTCAAACGTGTGAAATTTTGGGGGGTCTCAAAAAATATTGACAGTGTGTTATTTTGACGTGCAATTTCAGTTTTGTGTAATGTGATCATCGTGGATTATTAGGCTATGCATAAAATTGCAAAAATATCATTAATTCAATGCATGACGGCGATTTAAACCTAATTCACTTCAATAACGGATGCTTTGTATATAGACTATTTGTGGGTGGCTGTTTGTTGTTTCACCTATCAATTCGTGTCGATATAGTATAATAGGGTAAATCCTGTATAGTGATTTATCCTATATAGTGCTTGCATAAAGCAAGTAGTGCATACACTTGTAGCTGTCATGTATCTTTGTAAATCATTGTAAGCCCTCTTTTGAGGCTCCTCAAAACACTCGCTCTTTGAACTGTTGCCATCTGGTCGACGCTACAGAGCACTGAGCACCAGAACGACCAGACACAGGAACAGTTTCTTCCCTCAGGCAATCCATCTCATGAACACTTAACAATAACTGTGGAACACACACTATTTATACACTTATACACTTATTTATCTAACACTCATACTCAGTCTACACCTAAAATTTGCACATAATATACAGTACCTGTACATACAAAACTGTCTATTGTAATATACCTGCACATACAATTGTCGATTTATATATTTTTATTCCTTATTTACTTGTTCTATTTTTTTATTTTTTATTATCTGTGTTTTTTTGTTCTGTCACTGTCATTCTGTTACACTGTGGAAGCTTCTGTCACGAAAACAAATTCCTCATATGTGTAAACATACCTGGCAATAAAGCTCATTCTGATTCTGATTCTGATTCTCTCCTCAGGGCATTTAGCAAACTGACATGCTCACTGAACACAAAATAATGTGTTTATGTTTATTCACACATAAAGTCCAGATCCTCTAATAAGTAAAAACAATAACTAAAGAGTGCATTTAGGTAAGTGCTCATGACCGAGACAGAGTTGATGGATGATATAAACAGTACAGTACACTCACTTGAAATTTCCAGTTTGCTGTGGCAACATTTTGGGTCACAAACCCCTGTCAGGTGTGACTCATGTCTCTACCTGAACTCATGACAGTATTCTGGACTTTTACTTGCGTTTATGTCTCAATATGTCTCCTAGTAATTACACTAATGACAGATTAATCTCTGATAAACTGAGCATGTGGCAGTATCTGTTAATTGTGAATAAAAGTACATTAACGTTTCTATGTTTTTTAATTTTTTAGTGTTGATTCAATGGGTGATGTGCACCCACACCTAACTGAGCAGTCACTGCTTTGGAGTTTATGTATATATACACTAGTGATTGTATTTGCAAAACAATTAGCTTTAGCCGAATAAAAACAATTTTAATCAATATTTCATTGATTTCTTCATCATCATTTCCCTAATCATGCATTATTTATGGAATATTTAATACAGTATTTATCCTATTTCTGGAGCTTGCTTATAGTACTTACACCCACATATTAAAAAAGACAAGCCCTTCCCTCCCCTTTAAATTTTAGAAGTGTCCTACAATGGACACTTTTTGATATTAAACATTACAGTTACTGATACACAAAAGTTTTGGATCAGTTTGTTAGTTTTTTTTATTTTTATTTGTAAAGTAAATAATACTTCACCTTTTATATCCATTAAAAAAGGCATTTATAATGGTACAAAAATTATATTTCAAATAAATGCTGTTCTTTTATACTTTCTATTCATTAAAGCATCCTGAAAAATACATTACTGTTTCCACAAATATTAAGCAGCACAACTGTTTTCATCATTGATGATAATAATAAGATATACTGATAATAATAAAATGATTCTTGAGCAGCAAATCAGCATATTAGAATGATTTCTGAAAGATGATGTGACACTGAAGACTGGAGCAATGATGCTGAAAATTCAGCTTTGACATAACAGGAATAAACTACATTTTAAAATATATTAAAATAGAAAACTGCATGAAATCACATCATGACATTTTAAAAATATTTATTTATTTGAATTATTGTTTTAGTCTGACTGAAATCAGACTTACATGGCCTATAGATCGTGAAGTGGGAGGATGAAGTTTACCAGAATTATTTAGTCAAAACAATATATTTATATGTAAAATAAAAGATTTAAAGGGCAGTAGACTAAACTTTCCTTTAGTGTGTCTTTGTATGAAAATTCAAGTGAAGCATTTATTTCCTGACACATTTTGAAAGTTATGTAGCTATGTTGATGTTCGGTGTTTGTCGTCTGGTTAAACGTGTTCTTTTTCATGCTGAAGTGACTCTTCTAAATATGTCTTGAGAGAGTACAAGCTTATTTCCAGTAACGTAAACCTCTACACATCCACGCACACGTGCACTCATGCATTTCTTTCTTGTCAAGCTTAACTCCAAATTGTTACATTTGTATATTTTTGCTACTCCTGGATCAAATGCTGTTACAGAATAAAGTATTTACACAAAAGGCCTTGACTGCTTTACGAGCCGAAGTCCTTTGAACCTGATGTTTTACCATAGACATGCACACACACGTACACGTACACACACAGTCTTGTTGTAATGCAGCGATAGCGTTCTGAATGGCAGATTAGCCGTTCTGTTTGGTTCTTTGACTCGGGCGGTTTCTGTCTCTCTGTTTTTAAGTAAACTAATCTTTGGGCAAATACCCCAACTGCGTCTGAGGTCTTAATGTATTTAAAGAGCAAAACCTTACACATGCAGGCAAGTTTGAAGAGATCAAAGCCAGAAACACAATGTGGCAGATTTAGAGTGAGTCTCGCTCTCGCCGGGGCCGCTATTGTCTTGTTCTTTCTCTGCCAAAAGTTCTTTGAATTCCTCGGCAGTGTAAACCTCTCATTGTTAGCGCAGGCTAACAGATGATATGTGCTCTTGAACATTGCCCTGCACCTCTCTATGCTGTATATCGCTCTCTCTCTCTTTCATTCGCTTCTCTTTTCTTTGCTCCACTCTATTCAGAAAGACTTACACACCTACATCAAACAGCATGGAGTTATAAATGGATGCTGTTTTGAGGTTGTATTCTGACTGAGAGCTTTCGCAGAGGCAATCCACCTGCAAACATCTATTTTCTCACATTCCTTCATTTCTCCACTTACTTCTTGTTTTTTTTTATTTTTGTAGTGGTTGTTGGGCCCTGTTGATGTGTGTAGGTGTGGCCCAGGTGTGTTTGCGCATATGTGCCCTGTGAGTGCAGAGGAATGTGGTTAAATGTAACTCGATAACATAAAATATCAACTGTGCCGTAATGTTTAATTCAACATTACCGTGTTGCCATGGCAGCAGTCTGTTTATTACCTTTGAAGGAAGGCTTTGACTGCCTGATGTGATTTTAAATAGTCCCTTTGCACTATCCATGTGCACGTGGGTGTATTTGTGTGTGAGACAGTTCATTTGTTTAACAGTGATTAATTAGAGAGACATTGACATTGAAACACATCTGATGATAAGGCTGTTAATAGACACACACACACACACACACACACAGACGTTTCTTGTCAGCCTTTCAAAATCTTTCCATTTCATCACTGTATCAGTCAGTGAGAGGATGATGAGAGGGAGTATATTTGGTTAATAACACACCTGTGCAAAGTTATACAGATTATCAGATAACGGCCTCATGATCCTGCCACCCCAGTTACAAGAACGCCAACCCATTCTGGGACTCCCTTTTATTGCTATAGCAGTCCCCTCGCTGTTAAAAAAAAATGTTTAAACTTAAAGGGGTCATATGATGTTGCTAAAAAGAACAGTATTTAAAGAGAAAGGAAAAATTGAAATCGCATCATATGACCCCTTTAAAAAAGAAAGTGATCGTGCTGCCTTAAAATTGTTTAGTCAACTCAGATATCCAAGCTGTCACTCAACATTTCAAGTTGACTAAACCTAAAATTTTAAGGCAGCATGAAAACTAACTTTAAAGTTGAAACAACATTTTCATTATTATTTTTTTTACACAGTGCTTGTACTGTAAATATACAGTGGAATGCAAGTCTGAGACAACTAAATGCTTCTGTTTTGCTTTTTTTTTTAATCAACATAATTTTTTCATTACAAATTATATTATCAGCATAACATTTTGAGTTTAATCTTTGGTTTTCCAGTCAAGCTTAAATGTTGGCTTGAGAAAGCCATGGCCAGAAATGGAAGTCATTTAAAAAGCTTGACATTTGAAGTTTGAAGTTGAAGTTTTTTAAGTTTGAAATAGTTTTAATTTTAAAATAGTTTTAAGCTTTAAATATTTTTAAAAGCTTGAAATTTGAAGCAGGTTTCAGTTTGAAATTGTAAAAGAGCAAAGGTATCAAGGCCACGCAGTCTCTCAGACAAAGAGATTGTAATGTGGTTGCAAGGGTGTTTTGTGTGGTTGTTGAGGACATTACTAGGCGGTTGCTATGTAGACTATAGATAGACACACAGATAGATAGATAGGTAGGTAGGTAGGTAGGTAGGTAGGTAGATAGATAGATAGATAGATAGATAGATAGATAGATAGATAGATAGATAGATAGATTATTTTTAGTAGTGATAAATGTTTTTGTCAACTAGCCTTTTAACCATCAGTTCACCTACATTAGGTCTCATTCTTGACAGCATTTCATAAGCCATTTTAGCACTTCCAAATAAATAAATAATATCCCTGGCTGTTATGGTCTTTTTACATCTCAAGCACCATCCCTTAGTCCTTTTCCTCTTAAAGTGCTTTTCTCATTGTTTTAATCGCTGTTTGTGTAAATTTGCTGGCAGCACTTGAAATGGGGCTTGTAAACAAACCTTGAGCATTTACAAAGCTATCATTTTATCACTTCATTCCTGCTTGTCGTCTTTTAAAGGATTACATGAGAGTATTAAAGAGAAAAGTTTTCAGTCACTTCTGTGCTCTTCCTTCTGTTTAAGCTCTTCAAGCAAATTATTGATAAAATCAATGTTTGAAGGAGGGTTGCCAAATCTTTTTAGATTGCACAGTTGTTTGAGTGTTATTGTCATGTTGCAGAACATTTATTCTGAAGTCAGCACTTTGATGTTAATTAAATGAAAATAAAAATATTATTCAAAAATGCAAGATGCATTATTATGTGTTGTAGCAGTATTATGTTGTATTATGATATTGTATTAGCAAAAAAGTAAAATGCTAACTTATGATTTTAGACATAAAATATAGTCATGATACATGGTACGTTATATGAATCATTAGACATAAACATTTTCTGAATAAAGATTCAGTACACAAAACTTCTGTTTCAATGACATTTAAAAATAGCCAGCACACTGCAATATTCCGGCACTTACACAACACTACAGTGATAAGATAAAATACAGGAGTTTATTTTATGTACTGTAGGAAAAGGACATTTGTTGTCTGAGTATTTGTGATTATGATTATCATTGTTTATTTGAATATTTAATCCACTACCATGCTGCAAAGCAATGATGGCATGTATTTATGTATGAATGTATTTTTTCAGTTGTTGCAAGATTAGTTTGCCATTATTTATTAAAAAATAAATAAATATGAAATAAATTATATGAAATAAAAATAAATATATTGGTTAATTTTACTGTATAACATTTTTGTTATACAGTTTTGTAGTGTGTGTGTGTGTGTGTGTGTGTGTGTGTGTAAATTGTGTATGCAAGTTCAAGGCCAATGAGGAACATGAATCATGAAGATTATTGAATGATTGAGAAAAATAGACCTCTAATACACGAAGCTTTCCTGAAATAGACACATACGCCATACGCACACATCACTACGCAAACATGGCCTGACAGACACAAGCCCTGGCTGGTTTTATTATCAATCAGCTGGCCACTGGTTGTCATTCATTTCCAGTGCATAAAGCTTCAGCATGAAGTCAGTCATTATTATTCAAAGTCCTGTATAAATGCAGCTAATCAGAGGGAAAGATAAACACAAAGAGTATAGCAGTGTGCTCATAAAGTTATGTAAACATGCTGATTAGGGTAATGAGAGATAAGGATATGGGTGTTGAATTGATTTTGATTTCTTTGCATGATTTATATATTTGTTACCAAAGGGCAGACAAATAAACCTGTTCTTAAAAATAAACCATTTTCTTAAAGAAAATGTAATTTTTCATTCTTGAAAGTAATTTTAAAGCCTTCTTGGTTTAACGTTACTTCAGTTTTATTTGGCTTTCAATTCGCAGACATTTACATGACTGACAGTGGATGTGTTTTTGTGTTATTTCTCTTCTTCAGTGCACTTTTGTCAGATTAATAATTTTATTAGTTGATTAATTGTGCACTTAATATTTCCACCGCTGTAAACACAGCCACATTAACCTGTTCTACATTCTAAAGGTCACACTTCTATCTAAACCCAAAGGTTATGAATGGCCTTTTTCACCTTCAACCAGACAGATCTCTTAACCCCAGAGGTCCGAGAGTGTTTCTGTTTAGTTCAGGCTGATTTGGACCTCCTCCAACTGTAATCGTTTGTAGCAGGTAAAAACGGCTGACATCGGACTACAAAGAGAGCATCAATGATTTTTTCACAAAAATGTGTACATCTAAGATAATAAATTCATTTGTTCATTCATAAATGTATGGTAATCGCCGTTTTGCCCATCACAACAGTGCCAGCAGTGCTTTATCCTCGATCACTGCCCTACTGGACTCATGGTACATTAGTTATGATTTTAGATGGCAGGGAGACAGTGATTGATGAGTGGAGGTTTCAACATCATAATGCACTAATTACACAACATAATGTACTAATTATGTCACAGCAACGTCATTCTTACTATTCTAGCTCCTTGTTGTTAACTGACCAATGTCCAGACACGTCGGCAACAATGAACATGCCACAAAACCATCAAACAGAAATTTGAGCACAAATTCAATTTAAAAAAAAGTGAGTTTTGGAAAGAAAAAAATAATAGTGTTGTCTGGTGCAGTTTGATTTGGTGGGTACATGTTTATGGAACTGGGTGGCAGGGTGGCTTAATGTGTATGTTTTTGCTTACATGCAGGAATGAGCATTTACAGGAAGTTTATTGTCGCTACATCTATTTCTTTTTTGTGTATCTGGGATCGGCTCCTGTTTAGGTAATAACTTACTGTGTAATCCTGAAGGCAGGTGACTCTGTGGAGCAGCCGGAACACACACACATGTTCACTCTCCCCCCACTCTCTTTCTCTCTCGCTTTCTCGATCCTTTTCTCGAACACACACACTTTCCAGGATTAGGCTGAACTGCTGCATAATCCACTACTTTCCTTGTATTCGCTGGTGTCTTATGAAAAGCTCAAAAGAAATGATAGACTGCATGCAAATGATGCGTGTTTGTCATTTGATATGCATTACCGTATGTGGTTGGAAGTTAATATTACAATTTGAAATTAAGGTCATGTTATATGTTAAGAACAATGAATAATGTTAATTTTATGTTTATGTTTATGTTTAATGTTAATAATAATGAAAAATCTAACCTTCATATAAGCTAAATTGTTTTAAAAAGGTGCGAGAGATTGCTTTTTTCTCTAATTTATTGAAAAATGTTGATCAATATATATTCACACAAATACTGTGTATTTTGTAATCACCTTAAATGGGTTCTACTTAGGGTATTTTGACTTGAGGTAAAGTTAAAATCAGATTCAGAAACATTAGAAGCCCTTTAACTAATAGCCCACACTCTTAAAAATAAAGGTTCTTTATTGGCATCTGTGTAGTTCCATGAAGAATCTTTAAAATCAATGGAAACTTTCCATTGTACAAAAGGTTTTTTATAGAGGATAAATGTTCTTTGGGGAACCAAAAATTGTCCTTATATGACATGCAAAAATCACTTTTGAAAAAGTGCAAAAGGATAATATAATATAATATAATATATAAAAAATTTAGTATACATTTTTTCATTTTCATATATATACAAAATACACAGATGGCACAGACTGCAGAAGTAATAGATAATAACAAATATTTGTAAAGCACTGCCTGAAGAAACAGTTAAAAGTAACAGTAATATTATATAATGGAAAAATATGTACATGCACTCACGGGGAACAGTGTTTGGAACAACAGACATGTAATTTAAATCCTGAAGTTCAATTTGACAGTTAATCCAGGACAGAGATTGAATGAGACACAAACACCTCTAACAAAGGGTGGGAGCTTCATATCAGTTAGAGACATCTTATCTCTGCATTCAAATGTGCGTTTCATGAGTAACAACTCATTTTAAGACACGCTAGCTGCCCACACTCACTGTAATTATTGACGAGACGTTGGAAAAAAGAGAGAGGGAAAGCAAGTTGAATAAGAGATAGAATGAATGGGGTGAGAAAGAGCAAAAGACTTTCACAAATCCCTGAATAATTTTAGTTTGAATAAGACTACAGATGTTTGTTATGCTGCAGCTGATCATGCTGTCTTTGAAGTGGAACAGACTTTAAATGAGTGGCACTGAATTGAACTGACGTGCATTCTGAAGGAGTGAATTAAACTGCATTTAAGAGTCAGAGAGCGAGAGGCTGTGTTGCGTGTATGACACACAGTGTTGGAATGTGGGCCGCAGGCTCTGTACAGCCATCTATGTGAACTTTTGTAAACAAACTTATAGTAGGAGAGCAACCAGACCACACACAAACACACACACATTACCATATAAACACAGATATGAAAGCAGTGCTAGGATAACAGATGAAAAAAAGACTCGTCATGTCCTCTAAAAATCTAAACATGTACAGTGGGTATAGAAAATAATCACCCCCCCCCTAAAATAATCACATTTTATTTGTCAATGGGAAGAAGGTTTACCTTCCAACATGACAATGAGCCAAAGCACACAGCAAAACTGACCACACAGTGGTTAAAGGAGAAAAAGCTGAATGTCCTTGCATGAACTAGTCAGAGCCCAGACTTAAACCCCACTGAAAATCTGTGGAATGACTTGAAGACTGCAAACGCTCACCATCAAATTTAACTGAACTTCAGCAGTTCTGCAAAGAAGAGTAGGCAAATACTGCAAAGTATAGTTAATAGAGACAAATCTCAACAGACTGTAAATAAAGGAAAAGGTGGTTCAACAAAATACTTACACAAGGGGGTGATACTTTTTCCAACTCAGTGATTCTGGTTGTTTTTTTTTCTGACATGTTGGTGTTATGTATTTCACTTGGATGTTATAAGTTGCACAGAGTAAATACAGCTGGATAAAACAAAAACTGTCTGTGTTCATTTCAGGCTGCAAAGCAACAAAATGTGATTATTTTAAAGGGGGTGATTCTTTTCTATACCCACTGTATAATTTGATGGTAGGAGTATTTGCACACAACTATATTAGCACCAATATATCTGTGTAAGGTTTCTCAAAATCTTTTAAATGGCATTTACTGTATGATGCACTATTCACATTTGCACAGTCAAATTCTGTCTGTTGTTTTTTTTTCTCTATATTTTTATCTATCTATCTATCTATCTATCTATCTATCTATCTATCTATCTATCTATCTATCTATCTGTCTGTCTAAAACTTTACAATAAGGTTCCATTTGTTAACTATATTTAATGTGTTAACTAACATTAAGTAACAATGAGCAATACATTTATTATAGTATTTATTAATCTGTTAACGTTAGTTAATAAAAATACAACTCAATAAGAAATTCCAATCTGATGTGAACAAGAAGCTAATTGTTCAGAGATCTGAACTTATTGTTTTGGGAAAAAAAAGTTTCATTCGAGAATTGAGCCAAAGCAATTGAGAAAAACTGTAAAATCTCAGTCTGACAGAGAGAAGAGAGAGAGAGAGAAACAGTGTCACATGTACAGACAATGTAGCAGGTAAAGAAATATTTAGCAAATGCTTTGCTAACCATATCAATAGCCTATACAATTACAAAAACATTTTTTTCAGTAATACTATATTATGCCATGTAAACAATAGCTTAGATTATATAGTTTAGATTATAAACAGTTTATATTTAGATTCTAATTTAGATTATTTAGAGAATAGCCTAATATTTATTATTGCAATAAATTATTATCGCTATATATAATATATATGTATATAATATAGCTATATATAACAACGACATATATTAACAATAATAATAACACATTTAAATTGCTATTATTGACAGAGAAAAACCAATTTAATATATCTTAGATTTTTTTATTATATATATTTTAAAAACAAATTTTAAAATGTATTTAAGGCTAATCTAACAGAAAGTACAATGTGTGCAGCTTATACAGTAGTTACATAATAAAAGAGCTTGAAATAAAGAAGAGAGTTTGTTACAGTTTTTCTCAGTCGCTTTGGTGCATTTCTCGAATCATCCTTAATATTTGCAAAAAAGTATGTGCATTTCTCAAAACAATT
>NW_015552582.1:2576776-2584707 GCF_001515605.1 Sinocyclocheilus anshuiensis | reverse complement strand
ATATCAGTGCCATCAGAATGAAAAGTCCTTGTGTCATTGTTCACAAACAAGATAGTCAAAATGCTTAGTCTTATTGTCAATATAACAGTGCAATTTGTTAGTATTACCTGATGTAAACTATGGCAACAGTTTGGATGACAGTTACTGTATTGAAATGCAGAAGGCTGCACTTCTTATGTATGTCATATATCCATTTCAAAAGTACAAATTTACACATTACTGTATGTGGGATATTGATTGAAAGAGACTGGATAGAATTCCCAGTTACACTTTTACTAGTGGTCTGACCAAAAAACATTAAAAACATTACAATGTCATTGTGATATAGAAAAGGAAAAAGAAATATGGGCACAAAGATGAAAAAAAAAAAAAGTCCATTGTTAGAATAGAACTCTTGTGTTGTCGTCTGTCTATACAGTATATGCTTTCCAACTGAAGATTCATGAGATTAACCTTTGAGCTATTTCAGATAAATGGTTTATCAATTCTCTTCATTAGTGAAAGTCAAGATTCACTTACACAATTCATGCTAAATTTACAAAAGGTCTAATTATAATGTGTAAAAAATGTGCTTGACACTTTATGACAACCAGATCAACCATTTTGCATTTAATGACTTATACGATGAACTAAAGACTAGATGTTTTGAGGGGTAAGACTATTGCACAGAAAACTATATAATACATTTTGAGCAACGTGACATTAGCAACTGATAATGTAGGAAACCACAGATAAATGTACATAATCAATTGCATGAATGTACCAAAGCAATTGCAGCTTGTTCAAAAGAATGAGAAACTGCTTTTATGCTGTGTACAAATGACTAGATGATGTGGAATTTGTACAAGTAGTTTTGAGAATTTCATTTCTGATTTGAGAAATGCACCAAAGCGACTGAGAAAAACTGTAAAGCAGTAAGATAGAGCTGAATGGTGACCCCTCCTCTTCTTTCTCTGCAGTACAGGATGTCTTTCATCCACCCTTTCCAAGAGGATCAAAAGCCCGTTAAAACTGACCCCAATGCATTTTCTCTCTCACACACGCAGTTTCCTCTGCCAGATATCCCTTTTATCCACATTGTGGAAATGAGCCCCTATTTCCTTTTTTAATGCTTAGCTCATTACTCATGCACACACTTACACTAGGCTTATACATTCAGATGAATGTCCTGCCAAATGTCCTCCACACCCTATTTACGCTAAACTTCCTCTAGCTCATAAATTCAGTGCAGCGACTGTAAACAGGTTAGCTCTGCTTGTGTAAATATAGGACTGTATATAATCTTGTTAACAATTCTTCAATGTATAATAGGCCTATCACATTTCCGTGTGATAGTTCGCTGTCATACAGATACCAAACCAATCAATTATATTTTATACATTTTAAGTGAATATACACGTCTTCTGAAAAGCAGTAGTTTTTATGGCTGTACGCACATACGGCAGGCGTGCGATTTAGAATAACTGCTCAGCAATCTCTGCTTTTGTTGCGCCCCCAACTGGTCAAGTTTGGCACATACAGTTTCATTTATATTTCAGTTGTACATAGAACATTTTATATCTACTTATTCACTGCTACCTAGAAATTATGTGTACATTATGTTAATATGTGCCACTTTTAATATCTATTTTAACTGAAACAATATTGACGTAACATACAATAATACAAAAAATGTGTAAAAAAAATATTGC
This sequence comes from Sinocyclocheilus anshuiensis, assembly GCF_001515605.1. NCBI lineage: Eukaryota > Metazoa > Chordata > Actinopteri > Cypriniformes > Cyprinidae > Sinocyclocheilus > Sinocyclocheilus anshuiensis. Next base: position 2,583,016 of record NW_015552582.1, on the reverse strand, counting down.
CTCAGGTGTTCAGTGATTAGTGGGTGTTTTAACATAGGATCAAAATATAATATACAATATACCATAATAAACCACAAATGTCTCTTGCTGGAGTTATCTTCAATAAATCTAATTATCAGAATATTTACAAATAAATTACCTTTGCAAATAAAATACAATTCACTAATACATATAAATGACGAATAAACGAGGAGAAATAGTAAACTATTCAAATGAGAAGCAAACTGCATAACTAAACTTTTGAAGTGGCTCTTGGCTTGAACAGAAAGAGACCTGAAAGCCCTACAAAAAAAAAGATTTTAAAACTGTTTTTATTGCTGTAAGATCTTATCTTCTTATGTACAGTATCAATGCAACTTTTTCAATTCACTGTACTATGCAGTTCATCAAGACGTCAAGAGCTCAAAATAATGTTATTACAGTAACAGTGCTGTGTGAGAGTGATGTTTAGGTGTGTGTGTGTAATAGGAAGCCTATTCACAGTATTTCCTGTGCTGGCTTAGGACCCTTGGGAACACACTGACAAACACATTCAAGCAGAACAATAATGTAGAAAAATTTCATTCTTTTCCACCATCATGTGCACACAGTGCCATCCAAGTGTAAAATTGAATTTTAAAAAACACTTTTTAACCAGAAGTAACATGAATCAGTGCTAATTCATAAACTGACAAAAACAATTCTCATTCCCTGTTGTTCATTCTGTATTATTTGTCTGTTCCACTCTCACTCTGTACCTCACTTTGTACTATACTGATGTTTCTGGTCATTTTGAGTCTTATCGCTGTGTTGTGACCCATGGTGTAGTAATTGCCACTTTCATATCAGGAATGTGGAACCATCATCAGCAGTGGGTATACGCTGAAAAAACAAACAGTGGAGCTCTTAAGTGAGTTATCTTATTTTGCTAACATTTTCTCTGTTAATTAGCTGGATGGATCTTTGGCGGTGGCCCTCTTGAGAAAATAGCTGAGGCTACATGACGTGTTTACACTGTTGAACATCCCTTGTGGTGCCGTCACACGCAACACAGTGCGTTGAGGCCGCAAGAAAGTCAAATTGGATTTGATTCCTCAGATTAGTTCAGAATGATTGAAAAAATGACGTTCCCAAGAGCCCAAAAGGCCTTATCTGAGGGAAAGTATCTCTGCCGTGCACTATTTAAGGAGATAAGAGAGGGCATAATGGCACACGGTACTTGGATGGTCTGTGTTGTGTGGTGTTATGGTGTGGCGCTTTCCCAGAACAAGTGGAAGTAACGCCATATGCATTGTGAAAATGGTTCATAATCTACATGTGACCTCACAGGATGACTTTGATGTTGAACATTGTGTAATTGAAATACATTTAGTTAAACTGAGTGTCGCATCACAGCATGAAACTCAAAATCTGGTGCGTGATGTTATATAGGCCTGTTATATGAAATGGTTAATAACTTTTATACACAATTTATAAATTATATACAAAAAAATCTTTGAATTTGAATCATTCATTCAAATATCTATCTGTCCCTTGTTTACATTCTTATTACCATTTGTATATAAAATTAAGGTTTCATTCATATTTAATGATGATTAAAGTTCAAAATAAAACAAGGAAGGAGAAATCCTAAACTAATACTAGACAACTTTGATTCAGTCAGGAGTCATCTACCAAAACGTTGTATATTAAAGTTATTTAGTTCCCAAGCAAGTTCGAGTAGTGTGCAGGATTTTTCATTTGTTTTATTTTGAACTTTTATTCGACACACCTAGGCTACAACATATTCAGTCTCGCGATATACCTACTATATTTTTATTTTTATGATGATAAAAATGTAAAATGTTAAAATTGCTAGATGTTTTAGCTTTCTTTCACTCATTCTCCAGAAAAATGAGAATTTTCCAGCAAATGCCAACAGTTCAGATCATCAGTCTTCTTTTTCACTGCACTGTCATTTGTAGGCATTTACATTTTTAAAATAAAGAAGAAATAGCATATTCCTTAAAAATTACATTACAGTTTGCATATCTACACTCTGTGGCTCAATATGATGCATTATTCGTGTGTCTGTCATGTGATTCGTCGTGTGGGCGGGGCCGCAGCATCTTAACCGGAACTGTTTTTCAGAGGATAGAAGCCTTGTGTAAAGATTCTCTTCACTGCCTTTACCTCTGTAAGTAATCGCAATGTTTTATTCTACCTTGCTTTGCGGATGATAAAGCAGGGTTCTTATTATGTGGAAAAACTATCGTCTTAATAAATTCGTTGTCGTCGGCTTGACGTTTCTGTCGGATTGTTTTTAGCATTAGCCAGTCAGCTATTGTCAACTGTCAGAGCTGCTGTTTATGTTCATGTTTTGTTTGACAACCTCATCATAATGTATGTAAATGAGTTTTTGCCTTAAATGAGTTGTGTATTTTATCTTTGTGAAAATTCATGTTGGGTAACACTCTTCGTCAGTTCATTACATTGTCAGTAATTACAAACTCATGAAACAGCTACTATATTATAAAACCTTAACCAGTTTGTATGCATAATAATTTAAGCAAAGTAAGAGCGTATAAATCAAATTTGACTTCAGTATCATTTGTTTAATTTGGTTTGATGTCATTTCTATGAGAGATCTAACGTCTTATTTTGTTTTGGGGTCACGTTCTGTTTGTGCTTTTCTTCCGTCTCGTCTTCAGTTATGTGTTTTTCATGATTGTCAGTGTTAAATAATAGCAGCAACTTAAAATGCAACACAGGGCCCATCATGCTTTGCAGGAGCTCAGTTTTTATGTATTATTATAGCTGAAATCATAATGTAAATTGAAACCAGATTATAGCTAAATTGTTAATGAAGTTAATTATAATTTTTTCTTGTGTTGATTATTGAATGCATGTTTTCTATTTTTGCTATTTGGTGTTTACTGGCTACTGCAGCAATTAACAAAATTCTTGCCAATAAAATAAGCATATAATTATTTATATCATGGCCAATATTTAGAATTTATACTATTGTGTTTAATAAAAGCACTAAGCGGTCATTTTGTAAATGTCGAAAAATTATATGCAGTCAGCAGTATGATGCTCTCGTGTTAAATAGTTTGTTCAAGCTCCTGCGATTACATGTCGAGTGTTAATTTCTCCTGCTGAGAGAGTGTGTGCTGTAGGTGGGGGGGTCACTGTGTTTATGAAGGGGGCTGAGTGTTGATAGGACGGCGCTTAATAATTTGTCTGAGACGAGCTCCTTATTCCATAGAGACTCTCAGGTGTCAGTCATCTAAGCAGTCAATCATTTCCAAATGTTGCCACACAGTTTGACTTTACCATTTTCACTTTCATCAGACTTTGCTGTAACTGAGCAGTAGACATTTTTTGAAGTTAAAATGTAATCCTTTTAATTGTTTGTTTTATGTGATTTGTTTTCCCCCTCCCTTTGGCTATTTTTTCTTTTCTTTTCTTTTCTTTTCTTTTTTCTTTTCTTTTCTTTCTTTCTTCCTTTCGTTCTGTCAAAACTACCCCACTGATTTTTGTTTTGTCAAAAAATGCCAAGCCACTTAATAGATTTTTTTCCCAGTTTTCTTCTTAATTTATTTTCTAAATTATTGTTGTCACTTTGACATTTTTGCCACGCTTTTGAGTTTTGAATGAGAACATACTCATCATAAAAGATGTGTATTTAAATCATAGTATGCATGAATTGCATTTTAGTGGACATCCAGACAAAAAAATAAAAAAATAACACAGGGCACCATTGACCTATGTAATCTATAAAGACAATTTTACTATTTACCAAGGTATTGGTATCATCATAAAAATTCTGCAGTGAATATACTTGTCAGACACCCAGTTTATATTACTGCTAGACGTCTTCTGAATCTGCACTGTGGACTCTGAGGGTCTGCTGTAGAACTCAACCATCACCCTGTCCCCCTTTATCTCTCTCTGTGGCCCATACCAGAGACCACACAGACACAGAAACACACTCTACCAGACCACACAGAGACAGCCATGGGGTCTTGCACGCAAACCTCCCTGGAGCTGTCAGTCTTGTCCTCCGTGTGGGTGTTTGCATACAAGAGAGAGCATTTGTGACAGTGCAAAAGCCACGGGAAAAATGCCTTGATTGCTGAACTACTAGTCAAATTGCATATAGTGTAGCATCCGTGTCACTCCGAACAGTAACACGCTCGCTCAGTGTGAGCCGGATGGGTAGATTTATTTGTTCATGTCTAACGGTTTTTAAATGCACTGAACATGCTGAATGCCTCCTGAGCCTAAACAAAACACTTAGTGTTTACCTGTGTCTAGTCTAGGTGTTTAAAGGATGTCTCGTGCACGCCAGCCTCCCTTGGTGACTGGCATCTCACCCAACGAGGGCGCGCCGTGGACCAAAGTCACTATTCGTGGAGAGAACCTGGGCACTGGACCCAATGATCTCATAGGTAATACACATGCACATAGCCATTGCATTACATTTACATTTACATTTAGTCATTTTGCAGATGCTTTTATCCAAAGCGACTTACAATTTGGGTAAAACAGATACACACCCTCCTTTTGAACAAACATTCACTAGCGTTCAAAGGTTTGGGGTCATTAAGCTTTTTTATTTATTTATTTTATTCAGCAAGGGCACATTAAATTGATCATAAGTGACAGTGAAGACGTTACAAAAATTCTATTTAAAAAAAAAAAGTTGTTATTTTGAACTTTTTATTTATCAAAAAAATCCTGAAAAAATAGATCACGGCTTCCTTTAAAAATATTAAGCAGCATAATGATTTTCAGCATTGATAATAATAAGTAATACTGATAATAGTAGTAGTAAATACTATTTTTAAATTGTAATAATATTTCAAAACATTTTTGAGTAGATAAATGCAGTCTTTGTGAGCACAGGAGACTTTTTACAAAAACATTTTTAAAAGTCTTATCGACCCCACACATCTGAACACTAAAATTCAGACATTTTCTGAATTTCACACATTTTCTTCTGATTTAGCAAAGGGCTAATAAAGGAAAAATACAAACATCCATCTGTTAAAATTAATTTCTTCATACAGAAATGATCAGTCTATGAAATCTGGGGGAAAATAAATAAATCAGTTTTGGCATGGTTTAAAGAGATGCTTCATAATATTTTATTATGAGTCTGCAACTCAGTGAATCTGTAAATCAAGACGAGAAACTAAAATCTAAAGTAATAGTTTGTTCAGATAAGCAGCAAAAATTTTATTTTTTTATAGTTAGTGTTATTAAACACAGATCGGTTTTTGTAATTAAGCAGCACAAAAAAAAAGAATAATTTTTTGATGCCGTTAAGGACCTGAGCTGAGGCAAATTTGGCCATTTTATTAACATCCTTTTCTCTTGGTCTTTGTCCGTCTCTGTCTGTCAGGTCTGTCTATCTGTGGTCATAACTGTTTGCTGACAGCAGAATGGATGTCTGCTAGTAAGATAGTGTGTCGAGTGGGTCCTGCTAAAGATGACAAGGGCGAGATCATTGTCACCACCAGGAGCGGAGGCCAAGGGACATCCACGGTCTCCTTCAAACTGCTCAAACCCGAGAGGATCGGTGAGACACACACTCACAGTGCCCTCTAACTCATGTACACACACTCTGTGCATGTTTACAATGCTCGATCTTACACCAATTATGCTTAACCCTGTTGTAAGGTCATGTAAACATCTTAAACTGTGCCCTTTCATTGCGTAAAGATCTGCTTATCATAAAATGATTGCTACACCTTGTTTTATACCAACTGAAGTCAGTTTATGTTTTGATGTAAAAAACAAACAAACAAACCAAAAATCCTGATAATTTCGGATCTCATGTAAAAGTGTTTTTTGCATTATCAGCATATTGTTGTGCATGTAAACACACTCAATGTCTGTTAAAGGCAAAATCATAATTTCGGTTTGATTGATACACACTCCTTGAATGTACACATATGCTCTTTGAAGACGGCAATGGATTTTAAGCCCTCAACCAATGAGTATGTGCATGTTTTTTTGTGTTTAGGCATTCTGGATCAATCTGCGGTCTGGCTTGATGAGTTGAATTACTATGACATGAGGACCGATCGCAACAAAGGAATCTCTCCTCTCTCGTTGAGGCCGGCCAACCCTTTGGGCATCGAAATAGACAAGTAAAGAAACATTCACAACTGAATTTGTGTTGTCCTCTTATGAACTTCGAAAGTAATACATTTACACCTACAACTAAGCACACGTATTGCTCTACTTGAGACACACACACACACACACACA
>NW_015552582.1:2569447-2576674 GCF_001515605.1 Sinocyclocheilus anshuiensis | reverse complement strand
TTTTATACTGTACAAACTGTATTTTCTATTGCCCTACACCAACCCTACACCTAAACCTACCCCTCACAGAAAACATTGTGCATTTTTACAATCTCAAAAAAACTCATTCTGTATGATTTATAAGCTTCTGTACCCATTGACACAAGTTCCCATGAGTTGGTGTGTATTTAGGTTTAAGTCCCCACCAGTGTAGAAAAACCTGTACACACACACACACACACATATGTGCTTCATTTGATTAAAACACACACTCACATAGACCAAAACAAATGCCTTTCCTCACACACTTCACCCAAAAAGCACTGCCCTGTGTTTATAGAAGTGGACTGCTGTGTTTATAAGGAAGGAGGTTCAGCAGAAAGTAGAAACAGCCCATTGTGTGTATGTCTTCTACCTGGATGAAGTCATTGGTACACTATTTCCTTTGATAGGAAGTGAAACTCTTCCTTTCCCTGACCTCTGCAGCACATTTAACCATTTACTCATTTATATCTATATATTCAGTCAGATGAGATGCACTACAGTTCAAAAGTTTGGGGTGGATAAGATTTTGGAATATTTTTTAAAAGAAAAATCTTATGCTCACCAAGCCTGCATTTATTTGATAAAAAATATAGTAAAAACAGTAATTTGTGAAATATTACTACAATTTAAAACAATCTATTAATAATATTTTATATATTTTATAATGTAATTTATTCCTGTGAGAGCAGAGCTGAATTTTCAGCTGCCATTACTCCAGTCTTCAGTGTCACATGATTCTTCAGAAATGTTTCTAACATGTTGATTTTTGTATTTCTTTCACAAAATAAATCTTACTGTACCCAAACTTTTTCAGCGGTATATGAGTCATATGTATTTCATCAGTCTATTCTGTGACACATTAAAAGACACAGTGGGTTGGCTTATGCAATGCTGTTTATATGTGGACAGATCTGGTTTGTGCCCTGTCTTGTTTTCTTTATGGTCTGGACTGTGGTAGATCAGATGGTCTATGATCTGTGGTGTTTTCATGACGAGTCTTTATAGACCAGCTGTGTGGTTGTCTTAATTCTGTCTTTTGTTTTTCAGAGGGAAGGTTCCTCTGAAGGATCTGGAGAACATGTTCCCTAGTATGAGTGGAGACTTCACTAGTGAGAATTTCTCTGCCACCTGGTATCTCATCGAGAACCATTCTTCAACCAGGTCGGTCTATATACCATCCATCTGTACATTTGTTAATCTGCCAAAATAGATTTTTGTGTGATGTGTGTTATGTTTGTTGCTGTTTTAGCTTTGAGCAACTGCGTGCGGCTGTGGGAAATCTTAAGAAACAGGCCAGTAAGAAGAATGAGGGCAGTCTAGCCTACGTGAAAGGAGGTCTCAGCACTTTCTTTGAGGCTCAGGATGCTCTTGCAGGTACGTGTGCTTGGTGTGTACATTTAAACACATATACACACAGCCATAAGTAATTCAGTTCTTGCATTTGACTGAAGGAAACAGAAGCATATTTTAGGGAAACAGAATATTGTGCTGGAAGTAATATAGGGTGGGACTGGATTGTAACCATGAGGATTTTGTTGCCTTTAGGTCATGTTGGAATGATTATGTTGAAATTACTCATCCCGTAAATACAATGTTGTAATGACCATTGGGAAGCTCAGGATTTCTTTTGAGTTCCACTTTTTGAGTCGATTTGAATTAAAGACTGGAAGCAAATTGGAATTGATTATGGTATAATCAGTTTAATTTGTGAATATTGATTGTACAGTATGTTTTGTTTTTTTTACTTTTTGAATATTTTCTGTGGACTTCTGGTGAAGAATTGTTAAGCTTGCCAGAAAATTTTATGACACTACCAAAACATCAGTGTAAAATTATGATTTAAATTACATACCGTTTTTTCAGCTATCTTGGAAGTCCTCTGAGAAATGTAATCTTGTTCTGATAGAAACGTTCATGATTGTGATAAATTTTTTTCCCACAAAGTGTATAATTTAAAAAGTTTTTTTGACCTTCATTGAATAACTCATTGGGTTGGTTCCTATATTAAGTATTAAAAGTAAAGCTCAAATAGACAATATGAATGCTAATATGGATGCATTTAACAAAATTAGTTGCATGGGCCTTTTATTCAAGTTTCTTTCACTTCTTACGTCATTGTACACAGGTGTATGTGTCTCTACTCAGACTGCCGTCAACAGAGGTCAATGTCACTGTGCAGATTCTATTTTTCAAATCTGTCTGTGTGTGTTGGATTTGTCTCGGGTCACTTGTCTGAAGTCAAACAGAAGAACTATTCTTAGCACTGCGTGTCCATGTGATTGACATGCATGGGGACGGATAACAAGGCGTGGTTGTCATAATGTTTAGATGAGGTTGTAATAAGGTTGTCATTGTGCTGAGAGGAAACGAGAGAGCAGCAAACGCAAGCTGCACTGATTCCCAGAGAAGACTCCCAAAACTTACCAGGCAGAAGTCAAAACATACCTCAGAGACAGAGGAAGTGTACCACACAGCATTCCGGACCCTGGGGGGAGCCGGAGGTTAGCCCTGACGTCATTGTGTACAGAAGTATCCCAAATCCAGATGTGGAGAGAGAAAAGTGACTTGGTTAGTTAGAATTAGTTTTTTTGTGCAAAGGTTTATCTTCCAATTTAGGCACTCTATAGCATATATCTATATATATATATATGCTTTTATTTATATATATATATATATATATGCATATATATGCTATAGATTGCATGGCCTTAAAAAGTCTTAAAATGTCTCAAATTCAGTTTGATCAAATTTAAGGTCATAAAAATTCTTAAAGTGTCACGCGGGATCTGTTTCCTACGTTGTTGTGATTTGATCTGAACGAAAACAGCGTATCCGTGTGACGCAGCTGACACAGAACAGCATACGCTGTTTACGTCCAGCTGATACTCTCCAAAATGGCGCTAGGGTGATGTGGAGGAGACGAATTGTTGAATAAAGTCGTTTCTTTTTTTTTCTTTTTTTTGCGCACAAAAAGTATTATCGTAGCTTTGTAAAATTACGGTTGAACCACTGATGTCGCATGGATTATTTTACCTCCTTGCTACGTCTCTGGACTTGGGAACATTTCAGTTGCATTGCTGTCTATGCAGTCAGACAGCTCTCAGATTCCATCAAAAATATCTTAATTTGTGTTCCAAAGATGAACGAATGTCTTACGGGTTTGAAACGACATGAGGGTGAGTAATTGATGACAGAATTTTCATTTTTGGGTGAACTATCCCTTTAAATATCTTAAATGGTATAACACAATTCGTAATTATCATTTAGGAGATCTTAAATTTGGGGCAGAAAAACAGGAATTACGGTACGGTCTAATGTGATTATTATACTTCAAAAGGCTGTGATTAAACAAATGTGAGTAACACATTTTCAACACATTGAAATTCAATACACAGCACTGTTGCACGTTCTACAGGCTCGCGGTTTCAGAGCAGTTCGCAATCAGTGAATACCGCACGTTTATACCAAGTGATTGTATATGGTCCGCTGTTGATGAATTATGACAGTGTTTACATTATGGGGTTTATATTGTAAAATGTTGTAGGTGGTTGTAAGAGTTCATATTTTATTTGCAAGTTGTAATAGTAATGCACAGACAATTCAAAAGAAGAGTATATTTTGGGATTGTTTATAATTAAAACTCTTGCATTATTCACAAAATCTTGATTATTGTTTTTATTTGTATTTTGGTTACACAATAAGCTGTATCCAGCACTTAATTCAACATAAACTCTTGTAGCTTCTCTTTGGGCCACCCTGTCACAGTAAGGAAAGACTAGGAACATTATTTAACACATTCAGTAAATAGATTTCTTGTTAATCCATTATTATCACATCAGCAAAATCTAATATTGGTTGACCTCTAATTCATATGTATTGTTATATTAGTAGTACACAAACCAATTTCAATACACATGTATATATTGGAATAAAACATGTCTTGAATATTTAAATTTTGCAGTTACCCTGTTTTGCTGATAAGCAGCATTAAGTTTTCATTGAATGTGCGCAGCCTTTTTAATCAAGTAAAAAAAAATGAAATACATAATTTGTTTTGAGATTGTATAGGTGTGTTCTGTATGGACATATAGTATAAATTTGTGCAGATCTTAAAAAGTCTTGTATTTGATTTCAAAATCTCTGCATATACCCTGTGTTTGTTAAGACAGTGTAATAGAAAGTTCAAAAGCATTTATTTGAAATATAAATCTTTTGTAACATTATAAATGTCTTTACTATCACCTTTGATCAATTTATTGCGTCATTGCTGAATAAAGGTATTCATTTATGACCCAAAATTTTAAACAGTAGTGGAAATGCTCTCTAACATGACTTTTTTTCCTTTCTCTCACTGTCTTTGTCTAGCTATCCATCAGAAGCTTGAATCGGACGGCACTGAGAAGGTGGAAGGCTCTATGACCCAGAGACTAGAGAACGTCCTAAACAGTAAGACATAAAACCAAACACATGCTCAAAATCACACACGATTGCACAAAGCAGTTAAATTTAGATTCAGAGTTGCATATGCATTCTCTTTAGACCATCAAAGCCACACATTTCACACAGACCTCGGCGTGTTTCTGTGAGTGCGTCTGCGTGTGTTCGAGACCACTCATATCCCAATCATATCTCAATGTCAATTCTCTCATGTGACGGTAGGTCAATAAACATGCTCATTTCCTGCGGGCCGCACAAATAAACCAGTCACACACTGATATGCTTTCATTGCCAACCCCTCCTTATCCTTCTCACCATCCATCTTTACAAGTACATTTAGATGTATGTTCTTACCAAAGCCACTTACTGCCTTTGACTCTCAGCCAATCACAAAAGGGCTCAATAGTGGAAAAAAGGCTGGTCGGACTTTTATAGTTGTCAGGGGGCTGGTTCTTATTAAATCTGACCAAGGGATTCCAGAATAGCCGACCACCCAAGAAGAGGGAGCATAAGAGATCTTGAATTTATTTCAAACCGAGCAAGGATGATTAAACCACTTTTTATCAGCTGTTGTCCTTCTACACCCTTTTCTCATCTCTTTCCATTTGCTCATTCCTCTCAGGAGCAAGTGAAACTGCTGACACCCTGTTTCAAGAAGTGTTGGGCAGAAAGGACAAGGCCGACTCCACACGCAATGCTCTCAATGTCCTCCAGAGATTCAAATTTCTGTTTAACCTGCCACTCAACATTGAGCGCAACATCCAGAAGGTGGCATCCCCCATGCATACATACATGCCGTTTTTCACCGTACCGTTCAACAGTTTGGGTACAGGGATGTTTGGAATATTTATTTAATTCATATATTTATTCAGCAAGGACACATTCAATTGATCAAAATGGACAGTAAAGACTTTTACATTGTTGCAAAAAAAAATTCTAATAAATGCTGTACTTTTGAACCTTCTGTTTATCAAAGAATCTATGTATCACAGTTTCCACAAAAATATTAAGCAGCACAACTGTTTTCAATATTGATAATAATAATTTAAAAAAAGTTTGTTTCTTGAATACTAAATTCAGCATATTAGAATGATTTCTGAAGAATATGACACTGAAGACTGAAGTAATGGCTGCTGAAGATAGTAATCAATTCAATTTGAAAATATATTTAAATAGAAAACAGTTCTTTTAAATTGTAATAATTTTATCACAATATTTCATAATTATTATAAAGTATTTTTGATCAGAAAACTGCAGCAGAAGTGACTTCTTTTAAAAACATTGCAAAATCTTACCATCCCAAAACTTTTGAACGGTAGTATATACACTTTATGATAAATAAAAATGATCTCTGAATGCTAAACTGACTGTGTGTATGTGTATGATTTCCTTCCAGGGTGATTACGACATTGTTATAAATGATTATGAGAAAGCCAAATCTCTGTTTGGGAACACAGAGGTCCCTGTCTTTAAGAAAGGTGATCTGATCTTCACTGATAATAATTGATAACATATGTTAATATGACACACATACATTCACATTACTTGGAGTACTGTGTAAATGTTAAGAAAGATCGTCTGCATATATGTTTGTAGTGTATTCGGAGGTGGAGACGCGGATAGAAGCCCTGAGGAAACTGCTTTTGGATAAACTTCTGGAGACGCCATCCACTCTACATGATCAGAAACGCTATATCAGGTGTGTTAAGCTCACGTTATTCATCACCTGTGACAGGGGTTTTCATGCTTTTTGATGCCAGGGACCTTCAAATATGAAAAAAGTCAAGTAAAAAGACCCGTACTGTGTGAGAAATCAACTCAAAAATGTTCATTTTTAATTATAAATATTGATTTTTATTATAACATTCACTACCGTTCAAATGGTTTGCATGTTTCCAAAAGAAGTGCTTATCAAGGCTGAATTTATTTGATCAAAACATTTATACAGTAAAAACAGTAATATTGAGAAATATTATTACAATTTAATTTTTTTATTGTTTTTGAATATATTTTTTTAATGTAATTTATTCCTATGATGGCAAAGTTGAATTCTCAGCAGGCATTACTCCAGTCTTCAGTGTTACATGGTCCTGCAGAGATCATTCTAATATGCTGATTTGCTGCTCAAGAAGCATTTCTTGTTATCACATATTTTTGTGGAAACTGTGAAACATTTTTTTCAAGATTCTTTGATGAATAGAAGTTTATAAGAAAAGCATTTATTTTAAACAGATTTTTTTCTAACAGTTTTTCCTGTCACTTTTGATCAACTTAATGTATCCTTCCTGAATAAAAGTATTAATTTCTTACTGACCCCAAGCCTTTGAGTGGTAGTGTAAATTATTTATATTTAATTATTTATTTTAAGTAATTACATGACCTGTCATTGTGAGAGGGGTTTAAGGGGTCCTGAAAAAGGACGTGATTATATTGATCTAATGATTCTCTCTCTCTTTTTACTCAAGATACCTGTCGGATCTACATGCTCCAGGTGACCCAGCATGGCAATGTATAGTCGCTCAACACAAGTGGATTCTGCAGCTGATGCAAAACTGTAAAGAAGATTTGATCAAAGAGCAGAAAGGTATACACACATGCAGATAGTTTGAAATAAATTGATGGTTCCTCTACAGCTCCGAAGAGTGAAAGCAGTGTGTGTGTTCTGCCCTGTGTGTGCTTGTTTAGATAGAGAGCAGCCCGTGTGTGGTCTGGTCATGACCCTATAGAGAACAGGAAGTCCACAGAGCTCTATAGTGTGGCAGAGCT
>NW_015552582.1:2515713-2569397 GCF_001515605.1 Sinocyclocheilus anshuiensis | reverse complement strand
GGGGGGGGGGGGGGGGGGGGGGGGGGGGGGGGTTGCTGTAAAGAGAGGCAGACATCGGGGAATACAAGGAGAGAGAGGAGCATAGATAAAAACATGAGATGATTGGACACCTGGATCAACACCAGCATTCATTTTTTTATCAAAAGAAAGAGAGAGTAAACGTCCAAGTGGCTGAATGGTATACATCTTTATCTGTGAGAGAGAAACATGACATGCGTACACTATGTGGACATATTGAATGTTTCAGACTATATCAACAATTTAATCAAGACTCAGGAAGAGTCCCAGAAAGATCTTTAGTGCCATCTACTGTCAGAGAAGAGTTACTGCACTAGGGGTGTGCAGAGGAGTCGATATCTGTATCTGTAACAATTTCAAAATGATCTGTGTCCAGATAAAAACCAACGTGGGCGGGGCTTTACCCAGAAGTTCACAATTACTTGAGAAAACGGAAAACCATTATTTCAATGAATTTACAGCCTATATTTTTTTTTCTTTGTAGTTATCACTGAAAAAAATATGCCTTGTATAACTGATAAAATAATATTTTTCATTATGATTATAACATTTATTTAAATATCTTCTAACTGTCGGAGCTGATAGCCTCGTATAGACAGTCCTTTGAGGTGTAATGCGGTTGGGCTTCAGGTGACCCTAATTAAAACAGTAGTAATAAAAGTCAAATAAGAGGAATATTTATAACTCTGTGTACTGAGTAATGTCAGGTGAAACCACAACCTCAAATAAAAGGAGGCTGACTCTATAACTAGCTGATTAAAGAATATGGAGGTTGAAACATATAAAAAAGAACAACTTTTTACTGTGCATACAAATATAAATCTGAAGAAATTATATACCTGCATAAATGCCATCTCCGAGAGAGAGTGAGACAGAGAAATATGTAGCCTATCATACCAAGTTTAGAACATTTAAATGACATATCAAAAGTAGAACATGTATATGTATCTTAGTTTATTATTAGGCTAGAGCTGGTTTGGTTTCTGAAAGAACGCGGCTGTTTGCAATCATGCTGTGCTTATTTCATTCATTCGTGTATCATATCGCGCAAGATTTAAAACAGTTAAATATACATATTACATAGTAGAACATGTGTATGATGTAGTATTTTAGTTGATGTACTCTTGCCAAGCTCGGATTTCTGAGAGACATACGGAGAGGCAACAGCAACGCGGCTATTTGATTTGCGCTTATTTCATCTGTGCATACACTCATTCACTTCACACACCTTGTTATTGCGTAGTGATTTTAGAGGTTATGTATAATAACATTATCCGTGCCTTTCTGAATAAGGTATTCGGCTTGGGGCACACCCCTATACTGCACCATACTTACAGCTTGTCTTAGCTGGTATCCAAAAGGTTGTGTCAGGACGATTGTCCTATGATAAGTATTTTGAAAGTCACTTTGCATAAAAGCATTTGCCTCATGATTTGCACTCAAATCACAGGGGAAAAAAGAAAGAAAAAAAAACTGATTGAAAGAGTGCAGCATCATCTAGACCTGTTTCCCCATGAGCAAGGCTCAAATATGCCTTCATCAACATCAGACCAGGAGTCGAGCATGAATTGTCACTCTTAGCTGAGTGATATATCGGCCATGAGATGGGTTAACTGAAACTTTTGTTTTTATAAACGTGATTCATTGTTAAATGCTGACGTATGTCAATGAGCATTCATTGTGTCTCTCTGTGTCAGTGGGTGGTGTGGATTTAGAGCTGGATCGCTCCTCAGCTCTGAACAGGATCAGCCTCTCAGCTCCAGTGAAGAGAGGAGGCAGCTTCCAGACACCTAAAGATGACTGTGAGTACAATAACAGAATGATTAACATATAAAATATGATTTCTGAAGGGTCATGTGCTGCTGACAAATTCAGCTTTGGCACCAAAAGCATAAAGTATGTTTTCAATTATATTAAAATAGAAAACCGTTATTTTAATTTGTAATAATATTTTACAATATAATTGTTTTTACTGCTTTTTGAGCTTGTTGAGCATAAGGTACTTCTTTCAAAAACAATTACAAAATCTTACAAATATTATATACAGATATGCAATAATGTATATCTGTATATAATTTATGGAAAATGCTCTGATTTGCTGTGATTTTGTTGCTTTGTGCAGAATTTCGCTTTCAGTAAGGTAAAAAATTATTTGATGTTTGAAACTGCACCTAGTTAGCATGAGTTGTGAAACTCGTAGAAATCTCATTGTCAGCTGCTTTCATTTCAGAAGCAGAATGCTGCTGTCTTCATAACATTATATCATACATATTTTCTCAGCGTGGCACTATAAGAGCCCTCAGCAGGTGAGGTTTGTGGAGAAGCTCTCAGACGTGGTCATCAGCCAGCTGCCCAACTTCTGGAAACTGTGGATCTCTTACGTCAACGGCAGCCTGTTCAGTGAGGTAGATACATGGACAAATATACTCAGAAGTGTTAGAAACAAGGGCTAGTGTAATCATGTTTTGATTACAAACACACTCTTTGAATCTTGTTGACTGTTGTCTTGGACAGACGGGAGAGAAGTCTGGTCAGGTGGAGAAGTTAAAGAAGAACGCCCGGCAAAGACAGAATGACTTTAAGGTCAGTAAAGCAGCTGGAATGGTTTTGTGCTTGTAGTCTGGAGATTAAGAGTGTGTGCATGAGCCACTAAGGTTTAAGAGTAGTGATGCACCAAAATTTCTGAAACTGAAAATATTTGGCCCAAAAATTTATTTTCAGTTTCATCTGAAACTGTATAGAGGGCTGAAATCATTGACCGAAACTGATGTTTAATCTGAATTTCCTCCATTGCGCATTTTGACTGTCAAGTGTCTGTTTCGTGCACATAACAGGTGAACATGTCAGCCATGTGGATGCTAGGGCTGGTTTGACAATATGAAGATATAAAAGTAACTTTCTAGTTTTTAATTGATTTTCATTTTGATTAACCAAGATCGGAATAAGCATGAACTAACATCAGTAGATATGTTGAAAGGCACAATATTTATATTTACTCAACCTGTTGTCTTGAAATCAAGTTTTTATACAGTCACCATTTAAATTTTTATATTTCAACAACAAATTAGAGTAGAAACATAATTATATAATTACAAAGTTGATATAAAAATCGCCTTTTGTGCAATTGAAATGTTTATATACAGTACAACTCTTTTAGCTTTTATTTGAGTGTTGATTATTAAATAAACGTTATTTTTGGAAAGGGCTTTTTTCTTTGCATAATGGGTTTGGCACAATTGATTGTGTTTAGGGCATGATTGAGGAGGTGACCCGTCGTTTGGTGCAGTTGGTTCGAGGGGCTCTGTTACCCTCCTCACTTACTGAGCAGCAGCTGAGGCAGTATGGAGGCTGGAACACCAAAACCCCTCTCCGTGGAGCCTGGCTCACTCAGGTCATCCACACCGTCAGGTATGTGAGGGAGTTTGAAGTAGAAATGTAGCAATTAGTAGTCAGTCAAAATGAAAATTCATAGCCAAAAACAAATTTGCTAATTGCATACTCTTCTGTAGACTTAAAGGGATAGTTCACCCAGAAATGAAAATTCTGTCATCATTAGTTACCATCATGTCATTCCAAACCTGCACGGCTTTCTTTCTTCTGTGGAAAACAAAAGTCTCTGTGTGTTTTTTGTGCATACAGTGGATGTCAGTGATGGCCAAAATTGTTTGATTACCAACATTATTAAAAATGTATTTTTTTTATATTGCACAAAATAAAGTCAGTCATTAAGGGTTAAGGGTTGAGTAAATGATGGCACGATTTTTATTTTTGGGTAAACTATCCCTTTAAGCAAGGTTGTTGTGCTGTGGTGTTCATCTGTTTCATGTAAACGTGAAACGTAAAACCTTTTTTTTTTTAATTCAGTCATCATGATCCTTCATATTTACATTAGATCCAGCTAAACTAGGATCATTGCAACTGTGGGCTGCTGTTTTTTATGTCACAGATGCTGTTATTAAATGTTTAAGTACTGGTTTCTGTTGGCATTTTCAGACTTTTTTTCCCATTCAGTGGCAGAAATTTCAGTACATCCTTAGTAGGAATGATTTATGGTCATCCTCTCCTTGTATTTTCATATAAAACTCATTTGATTTTCTCTCTTAGGTTAAGTCATGAAGCTCTGTCAGCTTTAGAGATTCCTAATGACTTGCTGCAGGTGATTCAGGATTTACTTCAGGACCTGCGTGTGCACTGCCTGCTGACCACACTACAGCACACTGAAGAGGGTAAAACTACACATTCACATTTACGCTTTTGTAAATGTCTTGGTTTCATTTCAGGCAAACAATGGCATGAGATTGCTGAACTATTCTACAGAATATTTGCTTAAAATGCCTTGCAGATAAGGTTATTGGTCAACACTGATCATCTCAAGATGGACTGACCGATATATCAGTCTATCACTGATGTTGATTGCTCCAGATGAAAACAATAGAGGGAGCTCTAGAGATCTCAACTAAATATATTCACATTCAAGTTCAGTATAAACAACTTATTAGTCATTTTAGGGTTTTATCAAGACAGCTCTAGTGAACTAAAGTTTAATTCACAGAATTAACCATAGATAAATTGGTGAATACTAGCTAGTCAACATCTAAAAACTAAATTTTTAGTAGCCAAAGTTGTTCAGATAATTTCAAAACCTCACAAAATTGCACGGAAACCCTGCATCTTCTCTTTTTTTGCAAAATACTACTAAATTCTAAATTACTACTTAAATTCTACTGTCTATCACTAGGATTTTGACTCTGTTTGGATGTTTTGTAGTTGTATTTTACTGTAAATTTGTACTTTTTTGTTATAACTAATAGCCAAATACTTTTTAAAAAAACTAGCTTTCCCAGTTAAAGTAGTTTCCTTAATACTGATGTTGAGAGAATGGGAGAAGTGAGTTTCTAATGTATTGATTTAATGTTATTGATTATTTAATATTGATTAAACTTTGTGTTATTTAGACGTTAAGAGACTTGCAGAAAAAGAAGACTGGGTTGTGGACAATGAAGGAATCACGTCACTGGTATATGTTTTATGCTTTTATTATATTTTATCTGGTTTATTTCATTCTAAAAACTTGAAAATCAAAAACTTAAGGATAAATGGTGTGTCTGTTTCAGCCGGCCCAGTTTGAGCAGTGTATGGTTCAGATGCTGCAGTCTCTGAAGGAGCCCATGGAATGTAAACCTGGAGAGATCAATGTACAAATATTCACACGACACTCATCCTCTGCCCTTCCACTGCAGATTATATGGAGCGTAATCAGTTTTATGTGTGTCTGTCTTTTTGTTCTCAGATCTTTAATCTGGATGTGGTTCAAGACAAAGCTTGTGAGCAGTGTGTTTCTATCATGAAGGTACTGTGTTCTGGTTTCTGTGTATGTTGGCGTTTGTAAATATAATCCATGCTGAATAAAAATAATTTGTATGTCTCTGCTTGGTATAGGTCTTTATTAAGTGCCTTGAGCATCTCAGCACCAAGACTGATGGAGAAATTGGCACCTCTCAGTGAGTTTTATTGTATATATTATATATAATATATTATATATATACCTTTTCAACAGTAATTTTGATTTAATAACTCTAAAAATATCAAGTGGTGTAAAGTTCTGTAAAAATATATTTTATAAAAATAAAAAAAAATTTATTATTGAATTTTTCATTTTTGTGATGCACATTTTTTTCAGGCAAAAATGTGCATCACTGAGCCATATATATAATGTTTAGTCTGAATGTTTAAGTTTACAGTGGGAGTATAATATCAAGGTTTTTCTCTTTCAGTTTGTCTGTGGACTTGGCGTCGCCTGATCTTTTTGGAGGCATCCAAAAAGACTTCGGTTCAAAACCAGTAAGGCCATTTCCCCCCTCCCCTCCTGATTTCCAACTTTGTCCATGTTCTTTCTCTCTATTCACACAAATAATGCATATTTAAAAGAGTACTGTGAGGTATAATATACATGCAGATAATTTTATTAATCATATAAAATAAATATGAATTGTGGCCTAGCAGTTAGTACATCAAGCTGTGGTGCTCATATGGGAGATGCGGGTTTGAATCTGACTTGCGTTGGATACTCATTACATTCCCCCCTCTTGACTTTTTTTGTTAATCCACTTTCACTGTCAATAAAATGTCAAAAAATGGCCACATAAATAAAATGCAGTATGTGTAGACTGGTTAGCTGGTTACTACATCAAGTAGCCCTATGTGGTATTTTATTCACAGTAAACTGCAGAGGTGGATGTCACTATGCGACAGGATATTTGAGTACAGAGAATAGGAAGTGAGTGTAGATAACAGCTGCCTTCATGCTACTCTGACATGTTCAGCTTCTCACTTTATTTTAAATGATTTGTCACTGACTGAAATCCAAATAACACTGTGTTGATGTGTAGTATCTGAACCACAGTGTCAGAGTACTACTGAAAGCTGAAAACCTGATAGACTGAGAAAAAGAGAGAGAGTGTGTTTAAACATGATCAAAACGAAGCCTTGTTAATTGAAGATATTCAGAGACCTCAAGTAACCTTGAGTGCTTCCTCCCTCCATTTAAACCCTTCTTTTGTGCTTATTCAGTAATGCTGTGTGTGTGTGTGTGCACGCACATGTGCTTGAATAAAAGTTTAAACCACACAAATAGAGTTTACAGTGACCCCAAAGCATATTTGGCCCTTCCTGATGCTTAAGTTAGATTTAAAATGGCCTTTACTTTAGATACAAAATATCAAAATAAATTGGCATCTGTAAAAGACATTATGCTAGACATCATCGACGAACAAACTTCAGTTTTTTTTTTTTAGGCATTTCTTTATATATTTGCACTTATTTTTACAACTAACTAGTCATGAAGGGGGATTTTTAGTGTTCATATTAAGTCAGTTCCCTTAAGTTTGCACAGGTGTCCTAGCAGAGCAGCCATGGGTATAGTTCATCACTATGAACCACTTTGTTCCACTAACATTTGACAACCAGAAAGTATGCAAATACTTTTTGTGCAAATGTTGAACTATACATATAATGTTGGTTTGTAATTTGAAACATGACATTTTGGTTAAAATATTTGCACTATATTTCAAATAAATGCCACTTTTAATATTTTAGTCAAATAGTGGAAAAAAAAAAATTGCCCTCAAATGCCACTGTCTTTTTTTGTGTGTGTGTTATTTATTAGTTCTTAAGAACCCTTTTCCCAAGAAAACATCCTGTGTTCCGTTATGGATGCTTTTGTCACAGTTTCCATCTGCAACTCAGCAAACATCTGAATATCACGCACAAGAGTCATATGTTGTGAAAAACAGCAGCTTTTTCTTCAGAGAGCACAATGCAGCAGCCATGGGGTTTCCCCAAGCCTGCAGTGGAAGAGCTGCAGGTTTCCCCTGTCTCTCTCTTTCTCTGTTTTACTCTCTCTCCTCTTCACAGACTGGTTTATGGTTAAGGCACAAAACATACCCAATCATACCTGTAATAGTACTGCTTCACAAACTGTCAGACTATTTCTTGTTCAAGTGTATATAAATGTACACGTTTGGGGTCAGTAGGATGTTTTAAAAATGTTTTTAAGTCTCTTATGCTCACCAAGGCTGCATTTATTTGATCAGATATACAGTAAAAACAGTCATTATATGAAATGTTATTACAATTTAAAATAACTGTTTTCTTTTTGAACATATTTTTTAAAAATTTTATTTATTTCTGTGATGGCAAAGCTCCAGTCTTAAGTGTCACATGATCATTCAGAAATCATTCTAAATCACTCTAATCATTACAATTTAATGTATCAGGGAAAAAAATCTCTCTCTAGATACGTATATATATATATATATGTTTATTGTAACTGATTCAGTTGCTGTGTGTGTGTTTGTTCTGGCTCATGTAGGAGCAACGTCTCATCATCCTCAGTAACTGTCAGTATCTGGAGAGACACACATTTCTCAATCTGGCTGAGCACCTGGAGAAGAACGGCTTTACCACTGCAGAGAAGATCATCAGGGTACAAAGACACATGCACACTTCCCTTTTACTCCAGTCCACTGTTGGCATTTTCTTTTTTCTAAGTGATAACAGATGTGTTTCCAAGTGTGGTAATTTATGTATATTTTACTGAAGTGAGAATGACTCATGTAGATTGAGGAGAAGCTCAAGGGTTTTTCATGGTGGCATTACAACACACTCACTTAAGGTGGCTTTTGTGCCCTACAGAGGAGAGGGTGAAGCCCTCATGAAAGGTTATGGTTGGCCTTTCCAGTAAATACAGATGGTTTCGATGCAGATCATAGTGAATGAGTGTGTTGGGCTCAACGGGTTTGTGTAGATCAATAAAGTATGATGAGAATACTCTGCATTGCACCTTTCAGAGAGATTTAACTCTGAATAAGAGCTTGATAACTCACAGGAGAGGTTTATTACATGATCATAAAGTGACTCTGACAATGGTTTACACTGACAATGACCGTTAGCTTAACTTAGCTTAAAATATCTAAACGTTCTTAAATCAGTATACATTTACTTAAGAAGCAAAATTAAGTTTATTATGTCTTGTTTTCTGGACAATGTATCAAAATTAAGTGACTTTATGCACAAAACAAGGAAAAAAATATCTGCAAATCGGGTAAGAAAAATAAACTTAAACTTAAATAAAATAAAGTTTATTTTCTTATTTTTCATGTTTTAAGTGTAGAATTTTGATACATTTTTCAGGAAACAGGGCTTGTCATCTAATGTCATTTTGCTTCTCAAGTGATTTAATTAAATATATTTAGATATTTGTACTGGAAAAAATATATATATATTGAGCTAGAAAATCATTTTTTTGCAGCATTCAGGTAAGAGGCCTTAAATCAGCTTAAGAAGAACTGTGCTATTTATGAACGGTCTGGACTGTAGATAATGTTTTGCCAGGTGGACTTTTAAAAGGAGCAAAATCCAGGACTCAGAATATCCATAGAGATGGGCTCTTTTGACTTGGCCCAGTAAATGGCACCCTAGCAAAGCACCAAGGACCCTTTAGGAACTGCATAGCAACACAATAAAACACTCCGAACAACAAATAACAAAATTCCATGCACCATGCACAACTCTAAAGCATCACAAATTGCATGGACAAGGCTCTTTCATTTTCTTTAAAATGTATAAAAGTCTAGTTAAAAATATGTAACAACATTTGGACTGCTTCTCAGTGAAGATTGACACTCATCTGTCAGGACAGATGTCCATCTCTGGTGTTTCACAGAGTTCCCACAGATTTTGTCCCCTTTTGAGATGGTGCTTTCCATTCTGGTTTTTGAGGACTTCCCTAAAGTTCAACACACATCAAAATGATGGACATGCATGAGTGGTCTCTACTCATTCTGCAAGAAGTGTGTGATGTTAATGGTTTCTTATGGTCACATGTACTTCTGTGTTTCAGGAGAGAATCTTGTATGATCAGTGGTTTGTAATTAAACTGAATGCATGCTCTTGTTCTTCAGGTCAGCATAGAGGCGTTAAGACAGCTGGATGAATATCTGTTTGAGACGTACATCGATAAAAAATCTGATCCTATCGTCGGCTCTCTGGAGCCTGGCATCTATGCCGGATACTTTGACTGGAAAGACTGCCTGCCACCTACAGGTAACACACACCTCAATCATGTAATCTGTATGTTGACAACACTCTGGACGTTTCTAGAAGACATTGTCTGTTTGAAACACCATCAACCTGGAGATGGTGCTAATAGAGAAAGATCCACAAACACTTGCTTGTCTTGAATCTGCAGTTTCAGTCTGCCGTCATTGCTTTTATGTCAGTTTCAGTTATGGTAAAGTGTGTGTGTATATTGATTGGGTGTGTTGGTGCATACTTGACTACATGCTATTGGTTATGTGAATAATTTGTGAACTTACAAGCTTCCTGCTTCTGAGATGTTATAAGAAGAACTTGCTGAACTGTGTAAAACCTACTTTTCTTCGCAATTGCTCCGATTTAACTCCCAATCAGTTCATCATCTTTATCTCCAAAATAGACAAACCGATATTATTACACATGAATGTACACTTCCATTCAAAAGTTTGGGATAAATAAGATTTTTTTTTAAATACTTTTATTAAAGGATTAATTTACCCAAAAATGAAAATTCTGTCATTAATTCCTCCCCCTCATGTCATTCCAAACCTGTAAGACCTTCATTCATCAAGATATTTTTGATGAAATCCGAGAGCTTTCTGACCCTGCATAGACATCAACGCAACTACCACATTCAAGGCTCAGAAATGTAGTAAGGACATCATTAATATTGTCCATGTGACATCAGTGGTTCAACCTTAATTTTATGAAGCTACGAGAATAGCTTTTGTGCGCAAAGAAAACAAAAATGACGACTCTCGTATCTTCATAATATTAATTCAATTCAATTCAAGTTTTTTTATAGCGCTTTTCACAATGCAAATCGTTGCAAAGCAGCTTTACAGAAAATTAAAGTTTCTACATTATATTTAGTAATAGCTTATCAGTGGTGACTATCTCAAGTTGATGTCCATATGGCAGTAATGCACGGTAAAAATCAAGCAGTTAGTTAATGACATGTAATCAAACAGAGGTTGAACACTATTAACAGCAATGATTATATGTTGCAATCAAACTTATAGCAAAATTTGGTAGTTTTGTATGTTGTCTGAGGGTTGGCATCATATGAGGTATTAAGGTTGAACCACTGACGTAACATGGACTATTTTAACGATGACCTTACTACATTTCTGGGCCTTGAACGTTTCAGTTGTATTGCTGTCTATGCAGGGTCAAAAAAGCTCTCGGATTTCATCAAAAATATCTTAATTTGTTTTCCGAAGATGAACGAGGGTCTTACGGGTTTGAAACTACATGAGGGTGTGTAATAAATGACAGAATTTGCATTTTTGGGTGAACTATCCCTTTAATACTTTTATTCAACAAGGATGCATTATATTGATCTAAAGTGACGGTGAGACATGTTGCAAAAAATTATGTTTCAAATAAATAAATGCTGTTCATAGCAATTTCATCAAAGAATCCTGAAAAAGTATCATGGTTTCGACAAAATATTTAGCAGCACAACTGTTTAACATTGATATCTGTAAGAAATGTTTCTTGAGCACCAAATCAGCATATCAGAATGATTTCTGAAGGATCGTGACTCTGAAGACTGAAGTAATGGCTGCTGAAAATTCAGCTTTGCCATCACAGGAATTAATTACATTTTAAATAGAACACAGTTACTTTAAATTGTAATCATATTTCACAATATTAATGTTTCTGTATTTTTGATCAAATAAATGCAGCCATGGTGGGCATAAGAGACGTCTCCAAAACAAAACAAATCTTGCTGACCCAAAATTTTGAACTGTAGTGAAATAATCTCTTTCATAAAATAATTATGACGCTATAGAATATCAAATCTTACAGAGCAAATATTTTTTATCCTGGTAATACAAGATTGGTTGTTTCAAGAAGTGATTACTTTAATAGTGCAAAGAAAGTAAATAAACATACTGTAAACATTTGAGATATGTTGAAGGGGATGATTTTGCTTGACCTCAGTATGGAGGAAGGAGGACACACACACAACGTGTCTTAATTATAACATTTATGACAACTAGGCAAAACCATGTCATACTTGTGAAGAGAAGCTGATAAGATTTTCCTCTCACCTTCTACGTTTCAGATGGTTCCTTATCCCCCTGTTTAAACCTTTCTTGAACCTTAAAAAGCATGAACATGACTCATTGATCTACCTTTTCTCATTCCCTTTCTCTCTTTCTGACTCAGGTGTGAGGAGTTATTTGAAGGAGGCTTTGGTCAGCATCATCTCTGTTCATGCTGAGGTGAGATGCTCAAACCTTCAGTTCGACAAATCGCTCATCTGCTTTAAAAGATGCTCTGTTAGACATCTTAAACTTTAAGAATGCCACCTTTTCTGTTCCAAAACCTTGTGAGCTCTTTACATAGACAGCATTTAAAAGCTTTATGTTTACACTTTCAATTCTAAAAAGTAAGCAGCAACAGTGCATTTCATTATAAGGTACCTTGTTTTGGCCAAATTCTAAAACAGCATCACATGTTGTCTTAGTGGATAAGACAATCCCAGAATTCAATGTGACAAGCTTGGTGGACAAAAAAAATCATGACGAAACGTACAGTCAGCTGTAAATATACACTACTATTTGAGGGGTTGGTTACAGTTTTTAATTAACATTTCTTAAAGGGATAGTTCACCCAAAAATGAAAATGACCCCATGATTTACTTGTCCTCAAGCCATCCTAGGTGTATATGACTTTCTTCATTCAGACAAATGCAATCGGAGTTACATTAAAAAATGTCCTGACTCTTCCAAGCTTTATAACAGCAGTGAATGGTGGCTGAGATCTTGAAGCCCAAACAAGTGCATCCATCCATCATGATAAGTACTCCACACGGTTCCGGGAGATTAATAAAGGCCTCCTGAAGCGAAGCGATGCGTTTGTGTAATAAAATAATCCATATTTAAAACTTTATAAACCGTAATATCTAGCTTCTACTAACTGTCGTATGCGCATTCACGAGAGAGTGGCGTTCCAGCGGATGACGTAGGAAGTACGCGTAGCATAAGCTCCGATGAGAATATGCTAGTCTCGTGAGAACCAAGTTTTGTTTACAGAAAGGAAGGTCTCCTCTTGGCTTATATCAAAATCCTCTGTACTTCTAATTCATGACCGGTGTTTTGTTTTGCTCTCTCCGCTGCGCTTCCAAGTTTGGAACACTTCTCACCAGAGCTTACGCTATGCCTACATCCTACGGCATCCACTGGAGCTCCACTCTTTAGTGAACATGCGTACGACAGTTAGCGGAAGCTAGAGATTACGGTTTATAAAGTTTTAAATATGGATATTTTTCTTACACAAAAACATCGCTTCACTTCAGAAGGCCTTTATTAACCGCCCAGAGACTTTTTTGGGCTTCAAAATCTCAACCCCCATTCACTGCTGTTATAAAGCTTGGACATTTTTTTAATATATCTCCGATTGTATTTGGAGTATTAAGTATTAAGCTGACCAAGGCTGTATTTATTTGTTTATTGTGCTATAGAAAAAAACAGCAATATTGTGAAATATTATTACAATTCAAAATTTATATTTTTTATTTCATTGTATTTTAAAATGTAATTTATTCCTGTGATTGGAAAGCTGAATTTTCAGCAGCCATTAATATCTAAAAACATATTGGTGAAATTAATAGACAGTCTCAAAGAATCTGTGTGTTTTTTTGCTCTTTCAGGTTTTCACAGTTTCCAAGGAGCTGGTTTCTCGTGTTTTATCAAAGATCATTGAGGCTGTAGCTGAAGAAATGAGCCGTCTGATGCAGTGTGTGTCCTCCTTTAGTAAAAACGGTGCACTGCAGGTACAAGTCATCGGGACAGTCAACATTTGATCTTAAGGTGTTGAAATCCACATCATAATTTTTCACCATCATTAATGTTTCTCTCTCTAGGCACGTCTGGAAATCTGTGCACTGCGAGACGCCATAGAGCTGTACCTCACATCAGAGAGTCTGTAAGTCATAAACACGTTCAACACAGATGTCTTAATACAATTAAAACCAAAAAGTGTTAGTATGATAATGTGGGTGTGTGATGTTGTCTCATATGTCTCCTCTGTGTCTCAGCACTAGTTTTAAGCAGGCATTGGAAGCTCTACCACAGCTACAGAGTGGAGCTGACAAGAAGTAAGTTATCACAGTTTCAGTCAAATACATGCTGAATGTTATACCTCACACTGAAAAACTCTAACATTTAAACAAATGTTAGTCATCAGAGATGATGATAATTAGAGCTGAGCTCAAATGTCATGACATGACTTGTCCAAGTTACCTTGTTTGGTTCAGTCACGTAGCAAATTAGCTCAAAATGGACATTTATATAAATAATTACAATTAATTAAGATTGATTATAATTATTTATATCAGCTGCTAGTAGTAACTGTAGCAGAATTGATATTACAATCAACTAATCTGTCAACTCTTAAGAAATGTTATTTTTCTGGCCACAGAAAATAACTTTCTTACAGTACTAATGCAATAGAGCATGTAGCAAGATCAGGAATCATTTAAGTGACATTGATCTGCATGCAGTGACAGAATCAAAAACTCACAAATACATACACCGGGAAGTTAAAGTGGATGAATGAAACCGTTTGAGAAACCAGAGAGTGCAGCTATGGAAAATGGGTCAGTTAACCACTTGAGCAGAAACCATCAGTTTTGCAATAGGGTCTACAGCTTATACTAAACCTCCGTTTCATTTAGTTATAGTCATATAGTTATATTGGTGAGTCTCGTACCGGCAGGGATTGTAGGTGGGGGGAGTGAATGTAAAGTGCTCTCTCCCACCTTCAGTACCACGAGTCATGACATGACTTGTCCAAGTTACCTTGTTTGGTTCAGTCACGTAGCAAATTAGCTCAAAATGGACATTTATATAAATAATTACAATTAATTAAGATTGATTATAATTATTTATATCAGCTGCTAGTAGTAACTGTAGCAGAATTGATATTACAATCAACTAATCTGTCAACTCTTAAGAAATGTTATTTTTCTGGCCACAGAAAATAACTTTCTTACAGTACTAATGCAATAGAGCATGTAGCAAGATCAGGAATCATTTAAGTGACATTGATCTGCATGCAGTGACAGAATCAAAAACTCACAAATACATACACCGGGAAGTTAAAGTGGATGAATGAAACCGTTTGAGAAACCAGAGAGTGCAGCTATGGAAAATGGGTCAGTTAACCACTTGAGCAGAAACCATCAGTTTTGCAATAGGGTCTACAGCTTATACTAAACCTCCGTTTCATTTAGTTATAGTCATATAGTTATATTGGTGAGTCTCGTACCGGCAGGGATTGTAGGTGGGGGGAGTGAATGTACAGTGCTCTCTCCCACCTTCAGTACCACGACTGAGGTGCCCTTGAGCAAGGCACCGAACCCCCAACTGATCCCCGGGCACCGCAGCAAAAATGGCTGCCCACTGCTCCGGGTGTGTGTGTGTGTTCACTGCTGTGTGTGAGCACTAATTCCGAGTATGGGTCACCATACTTGGCCACAAGTCACTTTCACTTCACTTTTTTTTATTTTTTAAATGTACGATACTTGCATTGCCTTGGTCGTTGAACGAGCATCCGGATGCAGTCTCAGATGAAAGTCTTGATGGTTTGGTGGTGTTGAAGTTGCGATCAGATTCTTCCGGGTTGTAGAGTGA
The DNA here is from genome assembly GCF_001515605.1 of Sinocyclocheilus anshuiensis. NCBI lineage: Eukaryota > Metazoa > Chordata > Actinopteri > Cypriniformes > Cyprinidae > Sinocyclocheilus > Sinocyclocheilus anshuiensis. The sequence goes on along the minus strand of NW_015552582.1, from coordinate 2,554,137 downwards.
TGAACTTGAAAGATGTTATTCTGAGTCTGTTGCGGTCAGGAGAGTTTTCTCCCAGGTGAAAAGTGAAGACATGGCTGTAGTCGAGGCCCTGGGACTTAATGAGTCCCACACGAGCGGCAACCAGAAGACGAAGCAGAAGATGAAGATCTAAGAGAAATTAAAAGGCCTCACTACATCAGTGACCTCCCTGATGTAGTGAGGCCTTTTAATTTCTATGGAGGTCACAGCTCCAGGGGGTCAGTGAGCCAATGGTGACTTAAACTTTAGGAGGGAAAGTTCACGACTCTTTGTCTTCGAACATGGTATTTTGCATATGTAACTGGATTGGGTGCTGATGCAAAAACGATTAAAGATTCTTAGAACACATATATGTTGCATAGGTATCAACATATAATATATATCTCATTTAGATCATCAAAACACGAATTCATAGATACCAAACGTGGTATAGGTGAGGTTACACTAACTAGTGGTACTATCATAAGCATGCATAAAACAGTATACAATATACAAGAAGAGTAATAATACACACAATGACCAATGATCTGTTTAATTGTGTGTCTGATTTGTCCAGATGTAACAGTCATCTGAAAGGAACTTCTTGGTATTTAAATTTGTCTCACATGCTATTGATTAATTGCCATGCGATTGACCACTTTGGGGGTGTAAATCATAAATCACTGAGCAAGTCCTGATAATATATATATCACTTCAAGGTATGAAACTGTTAAAACTACTGGGCAAGCAGATTCCATAGTGATTGATTTGCATTCAAAGTGGGCTGCCTTAAGATACTAAAGTGCAAATGACTTGTAATAGACTTGGAAGCATCCATTTGAATGGGTTGAAAGTTTTAAACCGATCAGTAATGTTTTGGATCGTATGCCATCATTTTCCAGCCAGAGTGTGTTTATGAATTTATAGCTGTTATGGAGAAAATACATTACCAGATATAACTGAAAATAATAATAAAAAGTACTTTACTTTTACATTAAAGCAACTACATATTTTTAACACATACACTAACATTTAAAGTTTGGGGTTGGTAATGTTTTTGAAAGAGGTTTCTTATGATAACCAAATACTGTGTTTATTTGATCGAAATACATTTATACTATCATACATTATACTATCATCAATACTACTGTCAATTTATATTTTTAAAAATAAATGTAAATTATTCCTGTGGTGGCAAGGCTGAATTTTCAGCAGCCATTACTCCAGCGTCACATGATCCTTCAGAAATCATTCTAATATGCTTATTTCCGGCTCAAGAAACATTTATTATTATTATCAGTTGAAAACAGTTGAGCTGCTTAATGTTTTTGTGGTAACCATGACACATTTTTTCAGGATTTTCTGGTGAATAGAAAGTTCAAAATAACAGCTTTTATTTGAAATAGAAATCTTTTTTTTTAAAGAATTGAGCAGATTGTCCTGGCACAATATTGCAATAAGTACAGATATCAGACATGTTTAAAATAAGTACAGATGTTTAGTGATCATTTTGTTTATTGATGGTAAATTTGGCTTGTTTAATAGTTTCCATTTTTTTCTAATACATCTCTATCTCTCTCTTTTTTCTCAGACTCTTGGAGGAGCTACTGAATAAGTTTAAGAGTAGTATGAAGCTACAGCTTAATTGCTTCAAGCCTGCCTCTTTTCAGCCTGTGAAGCGATAAGCCTTCACAAATCCCCAACATTTCAACAGCGCCTCTGAGTTGTAACACTAAGACACCATTTCAGTTTTAAAAACCATTCAGAACCATTAAAAGTCAATTTAGTGCCACTAATATACCCTTTTCTACTTGCTGAATTACACTTGTTTTCTTGTGAGCATGTAGTGAGTGGCCTGTTGATAATTAACAGGCTCATTAATCTGAAAAGTTGCACTGCCTCTTTGTCCAGATGCACATTAAAAGCCTAAATAAAATTGTGCTCTTGCGCAGTGGGTTTTCTGCAAATGTTAATATGCAAGACAGTTGCTAGAGTAATTGCAAGATATATGTTTTTGTGTGTGTGAGAGTGAGTTTTCCTCTTAGTTAGTAGAGGAAACTGTTGAGTTCTGAAATGACTCTTTTTATCAAGAGAGTCGTTTTGTGTTGAAGTCTATTATGACCACACGTCAGCGATTCATGCACACACCCTGTCTAGTGTCAGACGGAAAGATGCACACCCTGCCCCTCCTCGGCAATATGGGGGTAATTTTACCTGTCCCAGGAGGAAGTGTTCAGTATTGGAAGGTGTCCTTTACTGTAAACTGCTATTAAATGCTGTGTAACCCAGCATTGGCATGTGGTTTAGGAGTTTAAGATATAACTGACTAGAAAACAAGATGAGTTGAAAGTTCTCGCAGGCTGCCAACATGCCATCAGAAACTCTCCACAATGATCTGAATATTTGTTTCTACTTTTGTCTCATCATAACTCATTCCGTTATTTTCCCAACACTCAGTGTTGTTTGTTGATATCTATTCTTCTAAATTTAGAACGCTTGACACCCACTCATTTAAGGGAAGCAATTTGACAGAACAGCATCAAAGCCTCGTGCGGCACCAGGTGAAAGAGTGGGTGTATTGATCTCAGGCTGTACAGCTTAAGGGAAGTTTGTAATGATTGCACCTTTCCGCTCTGTAGGCAGAGGAAAATGATCCAAAACATGTTTATGTGCTAATGTAGAGCCGTGAGTCCATAAACAGTGGAAAACTCGAAGAAGTTTTGTTTATGTAAAACATCTCGAAAGTTTCTCAGGATGTCCCATGCATCCCAAAGCTAACAATCCCATACTATAGCATAGTTTCAAGACCTTTTGACCTAATTAGTTACTTTTCAAAGAAAATAGGCCGATCAGAATTTTACGTCGTACACAACATAGTTCATTATAGCTTTCAGGGCAACAAAACAACAACCAATGAGACATTCTGGCTGTTTTCATTGAGAAGAAAGAATAAATAATACTTCTGTCAGCCTGCCTCTTCCTCTGTGATGTCACCAAGTTAAGACTGCCCGCACCATCCTGTCTCCAAACCACAAACACCATCCTGTGTGTGTGCTGTCATTCGCTTACACACCCTGTCTTATATTCTCTGCAGATAACATATTGCTTCTGTTCAAGGTAAACGAGGGCTTGTCGTCCCACCAGATCCACACACGTTCATGGGGATTCCAGTGTTTATAGTGGGGGCTAAAAGTATTCCCCTCTTGCATTTTACAAAGGCTTAGCTTCGTTAACCACAGTCAGCCCACCAGTGATGGAGAGACTCAGACAAATGACATCCACTTCTGTCGTTTTAGAGATAGTTCTCTCCAGTAGAAGTGAAAATTAACTTCAAAGCAAAATTAGTGGAAAGAGAGTAAAGGAGCGCTATAATTTTGAGATTGACTACTGTTCAAAAGTTCAGGGTAGCTAAGATTTTTTCATGTATTTGAAAGAAGTCTCTTATGTTCACCAAGGCTGCACTTATTTGACCCAAAATATAGTAAAAACTTTAATATTGTGAAATATTATTACAGTTTAGTATAACTGTTTTCTATTTGAATACATTTTTAAAATGTAATTTATTCTTGTGATGGCAATTGCCATTACTCAAGTTTCCAGTGTCGTGTGATCTTTCAGAAATCATTGCATTATGTTGATTTGGTGGAAAAATTTCTTATCGTTAACTATTGAAAACAGTTGTGCTGATTAATAATTTAGATGTAATTTTTACCCTGTACAGGTCAGGAATCAAGCGCACATACACTCAGTTTTTCACTGTTTTATTAAAACCAAAGGTGGCATCAATTTTGAGGCATTTTGAGCATCTCAGTAACAAAAAAAAAACAAAAGTAGTAGAATAAAAAAGTAGACCATTTTGTCAGAATTTTACTCAAACATGTTTATAAAAGAACTGCAATTCGAAAACTGAAAGGTTATCACTTTTTCCCTAAATGCGTAGCCTTTGGATTTTTATATTCTGAATGCAGCTCAATCAAATGTAACAAGAAACAGTCACAGCTAATATTCACACTTTACATTCTTTTGTCATGTCAGCAAACAGCCCACACATATATTGACATAATACAATCATTCATCCTTGTGAGTTTTACACAGATTTGCATCATTCTCAGTATTAAACATGACAACAGTCTTGCATTTGATGTTGTCTGTTATCATTCTAGATTATCCTGGTGGGATTCAGCTCAGTTCTAGTGTCCCGAAAGGCTCTAGGTGCACAGCAGAATTCCAACATTTACCTTTTACACTTTAGCTTACAAGACTTGTGCGATTTTTACAGTTAACCCAAGGTTAACAGTCCTGTTTAAACCCTGTTTAAACTTCACTTTGGGTTATTACTTAGTCCTGGGTTTTTAAGTGAGATTTTTCACTGTACATATTTAAACCCTGGGTTAACATTCCTGTTTGCATATTGATTGGACAAGTATGAAACTTGGTGAACTTGTCCATCATGTGTTCATAAGCAAAGCTTTGTAACCCTGAGTTAAAAGTGGTGCTAACCCCCTTTGCAAATTACAAGTGTGAAAGTAGCTTAACCCAAAAATGAAAAGTCCGTCATAATTTACTCACCCTCATTTCATGGTAAACCTTTATGGCTTTCTTTCTTCTGTGGAACAAAAAAGCATAACATTTCAGAAATGTCTCAGTGTTTTATTTTTTGACCATGCAATGGAAGTCACTGGGTTATTTGGTTCCCAATGTTCTTCAAAATACCTTCTTTTATGTTCCACAGAAGAAAGTAAGTTATACAGGTTTGGAACGACATGAGGGTGAGTAAATGATGATAGAATCTCTTTTTTTGTGAACTATCCCTTTAACCCAGTATAAAAACTTGCTTTAACCCTGGGTTAAACCAGATGTTAATCCAGGATTAAGAGTGGAGTGACAAGCCGCCAAAGTCAGTTTTGAGGGCCATTGTTATGGTGATGCGTGATGACTCTGTGGTAGTCTTGGGTCGGGGAGAGGTTGTGTTCAGGGGGCAGGTGTGAAAGCTCATGGCTGCGGATATAGTTCATGCTGCCAGGGTGGGTGAGGAAAAGAAGCTGGCGAGCAAACAGTGGCTCAACCTGTGAGATGATGACAAAAGCCAATTAAGATGACATGAATATCATTTATGTTTTGTTCCTAACTTCATCTGTATTATAAGGAACCAAAGAAATGTACCTGCACTGTGAAGGTCCTTCTTGGTCTTTGAGTATCGGTGCTCTCATCCTCAAAGAATAGCAGCACTTGGGAACATGGCGCAGGACGAGCGTGCAAGGTGTAACTCTGCAACTCTACAGAAGATACAGAGGAGGACACATTTTAATCACATCCAATGACAGGTGAGATCATCAGAAATACATCAGATTTTTGTTTTATGTTTTTGAAAGATCTTACAGGATTTCAAAAGAACTGCATTTATTTAAAATAGAAAACATTTGCAATATTATAAATCTCTTAAATATCTCTTTGTTAATTTAATGCTTCCTTGCTGAATAAAAGTGTCAATTTCGTTCAAAAAAGAAAAAATCGTACTGACCCCAAACTTTTGAACGTCTGCATAAAATGTGGTAGATTATTCAGATTAATGGTCAATCAAAATGACCAAATCTTAAACTATTACCCTGAATCTTAAATATTTATGTACATCCTTGTTACAAAGTGTTTATTTGTAAATGGCAAATAACTGAACATGTTTCTCAAGCCATTGGGTAAAGTTTATGATCTTATCTCTTTCTGTAAGACAAACATTTTTTCCTCTCATTTTCTATTTGCTTTCCATAGTACTATGAGCTTTAGGTCTAATGTGGCACATGTAATTTCTGTGGTATTTGAGTTGTATTCATCATATGCTGGAAAGTTCTGTGAGAATCAAAACATTCAGTGAATCTGACAGAAGGTGGGCGTGAGTGAGTTGCAACTCAAAGATGACTGACTCTGTGACTGTCACTGAATATCAACCCACAGCTAATGTGACACACTATTTACTGTAAAAGCTTTTTGATGTGTGTGTTTACTGTAAAAATGTGTGTATCTTTGGAGATGTCAAATATGATGTATACAAACAGAGAATTACTAGACAGGCATAAAGATTTATAATAAATGTCTCTCAGTGCTTACTGAAAATGATGAGTGATGAAGTAACATTTCAGTTTTTTTCTTGTTTTCCAATTAATGACATCAGATCATGTGTTTGTCAAAATCTTAGTGTTATTTATCTGAAATGCCTTACACATGAATATGTTACTATGCACTAACCTGTTATGAACAGATGAGTGTCCAGCAGTTTGCAGTTCTGTTCTCTCTCCAGCTTGTTGGGCTTGTCGGTAGGTGGTGCGTGAGCTCCCTCCCAGTACACCCTGCAGGGGCAGCGACGACGGGCGTAGAGCCCGTCAGGGGCCATCCAGAGTGTAACGCCACGCTCCAGAGATGCCCCTTCAGCATGAGGGAGTTCAACCAGTTCTGGGGCCCCAGGTGAAGCGTAGGCCTGTCCCTCTCTGCTAGGGCCCAGCTGACAGCCCTCTGGACTACTCACTGTTACCTCTCGCACCAGAGTGTCCCGGTAAAACACCACCACATGTAAGCGGTAATCTAATGGAGAGGGAGATCAAATGAAATAAACACTTAGATTACCTGCCATCATCTAATGCTCAGTTCAAATCTTTCTAAACACAATTTAATAAAGCAGCAGTCACTCCAGACTTTGAACACACAGAATTTCTACAGACACTTTAACGGCTGTAATTTGATGTCATACTGTGTCATACATTCGTCTTTTTAAAAATCATAATTCAACATATATCAAAAATGTTAAAATATGCAGTCTGCTCCACATGTAAAGTTCTTTTAATTCAGCTAAGAGGACACACCATGATGTATCATTCTTCTATTGGTCACACGTCTTCACGTGATACAAATTCGCAGGTCAGAGTTCACCAAACTTTCTTTTCAATCTGATCACTGAAATCATCCAGATGATCCTCAAAATCTTTATCAGAAATATCAATACTTAAAGATCAATCCAGCCTGTCACTGTCTCTGTGTGTTTATGATTATGTACCTGAGAGGGCCATAGCCTCAGCAGATCTCATACTGGTGTCCAGGGTTAAGGGTGACAGCTGTGGATCAGATGCACTGCAACTGTAGAAAGAGCCACTGAACTGGTACCCTGCACATACAGGAATATGTCAATGCAACTGCATGCTACCTGAACTTACAGTAATTGTACTTGCTCTCTCAAACACACAAAGTACCAGGGTCCCAGCGTGAAGTGTAGGGGCTCTGGCTGTAAGAGATCTCAGAGAGGGTGGAGTAATCCCTCCATCCTCTGTCTGCTGGAGAAAGATAGTTGCACACCTGTAATGACAAGCACATAATAGTGATCTGAAGTGCAAAGATAGGAACACCCAAAGCAAAGATGATGTTTGATTCTAACCTGAGATGGTGCTGGTGGATAAGGTGGGTGTATTGGATAACTGGGTGAGCTTGAATTGGACTGTGAATCTTCAAGAGATCTGGATACTGCAACATTTAAATATGAAATATTTTCATTGCTTTTTATCAGATATCTAAAGAAGTATTTATAAGACAAATGGCAGCAAACAGCTGTTCTACTCTGTTTGATGTCATTTGATGTTTTTCTCCTCCCTTGCCTTTTTTGGATCCCACCGGAACAATCTTATACACTTTATAGGGGTCTGATATGTCAAGCTGACTGCGCTCCACAAGCTCCTCAAAGTCATTGCTCTTGTTAAGAGCACATCGAAGACGTGTTTTCCAAGTTGGTGGGTCAAGTTTGTCGATACCCTCCCGGTATTTGCCTTTGAATAGTGCCCAAGCCTGCAGAAAAGTGAGCAAACCAAGAGGCCAACATATGGGTCAATAAAACATAAGGATGTCCATAAAAAGGAGAAATATTTAAAGAAATCTAGTTTAAAATACATGTGGCAAGTTCCAAGAAAAGTAACCTTTGTTTTATGCTGGTTTCATACATTTTTCACAAAATTTTTGATTTACAGATTTACAGATGTGGAGTGGCGTGACCATTGTCCCTCCTTCCACCTTGAAAACACAACTTAATTTGTTGCTTTCACATTTTTTCAAACATATTTTAGTGAGGTATTTTTTTTATTTTTTTTTTTTACAAAAACTGAATTTTTGAGTCTTGCAAATCAAGTTGAAAATCAAAAAAAAAGCGCTTTCTCATAAAAAGTGCTATAGCCTATATGTGATTATGCAAACACTGCACTACGTTATGATTTCAGCCTTTTTATGACATTTTAATCCAAAACAGTTAGCCTACACTACCTAGACATATATAAGCACCACAAAACTCATGCTTAGTGTTAATGGATCTGTAAATGTGCCGTCTCTCTCTCTGGGTGTTCTGTGTCACTTCTGTGTTTCTCTCACTGGTTCTGGTCTAATTCTGACCCATTCAGACTCTCTTTATTAACCCCTAACTAGTGGACAGATGTATTTTTACCAATGAGGGGCTGTAGGTGATGAACGTTGACCTTTCTCATAATTATGTGTGACTGTTCTCTTTATATGTCATTGTGTTAATGAGCACAGATGACACCTAGAAAATCTGCATTTTATTATTAAAAGTTTATAGTTTATTTTAATTCGAATTCATTAAAAAAACATTAAAAATTGGAACAAATTTATTTGTGATCCAGACTGTACAAATATATATATATATATATGTATATATATATATATATATATAAACAAAACAATTTAAATATGGTAAAAATATATGTGTTGTCTAACAACTGCACTTGAATGCATTTTAATAACACAAATGAACGTCACGTAAATAGACCATGTATTGAAATATGAAATATTAGTAAGATCACATGGGAGAAATAATGCTTTACTGACGCTGCATGTGTCTGTTTCTCTTCCCCTCAACGTTCATCCTGACTGTACCTTGAAGAGCGCAGCATCCTCCTCCCTGTTGTAGTCCTGCTTGCCCGCGTGCTTCCACGGAATCCGAAAGATACTCTTCTCATCGTTCTCCCACACGAGTCCAGGGTATTTTCCGGTGTCCACCTGCTCTATCAGCCACCGACGCAACTTTCCGTTACCGGAGCCCCCCGCCATCGAGCGCTCTTCATCTGAACACATCTGAAAACAGAAACGTATATCATTCAGCTTTTTTCATTACCACATTAAATGCAAAAACCAGTATGGTTAAAACTAATAGTTAAACAAATAACTAAAAATTCAGGGAAGTCTGAGTTGAAAAAGACATATGCCTACTGCAGAAAGTACAGGAGCGCGTGCTGCCCTCTTTCAGAGCTTTCGAGTTTTGAAATGTGTCAGTAACGTAGTTCAGCTTTCGATCGCGAGTTTTCTTCAATTGTTTGCATTGACAGGGGCGGAGCTTTCGCCACAGACACTCACAGGATTCCACGCACCTGCAGGCAGCGCGCGTGAGATGTGACGGACGTCCCGTAAGCTCGCGGGGGCTGTTTATATTGAACCCATGCGCACTGAAGAGGGACTTTTGGCGTTTAATAAAATCATTTCAATTTCATAGAATTCCTTGACGTTGAAATGTCAGCTGTTTGTGTATAGATATGAGTGTAATTTGTGTGTCTCAAATCTATCAGATTTTTGGCTAGAAGTGGGCACAACCTGATCAGCCATGCAACAGATGCAGAAACGGTAAATTATGAAATACATTAATAAATAATACTGATTTGGCTTAGCCCCTCACATAAACCATCTTATGACCGTTCTTTTAAACAAAGCATTTTTAGATTTAGCCTACATTTTAATCTATTGTGTGCCCCATATACACATTAGGCCTACCACAAACTAACATCACATATTGCTTTTTTATAACCTTAACATGATTGGCCCCAGAAGCCTCTCTAGTGCATTTTACGTGCATATCTAGTGTTTCAGCTGTGTATTTTCCCGTTATTAGAAAGCTTCAAACTATGTAAATATTGGTGTCTCAGTAAGGCTGATCTGTGTCTATTTGTAGCCAACAGAGGGCAGTATGTTTTCAGTGCGGCCATTCTCTAAAAAGACAGCCAGCAACCACTACATAAACAAGGGGTGCCCAAACTCGGTCCTGGAGGGCCGGTATCCTGCAGATTTTAGCTCCAGCTTGCCTCAACACACCTGCCTGGAAGTTTCTAGTATGTCTAGTAAGACCTTAATTAGCTGCTTCAGGTGTGTTTGATTAGGGTTGGAGCTAAACTCTGCAGGACACTGGCCCTCCAGGACCGAGTGTGGGCACCCCTGACATAAACCAAACCACTACATTGCAATAGAATTTTAAAATGAAGAATTTTCATCCTACTCAAGACATTTTCATTCAGTGATAGTGGGAGACCATGGTTGGATGGGTTAATTTCAGTCATAATACTGCCACAGATTGTAAGATATATAAAAGTTTGCCCTCTGATTTTCATTGAGTCTATCAAGATATTAAAATTAATCGAACATATCGAGGTGAGGGAACTTGTAACCTTACTTTGCCAAAAGAAAAATGAACTATTTTCTAAACACTTATAATTTAAATAAAATAATGTTGAAGAAATATATATGAATATTATTTTAGGCTATCAATCATGGGAACCAGTTAAATTTTGATGTAAGACATGCAAGCCTGATAAATTGTTACATAGCAGACAAAATATTTTTTATCATGCCTTCATCATCTGTTTTGATGAATGAAGGCTACTTTTCAAAAGACTTATAAAGATTTAATTATTATTATTATTACTATTACCCTTGTCCCAGATCCAGACATTCCAATAATGAGCATTCATTATCTAAAATATGAGTTCTTACATGTTTTAAACTATAATCCAAAATAATAATAAATCACTTTAATTGGCCTATTTATTAGATGACATTTTTTTTTACCCCTCATATATTTTAGCTAAATAGCAAGGTAAATAAAGTAGTGTAACAACTACAAAGTGTAACATATTTAGATTAAATAAGTTTAGTTTTTTTAAGTTAAGTTTAGCATGTGCAGGATCATGATGCATCAGCCAATGCTTTATAGGCAATAAATATGCTAATTTAGTTGTTATTACACAAAATGTCAAATATTAAAGGAGGGGTAAGATGGCCCCTACTGGGGAAGTTGTTCCCCCACCTGAGGTAGCCTAACTTTATCAAGTGTTATTAATGTAAAATACTAAATCATATTTAAAATTTTATTTTGACAATTTAGCGAAGATGTTTGAAATGCACATCTAATTCATGGAAATATTAAATAATATTAAATAATAATAATAGCCTAATGTTAAATAATAAGCCCACTAATTACAATAAGTATTAAATTTAAAAATAATAAGACTATAACAACATGCCACTTGGGTCCTTAAGTGCCAATTCTGGTCTAATTTGATCTTTTTCCTTTAAAATAAAAACTATAATTGTATTGTGCGTCAAGAAACTTGTATTTGAACAGTTAGTAGGCGGATTAAATAAACTGGAGCGTGTTAAAATCATCCTGGCTAAAAGTGCCCATAGCTGAAGAGAAACAATAGCAAGCTGAAACTCAATTTTTTTTGTTGTTGTTTTTTACAAGCTGAAACTCAAGCCTGTGAAACCTCCGACCCTAGTGACGTAATGTAAAGAAAATGGCAGCGGCCTCACCCAGTGGAAGGTAGTTTACACGTTTGTTTGCTTTGATAATTTGTTATTACACTGTAACCTGGAGCGCTCTCTTTGTTATAAAACAGCTGATTAATTTATATAGTGTTTAATTATTTTATTATTTTCATCAACAACAAAGAGAAACACGGCGTTATTATAAGCGGTCATAGACACGAATAATTTCCTAGGACAAACTCTATATCAGTTGTTTTAGTAATTCCGGTGTGATGGAGCAACTGGGGATCATGTTAACTCAATGGGGATGTGCGCGTGCATATGAGCTATTTTGCGTCCCTTTCCAGCAGATTCGTCAAAAGCGACTGCAAAGCTGTAATGAAAAGACGTTGGTACATTCTTAATGTTCTTAATAAATGTTGACGCAATTATTACGCTGTGTTGTTTCCTCAATACCTGTTTTAATGCATGCGACACAGTTTAAGTGTCATTTTAACATGATTTCACGTAGTGACATGGTTCACAAACCACGCCCACGTTATCTTGGCACATTCACTTCTATGGAAAATGTATATTTCAAGTGTAATTCACTTCTATATTCACTGAGTGAACATAGCGTTATTTAGCAGTCTGTTATTTACACTAAGTGCAAATAGCGATAGATTTTATTTACACTGTTTAAAAATAGCAGTATGTTTGCATTAAGTGTAGATAGATGCTATTTATACTTAGTGGAAATAATGGCAGATACTCTATAGTCTAAAAAAAGTATGCAATAGTTAAAATGAAAATATTTATTAAAGTTATCAAATTAGTCCTCTCTACACCTACCCCAACCCAAATACTTACCAAATAGCTATTTTGGTACTTTATTTCCACATTTCCCGCGAGTGTTTATATTCGTTTTTATTGAAAATAAACACATTTTGGATCAGCTATGGGATGTGCGCGTGCATATGAGCTATTTTGCGTCCCTTTCCAGCAGATTCGTCAAAAGCGACTGCAAAGCTGTAATGAAAAGACGTTGGTACATTCTTAATGTTCTTAATAAATGTTGATGCAATTATTACGCTGTGTTGTTTCCTCAATACCTGTTTTAATGCATGCGACACAGTTTAAGTGTCATTTTAACATGATTTCACGTAGTGACATGGTTCACAAACCACGCCCACGTTATCTTGGCACATTCACTTCTATGGAAAATGTATATTTCAAGTGTAATTCACTTCTATATTCACTGAGTGAACATAGCGTTATTTAGCAGTCTGTTATTTACACTAAGTGCAAATAGCGATAGATTTTATTTACACTATTTAAAAATAGCAGTATGTTTGCATTAAGTGTAGATAGATGCTATTTATACTTAGTGGAAATAATGGCAGATACTCTATAGTCTAATAAAAAGTATGCAATAGTTAAAATGAAAATATTTATTAAAGTTATCAAATTAGTCCTCTCTACACCTACCCCAACCCAAATACTTACCAAATAGCTATTTTGGTACTTTATTTCCACATTTCCCGCGAGTGTTTATATTCGTTTTTATTGAAAATAAACACATTTTGGATCAGCTATATGATGGGGAAAAATAAGATAAATTAAACTGGTTAAAGCTGGATTTGAACTCGGATTAACCGTATCCAAAGATGCTGTCGTGCATTTTAGTTTCGACGCCACTGACGCGGACGACAGTTGTGTGATTTTGCCTGACCCAACCAGGCACTGGTGGGTGGAATGAGTGATTTTGCCTGACCCAACCAGGCATGGGTGCGATGAATGAGTGATTTTGCCTGACCCAACCAGGCATTGGTGGGTGGAATGTGTGATTTTGCCTGACCCAACCAGGCATTGGTGGGTGGAATGTGTGATTTTGCCGGACCCAACCAGGCATTGGTGGGTGGAATGAGTGTAAATAAAGCAAATTGCGCTACTGATGTGGATGTATGTGGTCATATTGTTGACTCAAATATTGCAATAAATAATACATTACTCAGGTTCAAAATGTTTTTTTTATATTTATTGTTTAATGACGGTGCCTTGTCAACAATGTTAAATAAACAATTTAAATATAATATATAAATTGTTGCTATTTATTTATATATTTAATGTACATCTAGTCAAAATTACTCGGTTGCCATTCGCGTCAGTGGCGTAGGGACTTAAATGCACGACAGCATCTTTGGATACGGTTGATCGAATCCAGCTTTAATCAACTTCGTTCATCTTATTTTTCCCCATCATACAGGTGCATCTCAATAAATTAGAATGTCGTGGAAAAGTTCATTTATTTCAGTAATTCAACTCAAATTGTGAAACTCATGTATTAAATAAATTCAATACACACAGACTGAAGTAGTTTAAGTCTTTGGTTCTTTTAATTGTGATGATTTTGGCTCACATTTAACAAAAACCCACCAATTCACTATCTCAACAAATTAGAATATGGTGACATGCCAATCAGCTAATCAACTCAAAACACCTGCAAAGGTTTCCTGAGCCTTCAAAACGGTCTCTCAGTTTGGTTCACTAGGCTACACAATCATGGGGAAGACTGCTGATCTGACAGTTGTCCAGAAGACAATCATTGACACCCTTCACAAGGAGGGTAAGCCACAAACATTCATTGCCAAAGAAGCTGGCTGTTCACAGAGTGCTGTATCCAAGCATGTTAACAGAAAGTTGAGTGGAAGGAAAAAGTGTGGAAGAAAAAGATGCACAACCAACCGAGAGAAATTTGAGTTGAATTACTGAAATAAATGAACTTTTCCACGACATTCTAATTTATTGAGATGCACCTGTATAACTGATCTAAAATGTGTTTATCTTCAATAAAATGAATTAAAAACTCGCGGGAAAGGTGGAAATAAAGTACCAAAATAGCTATTGATGAGTATTTGGGTTGGGGTAGGTGTAGAGAGGACTAATTGTCCCATAAGGCAGCATCCATTTGATAACTTTAATAAATATTTTCATTTTAACTATTGCATACTTTTTTTAGACTATAGAGTATCTGCCATTATTTCCACTAAGTATAAATAGCATCTATCTACACTTAATGCAAACATACTGCTATTTTTAAATAGTGTAAATAAAATCTATCGCTATTTGCACTTAGTGTAAATAACAGACTGCTAAATAACGCTATTTTCACTCAGTGAATATAGAAGTGAATTACACTTGAAATATACATTTTCCATAGAAGTGAATGTGCCAAGATTACGTGGGCGTGGTTTGTGAACCATGTCACCACGTGAGATCATGTTAAAATTACACTTAAACTGTGTCGCATGCATTAAAACAGGTATCGAGGAAACAACACAGCGTAATAATTGCATCAACATTTATTAAGAACATTAAGAATGTACCAACGTCTTTTCATTACAGCTTTGCAGTCGCTTTTGACGAATCTGCTGGAAAGGGACGCAAAATAGCTCATATGCACGCGCACATCCCTAGTTAACATGATCCCCAGTTGCTCCATCACACCGGTAATTCTGGGCGGTATAAATGTGATCATATGAGCTCATGTAATTGCGTTAAATTAAACGTTCGACCGCTTAAACGCGGAAGAACAGATGACATAATCAAAGGGAACTTCAGGGATCAGTTTCATTTGTCCCGAGCACTTTGTCAGAATGGCTGGAGGAAAGTGTGACTCTGATAATAATCAAGATTCTTCTGACGACTGCGTGGAAGAAAATTGTATTTTCTGTAAAATCGCAAACAGAGACGATCCATCCACTGAGATATTGGCGGAAGTAAGTACATTTTTATCTACTTGGTTCATATGGCTCAACTGCTTCAAAGGTGAATTAGATTAGCAAATTCGCCCCTCTTTCTAAATATAAAATTACAATAATAGGCCTATATATATATATATATATATATAAAAAGTTAATTGTAGTCATCAAGAAAGATGAACTGGGAAGGAAATATGATAAGCAGGATTGGTTCCGTGTTGCTTCGAGAACCGTAATTTAACGTTACTCTGATCCGCGAAGCGCGTTATATAGAGGACAACCCGTTCTCGATGTATTTACTTTTATAATGACATTGTTTAATGAGTCATTTAGAGGTTTTCATTCAAATTACTTATAGCTTTACGTAATAAGTAATTTACTGGAATAACATTATTGCCGGGTGTTGTCTAACTGTTGTCTGTGACCAGTCCAGGGGTCGCTGTTCAGCGGAAGCGGAGCCGAGCGGTGCTGCGAAAGAGGTTTCCTCTTAAGACTAGAGAAAACGTCCATTGGACAGGCTAGATATTGTCACGAGCATCTAAATGCTTATATATAAATGTAAACATTAATGCTGCTGTTGTTGTCTAATGTGTTACTAATGGTTTCGTTATGAGTTTTAGCGCTTGTTATGTACTGTAGGCTATAACATATTCTGATTATCTGATAAATGTAGGTCTTATCTTCGTTCTTATTACTGTTTACTGTAGTTACCCAATAATGTTGGAGATCAGTTTGTTCCTTACAAATGGATACGATAGAGTTGGCTAGGGTCACTGAATCTGACAAGTAAAAATTCATTGAAATGCTTTTATAGTAGCTACAGGAGGAAGTGCTTTGAAAAAAAAAAAAAGCTAAATGCTGTTAACTAATATGGTGACCATATGATTATCAAATATGAAAATGTAAATATAGTCATTTAATATTTATTATAAAATAGTTTGTTGAGGTTCTCAACTCTAATGGCCAAGTTGCATGAAACTGTGCTAGCTTATCTTAAAATAATTTTTGAGTCATATCTTCTGCTATGATCTCAGGAGGCGTGTGGTCATTTTTGATAGTCATTTCACCCTCATAAGTCAGTAGGGTCCAAAATCTGTACATACATATGCGCAGTAGTGTGCATGTTAACAAAATAAACACACATCAATCTTAGAATACACATAAAGTCATTTACTTACTGTTACAAATTCACAAGGTTCCCCTCTGTTTTTTGTAACATAAATATTCAATAATAATAATGCTTTTATAATACAATTACATAATTAGTATTATATACTGTAAATGTCAAGGTAACTATAAATGTAATGTGATTTTTTTTTTTTTTACAGGATGAGGACATTGTTTGTTTCCAGGACATTGATCCAGGTGCACCTCATCATTACCTGGTTATACCAAAGAAACATGTCCATAGCTGTTTGTCACTCCAAGCTGATGATATAAATCTAGGTAAGATGATGTCTTTTTTGGATGTGCATTTGATTATTAAATTGTGTATCACTGTTTTGTGAATGGCTTTTGTATTTGTAGCCAGCAGAGGGTAGTAGCACATAGAGTATTAAGTATTGAGCCCTGGTTTATTTAGCTTATTATTAGACTGACTATATATTAATTATAGTGATGATATTAACAGACAATACAATTACAGTTAACAAACAATACCATATTGATGACTGGGTGAATGTTTCAATTAATTGATTTTGTATAAAACATTTATTTTTATAAGATACAATATTAACATTCAGTGATTACATGGGATTTTTATATTTTTAATCTAAATGTGATTATCCTGAGCAGTGAAGAAGATGGCAGATATGGGAAGAGATGTACTGAAAGCCAAGAATGTCACAAATTTGGAAGACATCAGGTTTGAAGACAACACTACTATCATATTAATCAAGCATTTATTTGGATGAAGCAGTTATTAAATGAGAATATGACTGTATTTCAGTCTAGGTTTCCATGTGCCTCCTTATATCACTGTTCCCCACCTGCACCTCCATGTTCTAGCACCTTTCAGTCAATTGTTTAAATGGTCAAGGTGCAAGTATACAGCCATCTGGTACCTCAGTGTGAGTAAACTGAAAACCTTTCAGATATTTCTTTGATTACACTTGGTTGTATAAGAATTTAAAGTTTTAAAAATGTATAATTATTTCTCGTGTGTGTGTGTGTGTGTGTGTGTGTGTGTTGTCTTAAAGGAGGAGATGCTGCTTAAGAAACTGATGGAGAATAAAAAAGAAAACAATGGACATGTAACAATTGCATGCTGCCATGTGTAGCTATGTGAGCCTTATTACTGAACAAAAAACTTGAAATCACAAGGCACTTTAGTGAAGATCAGTGGTTTTCATTTTCATATTTTTTATATAATGCTAAAGTATTTTAAAGCCTGGGATGGTATTTTTTTAAATTTGACAATTACTATTTATAACTAAAGTGTAATCTAAACAATAATGTCTAATGTTATTAAATGGATGGAAATGTTGATTTTTGTGTGATTGATTATTTATGTTAGTACACATTTTACATGCTATGTTGTGAAAGATTTATCATACAGTGAGCCATGTTTTCTTCAGTGTTCATGGTCATGTTCTTTACATATTGATCAGAAGGCCACATCCTGTCTTAAGTGTGCGGTTCTTGGTGTGAATAAGCTGCTAAATGTGCCAAAGCACTACACATGCCAGAAACACATGAATGTTAATGGACAAAGGTTAAACAGATTTACAGTACAGTCATCGAAACATGGTAGCATGGATCATGCAAGTTTTATTTTGTTTTTATTCATTGAAATTAAAAATGTTTTGACCCTCTAACACCAGCTCTCTCTATTCTGTTTCTGTTCTGTCTATGCTTTATTCCTTTTATTTTATATTTATTATAAAACATTTTTTTTTTTAAAAAGCTTGCTACGTGTGCTGCGGTAGACCATCCTGTCACAGTGACCTGTCACGTCACTTACATATTGAATGAATGAAAAAACTTCAAAAATTCACAAAAAAGTTTCAGGAACAAGGAAACGTTTCTCATGTGACGTTTTATATCCAAATAATTTTAAAATCTATGTGTAAATAATTTATATATATATATAATTATATAATAACTATATAAAAGTCAAATATATAATATAAAAGTTATATTATAGCTATATAATTAGCTAATTCAATTCAACAATGTGACAAGGCAATCATGTCAACACATTTAGCTTAAATTACTTAAAACCCGTAGACTGTTATTTTCTCTTTTCCTCATTCTAGCTAAGGCAGACTAAAACGAGTGAAGATGTTTCCTTCATGGTCTATCGGCAATTTCCCTGTTGTTTCATATGTAAGAAAGTCCACTGTGTATACAAAAACGTGAAAAAATTGTTGATGATATTGTATCGATACCCTTGACCCATAAAGATGAAAGAATAGCCTTATGTATTCAAAAATTATTCATTAAAGACTTGTAATGTATTGTTGGTCTACCTATCAACAAGAATATTTTCTGATAATCCAGTATACTAATTTCATTTGAAATACCGTAAAGACCAAACATTTTGCCACATGCAATTAATTTAAAAATAAAGACAAAGCAAGTAATAATTATATAAGATCTTTTATTTAGCTGTTTTTTTTTAATAAACATTGCTTCAGAAAAACTGATTGAAAAAACAGTGATCAACTTGCACTGAAAATATGGCAAAACATGGCAAATACTTCATATTCCGGATTATTTAATCTAAAAGGGTCTAGAAAGTGCATATTCGACCACATTAGAATAATAAGATATAATAATGTAAATTATGTTACTAAATTATAGCCTATGCATATCTTGCAATACTACACAATTTCTAGCATAACATCAGATTAAAAGCTCATTTGCTTTCCTGTTAACTGTGACTTCAAACACTGGGTTTCAATGTCATTTACAGTACATGTTTACAGGTATCAAACTGCAAATGAAAAGGCATTTTTATGAAGGCAAATAGGAAGGACTATATGTTTTGAAGTTGTGAAGACTGTCTCTTTGATTTGTTTTAGTTGTTTAATTTGCTCTCAGATGTGTTATTGTTCACTTCAGTTCAGTAGTATCAGGTTTAATGATTGCTGAGAGAGCTTAGTTTTGAAAAACGATGGTCCTTTCCCTACATATCTCTGGCTACCCATTTTTTAAATGATAAACTGAAAAAAGTCAGTAGATAATGCAGCCCTCCAATGCGCAAGTCCTCACTGTTCACAATCAGTCAGTGTTTAGCACATGGAAAGCATCCACAGAACATTTTCTTGAATGGGTTGTTATTGTCATGTCTCTTGGCCTGTCCCAGTTTGATAAGGACTTCACCAAGCATAGCATCGGTTTTCTGAACATTGTTTAAGATGTAGTCTGTCATGGGTCCTTGTTCCTCTACAAGCATAGCCACATCCAGGAACACTTCATGAAGGCTCTGGAGTCGGCTTTCTAAATCCAGCAGGTCGCGATGTCGGCTCTCAATCTGGTTGAGTGCAGAACGAGCTGTTTTCCCTTCTGACATGATGTTATCATTGAAGATGTTCCACTGACCATTCTCCAGCATCTCCTCGATCTGGTCACCTGTCACCTCTCGGCCCACAATCTCCATTTGCCTTTGAATATGACGCTTGCACGATTCTTTGTGATTCATCTCAGCATCATTGTACTCTGTCATTGCGTCTCGGAAGTTGTTGCTTAGGGTGGTGTACTGTGTTCGGGTGATTCTCGCCACAGCTGAGTTGATGCCATGCTCCTCTTCGAGCTTTTTGGTGTGGGCATCCATTTTTTGTAGACGTGCCAGAACATCCTGTCCACGTGTCTTGATGTCACCTACGATGACATTGGCATCCTGCTTTACGTGAGTTGTACGAGTCGGTTGGCTAAGTATACGGGTATTTTGGTCCCTGAGACGCTTCACCTCGAGGCGGATGAGCTGAATCTCACGCCTAGTGTCCTGAGCCTTATCGAGCACAGACTCCATCTCATCACTGTTGTCATAAATGACGGCCTGCTGGCTGAAACCCTCCTCCAGATCCACATTGCTGAAAGAGTCGGATTCCAGCTCCTCTAGATGGCTGTTAGACTCAGAAATGGTCTGAAGATGATCCAGTCTGTCCCTCATGATTGCTAGAGGGGAGAATGAATGGAAAAGGACACTCAGTGCCACCAGACGTGATGGGTAATATGTGATCTGGTGTAGGCTAAACAATCGAAAACAAAATAGCAAAATTATAACGTTCATATTTATCCCTCATATAATTCTTGTTTTCCAGAATAAAATCATTGTCATTCCCTGTGTACCTTCTGAAACTGACTGTAAAGGGGGGAGATAATACTTCCTTATCAACACTGAAAAAGTCACACGTCTAACAAGTTCATCTGTGAAACTATTTCTGACTGCCGTCACTCACCAAACAAGTTTGAATGGATTGAACTGATAGTTCAGCTTTTGTTTCTTAACAAATGCTGTTCTCTTCAATTATTTTACAACGAAATGTATAAATAAGATACCCAAATATATCCAGCTTTATTCGAGCCACTAAAGCTTTACAATTTACAAATGTGTAAACCCGTCTCTTCTAACTTCTAAAAATCTCAAATTAAAGATTTAATTAAGTTTTTTAAATTTTACTATTTGTTTCATTATAAAACAATGTTGTATAGGCTACATTTTAAAGCAGGGGTGTCCAAACTCGGTCCTGGAGGGCCGGTGTCCTGAAGAGTTTAGCTCCAACCCCAATTAAACACACCTGAACCAGATAATCAAGCTCTTACTAGGCATACTAGAAACTTAAAGGCAGGTGTGTTGAGGCAAGTTGGAGCTAAACTCTGCAGGACACTGGCCCTCCAGGACCGAGTTTGGGCACCCCTGTTTTAAAGCATTTTACATGTTTACACTTACAACATTCAGGCTAAATTAATCATAAATCCGTAAAATAGAAGTGATGAGCTGAAAAAAAAGATGAAAAGAAAAAAATAAACTCATTGTCATTCACTACAAAGTGCACTACCTTGTTTTTTTTTGTCCAAAATTATGACCGCTTCAGTCGATGTGTCATCTCAAGGCTGCAGCTCCATCCTCACTGCGCTGCAGCTGTCATTTAATGGGTGGGGAAAGGAATGCGCTTTCCAGGGCGTAACATTAACATTGACGCCAAACCTGTTTGCTGAACAGAATGTCAGACGTGTGACTCAGTAACACTTGACATAATCTCGACTGTTTTGCGAAATGGGACCAAGGACGATGTCATCTTCATGTCTTCCATGTCACATAATACATTTAGTACAAATTTGTGCAGTACGATGGTAGTCTGAGTGGGACCCTGGCATGCAAAAATGTTTGCAAAGTCAAGGATTCAAAAGTTTGAGCAACTTCGAGCTTCAATTTAGTAGGCGTATTGACAGTGTGGAAATAGATTACGGAGTTGACAGAAAGTGGATGATTATTTAACTAAAGAAATTAAATTAAAATCTTCGTCAAGAGTTTCGAATTGATAATTGTTCTTCTTATAACAATATAATTGTACTAATTATTAGGCTATAATAACCAATTAGTCATAGAATATGCATATTGGTTGTTTATACTAAATATGTCTTGTTTTTTCTTCTGTTAGCCTTCGTGGCGGGGTAAAAGATCAGACTTTTCTGTCTATTTTCAAGCCTTTCTCAATAAATCTGTCTATTCTCCTTTAGTTAAACAACACGACCAGCGCAGGTGCAGGAGACTTTAAATGTACATCCAATAACGGTAACAAAAATGTAACAGTTTGGTTTATTTAAAATAAAATCAGAACATTGAGTGCACGTGTTGTGTACTTCCCTCAGTTCTCATCGCGTCTGAAGTGTCGCATCTCTGTGCTGCCCCCTGCCGGACATACTGGTCTCATCACACCTGACTTGGGGCGGGGTCTGTGTGCTACGTCGTCACTCACATGCGGTGTTGGACAAGAAGAGGTGAAATGAGGTAAATGCGCTTTTTATTTTCTTGGACAGACAATAGCTTGATTTTCGTAACATGCAAAGTGGATTTTGCAAGAAATGCACACAGAAGAACATAATTTGAGGTAGGCCACAATGATGATAATGCTCGAAGCAGAGTATTTGTGTTGCCAAACATTAAACGAAGGCTAGGTTTCATTAAAAAGTGTTTAAAACATTTTCTCCACTGATACGATGCCTATATCAAGTCTGATTGTACGTATTTGGGATATACTAGATTGACGCATTTTTGTAAATGTACTAGGCTAAATCGATAGACTTTTTTTCTTCATTTATTGAGTATAACTAAATAGGCTACAATTAATATTTTTATTTGTCTTCTCTTCAAATTATAAAAAAATGCATAATGATTGAGCAAAGTCAAATAGAAAACGTAATGAGATTAAAACAAAGCTTATATTTTTAAACGTGGACCTACAAACAAGTCTATCTTGTCTGACAGGTTTTTAGTGACACAAGTGTACTTTTCCTCAAGTCAGACGTTTTGACGGTTTTTGTGAGTTACGTCTAACAACGAAAATTCTGTTTTCAAGAGTTATTTGTTGTTGTCACCCATAAATAGCCTTCTGTATATTTTACCAGCTGCTGTTTATGTGTGTTCGCTTTGTCATGAATTTATAGACAAAAATTTTTTCAACTTTTCAGTCTAATATTCCAGTCATGAGGGACAGACTTGGCCACCTCCAGGCAGTATCACTGTCTAATGGCACTGCAGCAGAGCATGAAACTGCCCAAGCTCTCTCTCCATCAGAAAACACAGACTGTGATGACCCTCCTCAGGACCCCAGCACCAACCCCGACCTGGAAGCTGTCTTTGATGAGGCACTGGAGGCTCGCCGTCAGATTCAGTACATCCGCCTTGAAGTAAAGCGTCTCAGGGATCAAAACTCACATATTTTTACAGACGCAGTCTGCTCTAGTGCTTCTAATACCAATGACTCCAATGCTATTGCAGCTGACATCAAAACTCGTGGACAGGAGATGCTCGTGCACCTTCGCAAGATGGATTCCCACAGGAAAGAGTTAGAGGAAAAGTATGGCGTCAATTCACCGGTGTCAAGAATCGCCCGAACACAGTACGCCAGCATAAGCAACAGTTTTCGTGATGCCATGGTGGAGTACAATGAAGCTGAGATGAGCCATAGGGAGTCCTGTAAGGCATATATTCAACGGCAGATGGAGATTGTGGGGCGAGAGGTCACAGGTGACCAGATCGAAGAGATGTTGGAGAGCGGTCAGTGGAACGTCTTCAGTGAGAATATGGTTTCAGAAGGTAAAACGGCACGGTCTGCTCTCATCCAGATCGAGAGCCGACATACGGAACTGCTACAGCTGGAGAGACGCATTCAGAGCCTTCATGAGGTGTTTCTGGATGTGGCCATGTTAGTAGAAGAGCAGAGCTCAATGATAGACTACATTCACACCAATGTTCAGTCAACAGAGGTGGAGGTCAGGGATATCCTTGTGAAGCTGGAGCGAGCCAAGAGATATGATAGGAATAATCCATTTAAGAAAATGTTCTTCTGGAAACGATGAGAAGGACACAGATATCACAATGTCAAATAAATATATATTAAGCGATCAGATTTTTTGGTTTGTATTACGTATTTATATGTGTTTTATATGTGCTATTTAGGCAAATGTATATTCGTCTGAAGAAAAACAAACACATATCACACTAAGTTTGAATATAGACTTCACGCTGAAATAAATCTGTCAGTTTTATAAATATTTCTGTAGTTTGTGGGTTTTATGGCACCAGAATTTTCTCAAATATGTTCTTATATTTATATTAAACATGCATGTTTGCATCTTGCTGATTTGACAAATAATTCATTTTGTGCCTTTGGAGATTCAGAAATCCTTTATTTCTGTAGTTTGCACTTTTCAAGTGTTGAAAAATGCTTTGTATTCTTATGTGAAATGTATCTTGTCAATATAACTACATTTTATAGATAAATAAGTGAGGCATTGGATGACTGGTTAGTTGTAATGGATCTAACTATTTAATGTGTATGAACATCTGTATCAGCTGTATCTCATTCAGTCTGCATTCATTCAAAGTTTCGTAGCAGATGTCATAAATTAGAGTGTAATTTTGTTACACTAATTAGATCACATGTGCCTACCTCATGTGATATGTGATGTCCCCTACTCACAACTATTAAACTAACACATGCCAAGATACAAAAAACCTTTCTGACTGTGGTAAAGAAAGTTGCTAAAAGGACATTATTTTTTAAGATTGTGTTCCAGGGACAACTGTGCTATGTATGGTGATGCATTATAACACAGGGAGATGTGCTGTAGATTCTGTTGATTCACCTACATACACTACTGTTCAAACGTTTGGGGTCAGTAGGACTTCTTTTTTGAAAGAAATTAATACTTTGATTAAGCAATGATGCATTAAATTAATCAAAAGTTACTGTAAACATGTATAATGTTATAAAATATTTTTATTTCAAATAAATGCTTTCCTTTTTAATTTTCTATTTATCAAAGAATATTTTTAAAAGGGTATAACTGTTTCCACAAAAATATTAAGCAGCAGTAGTTTTCTACATCGATAATAAGATAATTGTTTCTTAAGTGCCATAGGATTAAAATGGATGTAAAAAGAACTTTCTATTCATCAAAGAACCCTAAAAAATGATCACCATTTCCACAAAAAAAATATTAATCAGCACAAGTGTTTTTGACATTGATAATTTTTTCTTGAGTGCCAAATTAGCATATTAGAATGATTTCTGAAGGATCATGTGACACTTAATGTCTTAATGTAATGACTGTTGAAAATGTTGCTTTTCCATCACAGAAAGAAAAAAAACATTTTATATATATTGAATATATATTTAAAATATATTGAATAGAAAACCTGTATTTTAAATTGTAATATTTTACAATATGCATATAATTTATGCATTTAGCAGACGCTTTTATCCAAAGCGACTTACAGTGCATTCAGGCTATACATTTTTTACCAGTATGTGTGTTCACTGGGAATTGAACCCATGACCTTTTGCGCCGCTAACGCAATGCTCTTCTACCACACACACACACACACACACACACACACACACCAAAAATATTGGCACCCCTGCATTTCTGTCAGATAATGCACTACTTCTCCCAGAAATTACAAATGCTTTGGTATTCTCATGTTTATTTCTTTCGTTTGTATTGGAACAGCACAAAAAAAAAGCAGAGAAAAAAGGCCAAATCTGAGACATTCTACACAGAACTCCAAAAACGGACTGTGTAAACATGCACACACACACACACACACACATATACATATATATATATATGTACACATATACATACAGCCGTGGCCAAAAGTTTTGAGAATGACACAAATATTAACTTTCACAAAGTCTGCTGCTACAATGTTTTTAGATCTTTTTGTCAGATGTTACTATGGTATACTGAAGTATAATTACAAGAATTTCATAACTGTCAAAGGCTTTTATTGACAATTACAATAAGTTTATGCAAAGACTCAGTATTTGCGGTGTTGACCCTTCTTTTTCAAGACCTCTACAATTCATCCTGGCATTCTGTCAATCAACTTCTGGGCCACATCCTGACTGATGGCAGCACATTCTTGCATAATCAATGCTTGGAGTTTGTCAGAATTTGTGGGTTTTTGTTTGTCCACCCACCTCTTGAGGACTGACCACAAGTTCTCAATGTGATTAATGTCTGGGGAGTTTCCTGGCCATGGACCCAACATTTCGATGTTTTGTTCCCCGAGCCACTAGTTATCACTTTTGCCTTATGGCAAGGTGCTCCAGCATGCTGGAAAAGGTATTGTTCCTTACCAAACTGTTCTTGGATGGTTGGGAGAAGTTGCTCCTGGAGGATGTTTTTGTACCATTCTTTATTCATGGCTGTGTTCTTAGACAAAAGTGTGAGAGAGCCCACTCCCTGATGCACTCACACCTGCCTGCTGCCATTCCTGAGCAAGCTCTGCACTGGTGGTGCCCCGATCCCGCAGCTGAATCAACTTTAAGAGACAGTCATGGCGCTCGCTGGACTTTCTTGGGTTCCCTGAAGCCTTCTTCACAGCAATTGAACCTCTCCCCTTGAAGTTTTTGATGATCCGATGAATGTTTGATTTAAGTGCAATATAGCAGCATTATCCTTGCCTGTGGATCCCTTTTTGTGCAAAGCAATGATAATTGCACGTTTCCTTGAAGGTAACCACCAGAGGAAGAACAATGATTTCAAGCACCACCCTCCTTTTAAAGCTTCCAGTCTGTCATTCTAACTCAATCAGCATGACAGAGTGATCTATAGTCTTGTCCTCATCAGCACTCACCTGTGTTAAAGAGAGAATCACTGACATGATGTCAGCTGGTCCTTTTGTGGCAAGGCTGAAATGCAGTGGAAATGTTTTTGGGATTAAGTTAATTTTCATGGCGAAGAGGGACTTTGCAATTAACTGCAATTCATGTGATCACTCTTCATAACATTCTGGAGTATATGCAAATTGCCATCATAAAAACTGAGGCAGCAGACTTTGTGAAAATTAACATTTGTGTCATTCTCAATTTTTGGCCACGGCTGTATATATACATACGGATTCGTAAAGAGAGAGAATGTAAGGGTACGAAAAAAATGTTGCCCAATGCCAGGTGAGTCATTTGTTCTTGCTCAGACTTGTGAATGAGTATTGTAGAAACGCCAAGACCATTCAACCTTTCCTCCTCCTTGGGTGTATTGCGACGCTCTATCGGGCTCGCGCTTGGCTTGTCCACTAGTCTAGTACTGCGCGAGATCTTTTCTTTTGAAAAACACATTTTCAAGATTTTATCCAATCCGTTATCCAAAATCCTAGTGGATTACTTTTGAAAAACCGGGCCCTGAGCGTCAGACAAGACAAGACACCGCTCTGTTAGAAACCGCAGACCAGGGTGGACGTTTTAAGATGAGACTGTCGGTCGCTTTTCGCTATGCACATCGGAGCCACGCGAGCATACGACGATCACGAGCGGGTGTCAAAGTTTTAAACTCAGAGAACAGATTCATACCTGTTAATAGTGCGGTTTATCTACGGGTTCGGGAAGCAAGTTCGACCGGCGGTACAAGTGAAACGGTAGTTTGTTTTAAAAGTCATCCACGAAAAAACGATGGACCGCTGTATGAAAGTGCTGTTGGGTAAGATCAAAACACACGCTATTAAGTCTCTAAACCTAAATGCGACAACACTTTTATGTTCTAAAGCACGCTGAATGTTTGTGTGATTGTAACCGTTTGGTTCTGAATATAGGCTATAGCTGCTTGACTAAAATATCCATTGTCTTGGCGTTGTTTTGGTTCCACGTGCTACCGGTGTTTGGCCGCCAGCTGATGTAACTTCTGCCTCCCGTTAGTCTTCCGTCTATACACCCTTTTTAATATGAACTGCGTTGTGTGCTAATTAGGCTGCATATCTACTGTGTTACTGTATGAATTCAAGTTTTCTTACAAACATTTTTTTTTGTATCAACGAAGGTTGAAAGCATGTCGTTCTTTGTAGGTCAGTGTTACACTGAATGTCCTCCTTTAACCCGCTCCCGTTGGCGATCACAATACTGACTTTATTTAAAGATTAATAGAGCCAATATCTGTGTGTTGTATCGGATTTTGCCAAATTTAAAACATGAAATCATAATTTTTTAAAAGACCTGGAAGTATTGTAATACAGGTTGAGTTTATAACACCGTTTTTAAAATATGTTGCTACACCATTGAAGTTATTGTCATACATGACGACCATCTCCAGTGTGACATATATTGCAAGACTATAGAAACAGAATAGTAATATAAAAAATTGAAAGGAAAGCTTCTTTAATGGGTATTATATTAAAGCTTGCCAAAAAACTGAGTTACAGTCATTGAAATGTGTTACAACAGTCTCCCCTAAAAGTCTTTAACAGATGGAAACTGTGTGGAACTTGTGTATCATTGCCCAATCAAACCCTACAAGTGACCCCTATGTATCTTTTTGATGTTTGTAAATGGAGTCAAAGTTCAGGTATCTGCTACTGAGGGTTAAAATAATCAAAGATGCCTTTGCAACCAGCCTTACAAAAGATGCTTACAGTGATGCAATAGACTCCACGATAACACAAGATAATTTTATCTGCTGCTAGTCAAAATGTGTTGGCCAACCTGCTTAAAATTATCATAATAAGCTGAGCAAACTGATTACTATTTATTGTGTCTTTATTGCTTTCTGTCATACTCAAAAACAGCACACCAGTCTAGTTGTTATGATAAACTGTATTTGTGTGGCAGAGATGCCAGTATAAAGGTTTTAAACTTCATCTGAGCAGGCACAGGGAGAACTTTAAGTGTTTAGAGAGGTTGAAGATCTACTTGGCTGTGGATGTAAAAAATCTGAGAAAAAAAATTCTCTCTGGTCATATTAGCAATTATTGTGTTAATATTAATGATAAAAGTTTTGGCCTAAAACTGGCAGCTATTGCTCTACTTTGTTCTGAGGTTCAAAGTCTGTGTTTCTGACTAGAACAGGCAAAATGATGGAGTACCGTTTAATGTGTGGTCAACATTGATTTTTGCTAAAGAGCAGTCAGGATTGAATAACCAAATTGTTTAAAATGCACATCAGCTTTGTAAGCTTGATAAGTAAAAATGTGTCATATGTTCATTCAATAAGAAGTTCTGTTCTGTTAGCAGAAGTTAATGAACATGCATGATGTTACTTTTGATGAAATATGCACTCTGTGTCCATCTTATTTACAGTGACATTGTTCAGAGGAGCAGAGAGGAGCTCAAAGCTATCAGAGAACCCAACCCAGGCCTCAAACCTACACTGGCTATCATACAGGTGTGACTTTGTGTTTAGATAAAGAGTTATGTGAATGAACCTCAGACACTGAATGCTGCATGTTTGTACTTATGATAGGCTGGTGAAGATGACGGTTTGCTGGAGGTGAATAAGAAGATGGCTGGAAAGGTATAACTGTTTGTCTTCCTTTCTGCCCAACATGCATTAAATAAATGGGTGCAAGTAACACAAATCTTTACGTTACATTTTAGTAGATGATTTTCTATTGATCGATAAGATGAATGGCAATGCAAACGGATAGCTTATGCATTGTTATATGCCCCGATTTTGTATCCACACAGATCGGCTTGAACGTAATGCAGATTTGTCTTCCACACCAGTGCAGAGAGGAAGAGGTCGGTGACGCTGCAAATCTGAAAAGCTATAAATAGCTTTTTTTGATTAAACAGAAACTATCCTCTTTAGAGAGGTCTGTCCAGTTCTCAGCTTCCTGAATTTTTGTCTCTATTCTACAGGTGATCGAGGAGATCTTGAGATTAAATGCGGATTCTCGTGTTCATGGCATTTTTTTGCACCTTCCTCAGTCCTTTCTCTCCAAAAGTGTCTGTAATGCCATCAAGCCACAGAAAGATGTGGATGGGTAAGCTAGAGGTTTTTTTTTTTTTTTTGGTTATGTTCATATGTGTAACCAAAGTCCAAAAAAATATATATTTTTTGCCATAACTGCCAATGGTGGGTGATTTGAGAATTTTCTAACTATGAATATTTCCTATCTGCCATGATACTGAATTTTGCATGGAGTTTATTAAAATTATTTTCTTTTTATGACAATTAAGTTATTTGGAAACTAGTCATTGCAGGACACCTTTAAATATATTATAGATACTGTATATTTATGTAAGATGTAAAACAAGAAGTTTCAAACTGTATGTTTGCAGGGTCTCTGATCTTAATGTTGGCCGTGTGGTGTTGGGGGATCAGAGAGATGGCTTTGCCTCACCTGTAGCTGGAGCTGTGCTGGAAATGCTTGCCAGGCATGGTGTGTATCTGTTTGCATTTTGGCATATGTTATTACATTTGCATTCAAAAGGTAAAATGTTTCATAAACGCTGCTAATTCTACTGAATAGAGTATTAAATATCCATATATGTCCATATATTAAATATATCCTCTAAAGATGAATGTACGCTACCGTTCAAAAGAAAAAAAAGGGAAATAAAAGTGTCATTCTCGTTAAGACTGCATTTATTTGATTAAAAATACAGTTAAAACCATAATATTGTGAAATATTATTATAACATAACTGTTTTCTGTTATATTTTAAAATATAATTTATTCTTCTTGTGGCAAAGCTGAATTTTCAGCAGCCTTTACTTCAGTGTCACATGATCCTTCAGGAATCATTCTAATATGCTGATTTGGTGTTCAAGAATAGGGTTGCGAAATACTGGGAATTTTCAAGACTGGAAAATTTCCATGGGGATTAACGGGAATTAGTGGGAATAAACTGGGAATTTGCAAAATTGCAGGAACAGGGATGTAGTAGGAAAAAAAAAATCTTGCAGCATAATCTTGGTTAAAACAATCAGATTTAATGCAATTTCAGTTGAATTTCTACCCTGCACATTCCTCAATCACATGCACACAGCACACTTTTGGTGTTACACTTGGGCTATTGAGGACACATCCCCTACATGCACTGTGCATTCCTTCATAACATGCACAGATCATTTCTTGAATCCTGAACACAAAATGATGTCAAACTGTCCATCTTGGTGAGTATTCACATAAGTTACATAAATATTACTTAAATTTGTGTTTAAATCTTTCTTGTGCTGTGTGTAAGCTACTGCGCAACAAAATTATACCATTGTTAAAACAAATACATTGGCTGAGCAAACATGAGGAGATAAAAAAAAACTGTCTTTAAATTACCCTCATTTAATTGCACACAATCCCCCCTAATCACCTAAGGGTAATTCCCCCTAATTTTCCAGGCTTCCATTCAAGTAAGTTTTGATATTACTTGGGTAAATATATTTGTTCCATGGTATTCGAGTTTAACTAGCAATACCTAAATGTGTTTATACTGTAGCTAGCTAGCCAGTAAATCAGATTTGAAAAATGTAAGCTAGTTAGCACTATTTCATTGATAATTTATGAGGCTAGGTATCATGTGCTAGCTAGCTCAAGCTGTGATGGTCTTTCTTGTACCGTCTGCTAGCCAGCTTTCTGTTATCATACAGAAGTACAGTACTGGTCAAAAGTTTGGACTCATTACTATTTTGAATGTTTTTGAAAGAAATCTATTGCGCTCATCAAGCCTGCATTTATTTGATCAAAAATACAGAACATAACGGTAATAATGTGAAGTATTATTACAATTTAAAATAATGGTTTTCTGTTTTAATGTACTATAAAATATAATGTACTGTATTTCTGTGATGCAAAGCTGAATTTTCATCAGCCATTAATCCAGTCTTCAGTGTCACACGATCCTTCAGATATAATTCTAATATGCAGATTTTTTTATTAATTTTGGAAACCGTTGTGCGTAATATTTTTATAACCTGTGATACTTTTTTCAGGATTCTTTGATGAATACAAATGTTAAAAAATAACAGCAATTATTTAAATAGAAATATTTTGCAAGGATATGTTAAATTGATAAAAAGTGATAGTAAAGATTTAATTTCTTAGAAAAGATTTCTATTTTGAATAAATACTGTTATTTTTAAGTTTTTATTCATCAATGAATCCTGAAAAATATATCACAGGTTCCAGAAAAATCAAAAAATGTTATTTGTAAAATTTGTATTAGTTTGCATGCATGTCAGCTTATGACTAAACAAAATGTTTATATTTATGTTTGTATATGATACAGTTTCTGTAAATTTCCTCAAATTTCCAATTAATTCCCATAAATTCCTGTTAAGTTTCCAACTTCGAAAATTTCCAAAAATCCCCAGATTAAGTTCCCATGGAAAGTTTCTGGAAATTTACGGGATATTTTCCGCCCCTTTGCAAACCAGTTCAATAAACATTTATTACTGTAAATGTTGAAAACAGTTGTGCTGCTTAATATTTTTGTGGAAACATGATACTTTTTTTCAGTATAAAGTTAAAAACAACAGCATTTATTTTAAATAGATTTTTTTGTATAAAAATTATAAATGTCTTTACTGTCACTTTTGATCAAACTAATGTGTGCTTGCTGAATAAAAGTGTCAATTTCTCTCCAAAAACATCTTACTGACTTTTTAGAATGCTAGTGTATTTTTTTTTTATTGTAACAAAGGTTAAATATACAGCATTTCCTTTTTTGTAACTCCCCTTTAGATGCCCCATTGGTTGGCAAGATGGCAGTGCTGCTGGGTCTTGAGGGACCCCTGAAGGCAACTCTTCAGTTTTTGCTGCAAAACAATGGCATGATGGTGCAGACCCACCAGTGGAGCTCAAAGCACTTGCAGAAACAGGTAAATGATTGATAATTGAGAGATACTTGGTCTTCAGGTCAATTTTTAGGTGTAGTTTGGTATTTTCAGCAGCAGAGGGCAATGCTGCTTTGTTTTAGCAGGGACATCGGCATAAATCATATGAGGCATACACTAATTGTCTTTCTTTCTTTCTTTCTTTCTTTCTTTCTTTCTTTCTTTCAGATCATGGATTCGGATGTGGTGGTATTCTTAGAAACTGGCCACAAGGGCCTCCCACCCACTTGGTTAAGACCGGGGGTGGCAGTCATTAACCTCAGCTCAGCCCTAATGGAAGGTAAATTTTCTTCAACGTAAAGATATTAAGCGTGGCACGGTGGCAGACATTATAACAGTTGATTTTTTACGTTGCTGGTATACGTAAAACATATAGAGCACTTCTTCACTTGAATAGTGTCATTTGAGAATTGAAGGAACTATTATAATTGTATTACCATGGAAGTGAAAGACAAGCATGTGATTCCTCTGAGACCGATTAAGTCAGGCACGCAGTTTTCTTCACCTTTCATTACCTGCCATCTCCAAGAGACCTTAATGGTTATAGAGGCCCATGCTATTTCCTCCATAACCCACGAATTCCATTAGTGTGGGAACATAATAAGACACAGCTAATTGTATTTCCTTAGATGCTCCGTCCGGGCCAACTTTTCATACATATGACCTTATCTCTTATCTAGAGCAACCTAACAGTTGGGAGCACAGGGCTGAAGCTGAATCTAGTGCTGGAGTTGGGCCTCTAAGTGCTGCGCTTAGAATGCAGGTGAGAGGCCTGTTGTTGTTTCTTCTTTCTATTAAAGTCTAAATAAATAGTTATATCAATGTAATATCTGAATTTTGAATGTTTTCATTGAAACATTCATTTCCTGTTTAACAATGTAAAGCTTTTACACAACAGTGCTCAAGAGACATTAATTATTAGCATCATTGTTATTATTATCATTGTAATTATCATTGAAAACCGTTGTGGTGCTTAATATTTTTGTGGAAACAGGATTTCAGGATTCTTCAATAAATAGAAAGTTCAAAAGAACTGCATTTTTTTGATATTGAAATCTTTTGTAAAATTATAAATATCTTTGTCACTTTTCATCAATTTACTAATTTTTGAACGGTATAGTGTTATGCCAAATCACAGTAGTTATTGCCTGTATGTTTTTTTTAGTATATATTTGTGCACATAATTATGCAGTGAATGAAGAAGTCATTTTGAAGTGTTTGTGGCTGCTGTTGTGATCTGCCAGCATGTAGTGAGGAGCAGCAGGAGGTGGATACAAGAACAGCAGTACCAGCCATGGAGGCTCCGCCCACTAAAACTTCAATCACTGTCACCTGTGCCTAGGTACGAGCAGCCTTGCCTTTTACTTTCTACAGAATATGCATCACTCAAACCGTTGCTTGTTTATTTGTGCACAGAACTAATTGGTCTCCATCTTTCTGTTTGCTTCTGTAACCCTCAGTGATATAGAGATCTCCAGGGCACAGACTCCCAAACCTATATCCCAGCTGGCTCAGGAGATTGGTCTGCTTCCAGAGGAGCTGGAGGCCTACGGAAACACCAAAGCCAAAGTCCATTTGTCCCTTCTCAACCGCCTCCAACATCAGCCTAATGGCAAATATGTCCTAGTGGCAGGGTGTGACATCAGTTTTTACTTCTGTCATTGAAGTTTAATTCATGTCATATTATTTATCTACGGGTGTGTTTACACTTGGAAGGTTTTGTTTGATTAAATTGATTGTTCTGTTAGCGCAGTTCATTTGGATATATGTGAATGCTGGCATCCGAACCTTTGTGTGCACCAATCAAGCAGACAGACCCACTTTTTTCGACTGAAAAATGAACATAATACAGCCCAAAGACATCTAAACGAACCAAAAGCAATCTCATCTTGTCATTGGAGCTATGTTCCCCATTACAGTTCGGTACAGGTGTTGGAACCACTGTCGGAACCAGCAGGTCTTCGTTTGTATGTGCAGGAGTTCCTGGCACGGTTTTGACTCCTTTGCATATTTCATAAGCTCTTAGTGAGTTTTAAGCTGGTAAAAATACCACCATATGTACACGCATGCAACGAGCGCATTCAGACTGACACACAGCGTTGTTTTGGATGTTTGGTAATTTCCTTCGAAAAATATATTTTAAAGGTGTCCAATCAGGTTATCATCTTGTCCTTATGCCTTTTGTTTTGTATCTTTAGATTCACTGTTAAAAGTGACAGTGTGTACGCTAAACGAACCAGGACTAAATGCATCATTTTCTTTTTTGCACCGAGAGAGAACCAAACTGCAATTGTGAACACACCCTGAAATGATACGGTACAAAAGCAATGATACAAAACTTAATTGAACAGCAAAGTTGAACGAAAACTGTATTGACTTAATTGTTGAAGAGGTTTTAATCTGCAAATGAAAGACTTTGGAATCGTTTTCATCAGTTAATGGCAGATGGATTGATGACCATCATAGTTGCACTGCAAGAACCTAAATAAGAAAAACACTCATACTTTTAAAGGTTAAAAGCATTTAAGGAAAACTTCAGGTCAATGGTTGTGTTTTCACGCTCACATCCGTGTGCACATTTGTACTCTGCCTCTAAATTCCTAGAGAGAGTGATTGGTGGGCCCAGGGATCTTATCTACCACTGGCTCTTGAGCCCACCAGGAGTCTACCTTTCATCTGTGTGTGTGAAGCGTGGCTCAGTCAGCTCCAAATGGGGGCCCAGGGTCTCTTTCATAACTTCAGGTCAATGGTTGTGTTTTCACGCTCACATCCGTGTGCACATTTGTACTCTGCCTCTAAATTCCTAGAGAGAGTGATTGGTGGGCCCAGGGATCTTATCTACCACTGGCTCTTGAGCCCACCAGGAGTCTACCTTTCATCTGTGTGTGTGAAGCGTGCTCGGGTCAGCTCCAAATGGGGGCCCAGGGTCTCTTTCATGTGTGTGGGGAATGCGCAGACCCCTGGCTTTATCAGCAGCCCCTTCCCTTAACTCTCCTTCTTTAAGTCCCGCTCTTTGTTCTGCCTACAGACGCTGTGAAGCAGCACTGCCCTCCCCACCCAGCCTACTCAATTACTGTCAGCCACTGGCATGCCTTTACTGCGCTGCCAAAAGAGCTGCTCCACAAAGACTGAGAGAGAGGGAGGGAGGGAGGATGCTGATGGGGAGCGGGTTTGCCGGCAGTCTAATGTAGTGAGATCAGAGGGAAAACGAAAATGAGGAAGGCAGAAAGATGAATAGATGTATAGTCACAACCTTCTCCCTTTGAATGTGGGAAAGCATGTGTTGATAATGTTTTCGGTCTGTGTTTTTCAGTATAACTCCCACTCCTCTGGGTGAAGGGAAGAGTACAGTGACCATAGGTCTTGTCCAGGCCCTCTCCGCTCATCTTAAGCTCAACTCTTTCGCTTGCCTGCGACAGCCTTCCCAGGGCCCAACGTTTGGTGTCAAAGGTGTGTTTTTGTGTGCTTGCTTTAGTTTGATATTGTAGTATATGGATAACAATAACTACCATAACAACATTTCAAGGTATCACAGATGCACTTCTTGAAGGCTGCACTAAAATGTAGGCATTATAATTATGCAACTTTTTCACTGTATCTTGTCCTTCTGTAGAGTAGGCAATCCCAGAATGCCCTGCATTGAGTTCAGTAAAATAAAATAAATTCAGGATGGTTAAATAAAATTAAACAAAGTTAATTATGGAAATAAAATTGAATTAGAATTTATTGTAAATATACAAATAAAAAAATACATGTAGTGTGTGTATTTATATAAATTATTTTCAAAATGGAATCAAATAAATGTAATTGTAATTAATTTTATTTTAAATTCTACATATTTATTTATATATGTATTTATATATATGTATGTGGAATATCATGTCATTAGCTTAGTGACATGCTAATGCCAAACTCTATTTAAATGCAATAGTTTGCTGTGTGAACAGCTATTTGTGTGGCGTTCGAAGTTGCTGCACATTTAGTACACAGCAGGGCAGTTCGCTAGATTTTGGATCAGAGCTCATGTCTGGCTATGTCAGACATATTGTCTTGTGTGTGTTTTCATTGCTGTGTGTTTGTCAGCCTGCTTCATTATTTTGCCTCCCTGCAGGAGGAGCGGCAGGTGGGGGATATGCACAGGTCATTCCTATGGAGGAGGTGAGTGACTACAGACATCCTGTCTCCCGTTATCACAAAGCCCTTTCCCTTAGTATGCCACAACTGATGACAGCCCTTAAAAAACCTCACACAGCCATTGAGACCAAGTAAAATAAAGCACAACGTCCAAAACTCTGAGACCAGTAAAAAAAAAATATTTTTGTGATTTTCTAATTGAATTTTTCTTATTACCGGCAAATATCAGCATATGAATTTCAAAAGTATAAATGGAAAAATAACGTAATTCGGAATTTGTTGTTTTATGATACATCCATGTTTTGCTTTAATAACAGTGTGCATGGAAATAATAATACTTTTTATTTTTATATTACATTTTGAATCTCATATTTTCTGTTATCTCAGAATTTTGGACAACACTGAATGTGTGTGTGTGTGTGAGCGCAGATACTGTCTTTATCAGAAGCTTCAGAAAACGGCTTACTCTCACTTTATTTTTTTTCCCTCAGTTTAATCTCCACCTCACAGGAGACATCCACGCTATAACAGCAGCCAATAATCTAGTGGCAGCAGCTATCGATGCCCGCATTCTCCATGAAGCTACTCAATCAGACAGGGTAAACAACTGCAATCATAATGTTTTTAATTTCACACAGGATGGTCTCCCTGGGATTTAATATTATGATTCATCAACAGTTAGTCAGTAGCTGTGTCATTAAAGAGGATTGTTTCTGGTTCTGTACAAGTCTATAACTGCATATTTATCACTTCCTAATGCTTTATTCAGCTATAAGTTGTTTTTGTCTTTTAGGCCCTGTACAGCAGACTAGTGCCATCTGTTAATGGTGTGAGATGCTTCTCTCCTATACAGATGGCTCGCCTACAGGTGAGTCTGGACAAAATCTTTGTACTTCTGACCTTTTTAACTTTTATTGCTTGTTAATGCCATCATCATTTGACACAGATGTTATTAGAGCAGTGGTTCTCAGCAAACTTCCAAGGGGGCCTCAAGATGACTTAAGGCAAAACAAGCATTAAAATAAATTAGAACTACTACATGATATTTTTTATTTTAATTCATCCCATCACATTCTTATTTTAATTTATCCCCTATTTTCACACACATACAAGAATCCCCTTTTTTCATTGAAGATCCATTGCTTCTGTGGTCTTGAAAAGCCTAATTTTACATATATACTATGCCAAACTAAATAATTTATCAGGATAAAACCATAAAAAAAAATCCTTATCTTTAATGCTTATTCAATAAATGTGAACTTTGAAGAACATTCTCCTCTTAAAGGGGTCATATGATGCTGCTAAAAAGAACATTATTTTGAAAAATGTTAATTGCCACATTCAAATAAAGATTTTAAAATGCAGGCTAAGTGTCACTAATTAAACAAGTATATATTCAGCTAATTGTCAGCCTCTTATATGTATGCTTCTCGTAAACAATTAGTCAGTATGCATTAGGGCTGCCCTCGACTAAAGATTTTTCTGGTCAACTAGTAGTCGTTCATTTGAATTGGTTCATTTAAAAGTTTCACTCCCTATAGATATATTTTTCATGTCTGTAATAAGGCAAGCATACTCGGATTTAATTATTTTACAAAAGCGCAACGTTTCGTTGTTATTCGGAGTGCACACGAATAAACGTAGAGTCTTTACAGATACAAAAGATGCATTACTCTTATCTGTATGACCAAAAATGAAGA
>NW_015552582.1:2515009-2515413 GCF_001515605.1 Sinocyclocheilus anshuiensis | reverse complement strand
TGAGGACAATAAAAGCAGTCAAAACTAACAAAAGAGCAACAATATATAAGTGCAAATGACATGTATATGTATAATATAAAATGTAATCTAATATAATATAATAAAATGTATAATGTAAAATAAATATGTAGGCTATGCTTCTTGTAAACAATTAGTCAGTATGCATTAGGGCTGCCCTCGACTAAAGATTTTTCTGGTCAACTAGTAGTCGTTCATTTGAATTGGTTCATTTAAAAGTTTCACTCCCTATAGATATATTTTTCATGTCTGTAATAAGGCAAGCATACTCGGAGTTTCGAAGTGACGCGCTCAAGTTCACAGAGTCCGAGACGGCAGAAAGCGCATCCTGCTTGCTTTCATTATTTTACAAAAGCGCAACGTTTCGTTGTTATTCTGAGTGCACA
>NW_015552582.1:2481383-2514390 GCF_001515605.1 Sinocyclocheilus anshuiensis | reverse complement strand
TTCATTTAAAAGTTTCACTCTCTATAGATATATTTTTCATGTCTGTAATAAGGCAAGCATACACGGAGTTTCGAAGTGACGCGCTCAAGTTCACAGAGTCCGAGACGGCAGAAAGCGCATCCTGTTTGCTTTCATTATTTTACAATAGCGCAACGTTTCGTTGTTATTCTGAGTGCACAGGAATAAATGTAGAGTCTTTACAGATACAAACGATGCATTACTCTTATCTGTATGACCAAAAATGACGAAGTATTTTAAGAGCAAATGATCGCACCGGCGCCTCCATCTGTCACGCAGTAGCCCAAGCGCGCTACTGTTCAGCTTCCACACTCCGCACAAACACTGCACACTTTTTCTACGCTAACATTAGATTGAGCTGCCATGTAAAGTTGCTACTACATACATATTTCAGATGATAAGCCATATTTGAGGTCGATGAATGTTAGGTGAGCATATGGATGTCCTGGCCAATCACATAGACCAGCCGTTAACGATTTGTTCGTCACGGACTGCGTGATTTCGCTACTTCGTGTGGATTTTTTTTTTCTGCGACTAAGCAACTAATACAATTTTGGTAATATGCATATAAACAGCCTTTTAATTAGCAGAGTGGAATAATCATGGCTGATAGTAAGACATGCAAACATAAAAGAAAACCAAACTGGACGCGAGAACAACTATATATTAAGGATATAATCAAACATTTGGAGTTGGGATAACCTCCAAACCAAAGCCGATACCTTTTTAAAAGCTCATTATCGTCAAATGTTTCTAAAATGTTTATTTACCGAGGTAGATTGCTGGCAACAGCCATTTTAGGATAGTTCAGATTTGGTCTTAGTGACTTAGAAGTCCTCTTCACTACTCCTTACGTTTCACAGATTTAGGAGCTAAATTTAGCGCTAAAACGCTTTGTGAAATACTTTTAGAACAAAAATGTAGGAGTCCTAAATTTAGGACTGACACGCCCATTGTTTTTAAGATTTTCTCCTAAATCGGCTAGTTATGAGCTACTTTTATCTTTAAGATGTTTTGTGAATACGGGCCCTGGAATCCACACTGTGGACAATGGGGAGGTTAAAAATGTTGAGAACACTAGAACTTGTAGAAATTTGGAAGCAGTTCATCAGATAACCAACAGGGGTCCTCATGCAGCTACTGTGTAAACTAGCCATTCTTACAAGGCTGGAATTCACAGCAAGTCTCGTCGTCCACAAGTTTAACTAAGAACTTATTAAAAAGATAGTCTGAAAGACATTTATGACTACAGTACCTAGTCAAGGCCAAAACTAACTGCAGAAATGAAAATGTTTTAATAGTAACTTTGTTTAATATGAATGAACCACTTTTTCATCATAATAATCGCTGCACTTGTGTCTGTCTCTTCACCTATGTTTTCAGCATCTTGGAATAAACAAATCTGACCCCAGTGGCCTCACACCAGAAGAGGTCAGGGCATTTGTCCGTCTTGACCTTGACCCTGAGAAGGTCACATGGCAGAGAGGTAGGAGCTTGTGCAATGTAGATTGCTTTACTGTTCTGCATATAGAATTGCTCAAAGCTTGATAAGTCACAGAAAGAGATTGTGGTACAGGATATATGATGCATAAGATGGTGAGCTGAAGCATGCAGTATGACACAATATGTGGCCGTTGGAATGCTATTGCCACATTTGACTTCCGTTTTAAAATGGCTAGTGGGACAGCACCAAAAATTAGCCATGTCATTACATCTGAGAACAGTTTTTGAGAACTAGTCCCTCTTGAACAGATGCAATAACAAGTCTACTCTTTGCACCTGGAAGGGATGCCAAATGTAGACCTTCTGCTTTTGGTTATGGCGCAGTGCCGTCTGATAGCTGCGATCACTGCGGGATGAAATTTAGCTGGATTGGGGTGTTTCCCGTTTTACTCGTGGCCACCTGGGAACATCTGTTGCCTTTAGCTCTACATTCAGAAGAGTGCTGCAATGACTGATGGGATATTTACTCTGTCGGTTCAAAAGTGCACACTAAGATGAGGAGCCTGGAAGATTAAGAACAGCTTTACATCTCTCTCCCGCTACGAATCCGAATCTGTGTGTGTCTGAGAAGCTTTGACAATTCCGTACAACTTTCTCAAAGTTGACATTCATAAATCGAATGTTTTAATCATTAGGGTTTCCCATGGTCCATTATGGGAAGATATCATTGTGAATAATGATCCTCGGACTACATTATCATGGTCTTTTCTTAGTTTATTAATCACTCTTCAGATGAAACATTTTTGGCTGTGCCGTATGTTATGCTGTAGTTCATGTACGCTGTGTTGTCACAGATGGATGAATTGAAACAGATACACAAGAGGAATACGAGAGACAGCCAGAAAGCAGATTAAACCATTGTTGTAATTTTTGTTGCCTGTGACATGTTTAAAATGAGACTTATAATAATTGTTCTGCTTTTCCATGAGAAAATACCAGAGGGTTTGAATTCTTTCCCCTGCAACTTCTTGGCCCTTAGGTAGTTGTGTTTGTGTCTCATACTGCACCCTCCTACATTCAGCTTGGCTGCAAGAAAAAAAAATACAAAAAGCCTTAGAGGAATGCATGCTTATTGCAAGGTTATGGTTTCGCTTGGTGTCCATCCCTCTGGGTCTCTTTAGGTCATTGGTTTTTGGGATTCATTAGATTGCCTCATACATCTCCTCAGCAGTGACTGCAAAATCTGTCCAGCTGAGTTCCCTCCTGACGTGATTCTCTCCAGTAGTTGTCTTCAAACACAGCGCTGCTACGCTTGAGCAGATAGAACAAGCCAACCAATGTGATCTAATTGCAACTTCATGAAAAAATATTGCTTTTATAAAAAAAAAAAAAATCCTAAATCTTGAAATCTATCAATTGCAATAGGTTTGAAATGCTTTACGTTTCTATCATTATTAGTGAGGTTAAAGATAAAAAATTCACCCAGATATGAGAATTGTCATTATTGTGTCAAAACTGTTCGGTTGCTCTGTTGATCTTATTCATAAAACAGGTCTGGATGATTTGTTCACGAATCATACTAATCTGATTGCTAATCAGCTTACCAACTCAATGATCTGGATGCAATAGTTAAAAGTTAATTTGCATTGAGGACTGAGAGTAACACTTAAAATAAAGACAGAAGTTCCCCAATAAGTGAACTGTCCAATAACTTTTTTTAGAATTTGATTGACAAAAAGAAAAAAGAAAAGCAGCTGACAAATGTACAAAAAAGGAATTGGCAAATGGCCAAAGAAAAACAACTGGCAATTTTTTTTTCTTTAAAATGCAACTTAAAATGTGCTTCTAAAAATGATTTATTAATTTACTATTTTACTCTTATTTAAGTATATTTCAAAACAAAAGAAATAGAGAAAACTCAAGTGTTGAATGTCTCTTAATTTTTCAATTTAAAGTTATTTCCCTTTTATGTTTGAATTTATTTATTTATTTTATTTATTTATTTAGTCATTTAGTAGATGCTTTTATCCAAAGCGACTTAACAAATGAGGACAACAGAAGCAATCAATTGAAAAAGAAAGAAATTAAATAAAAATGACAAATGCATACAACAAAATTTAAAAACGTAACATTTAAATGAGAAACAAAAATAAAGCTAAAAACAATTCAAAATATTAAAGAACAAAAGGTATAAGAGTATAATAAAGATTCTAACATAACACTAAGCCAAACACCAAAAAAACAACTACATGTATGTGTATGTACAACCACACACACATACATACATATATACTTTATATATATACATACACATTTATAAATTCAATATATATATTATTTCATTTCCATTTAGTTTGTTGAAGTATTAAAATAACTCAAATTAAATCAAACTAAAACGTAATAAAGACCTATACAGGCATAATAAATTCAGACATAGTTTAACTAAAATTTAAAATAAATAACTAATACAAATCAAACGACAGTAGTTTATCAGTAATCCTAAAAAATAACACTGCCAAACTTGCATACTAAAAAACAACAACTTACTTACACATAGTAAGAAATGGTTATAAAAACTGAAACAGAAGTGAAACAAGTAGTAGGAAAGAGGAGAAATAAAAAGCAATACTTATTAATGAATAAGATAAGTTATGATTACTTGATTATGATTACTTGTGAATAGATAAATTGTCAGTCCTTCTTATTTTTATGTGTCACTCTCAGTCCTCCGTACATTGAAGGTGATCAGTGAATAGTGACACAAATCATAGTGGTTCAAGCAACTTGGAATATAGTGCACCAATCATGTTGACTACTTTTATGGGTCTTTTACTGTATTTCCTTTTATAGCTTGAAAGCTTTTCTCATTTATTGTAAATGTATGGAAATGAGAGACAAGTACATCCTTAATTTTTCCTTATGTGTTTTAATGGAAGATAGAAAGTCATACAGGTTTGGAATGACATGAGAATGAGCACACAATTTATTTTTGGGTGAACTGTCATAAGGTAAAAGCTTCATTCTGGTTTCACTCTTAACATATGTTTTCCTGTTTCAAATAGTTGTTGATACCAATGACCGATTTCTGCGTAAGATCACTGTTGGTCAGGCCAACACAGAAAAAGGCCATGCTCGCCAGGTATGTGCTTCATATTTCTGATTCAATTAACCTACAGTCAAATGTGAGTGAGGAAAAGTGACAAAACTTCTACAATGATTATATATCTCTCTTTCTCTATTCCCTCTCTCACTTTTCTGTCTATTTCCCTTAGCTGGAATCTGTTAAGTCTTGCAGTATATCAACGGCTGTCAGAAATGATGACTTTTAAAACAAATCAGGCAGATAACAGTGTGCACCTTAATGGGAAACAGTCTAAGTAAAAGCAAATGTTTCAAAAAAGGCATTACTGCGCACATACTGTAGCAAACCCTTTGAGCTGGTCAATCATGTGCTTATGTTTGTCTCCCTCCCACTGTACCAAAACCACTGAAATGTCCACTACAGCCTAGTACTTTGTTCTTGAGCAACATACAGTATAATATACAGTATGTGCATTTTAAAAAGACAGTGAGAGTGTGTGTTTGAAATAAATAAAAAAAACACTTAAGCATGTTACTTCAGGCTTTGCAATCATTGACTAAGGGTAGATCATCTCAACATTTAGGGTGCTGTAAATGCAGTTAAATGGCAAGTAATAATGACACAAGTGGTGTGTATTAAGTGGCCCATCTCTCCTGATAGGGCATCTGGACACCACTCCCAGCTGTTTTATTGGGGGAGTATTTATTAGCTGAGAGTTAAACCAGGACAGCTTGGTTTTACTCCAGCTGGGGTTGTCTTGGACACATGTGGGAGCAGTTTACTGTATGTGATAAAGAACCAGACTTGGCAGATGTTGCGTGCGTGGGTCTCTGACAGATTTCTCCACTCTCTATATCATGACGACTTATTTTGATAGAAATCACCTAAATCATCACTGTGATGTGTTTGTGTGCTGGTCAATATGTGATCTTCCCCTCTCGTTCTTACAGACCCAGTTTGATATTGCGGTGGCCAGTGAGATCATGGCTATCCTTGCTCTGACAGATGGACTGGCTGATATGCGGGCCAGGCTGGGACTTATGGTTGTGGGCAGCAGCAGAAACGGCCAGTCGATCACTGCAGATGACTTGGTGTGTGTGTGTGAGAGAGAGAGCGCGCAGTTAACTACCTATAAATTGATCAAAAGTCACAGAAATTAATGCTGTTCTTTTGAAATTTCTATTCATCAAAGAATCCTAAAAAAAATGCATCATTGTTTCCAAAAAAAATTAAGAAACACTATTTTCAGCTCAAATTTGGAACAATCACTGCAAAAAAAAAAATCAGCTTTGCCAAAGGAATAAATTGCATTTTGAAATGTTATAATAGAAAACAATTATTTTAAATGGTAATATTTAATATTACTGTTTTTACTGTATTTTTGATCAAAGTGTGAGCGTAAGAGACTTATTTAAAAAACATTTAAAAAATCTTACTATGTGTATATAAACA
Organism: Sinocyclocheilus anshuiensis; assembly: GCF_001515605.1. Classification (NCBI taxonomy): domain Eukaryota; kingdom Metazoa; phylum Chordata; class Actinopteri; order Cypriniformes; family Cyprinidae; genus Sinocyclocheilus; species Sinocyclocheilus anshuiensis. Next base: position 2,508,395 of record NW_015552582.1, on the reverse strand, counting down.
ATGATTACAAAATGAAATGTTTAAGTATAATTAAAATATAATTATAATATTGTGAATTGACTGTGTGAAATATTTTAAATATTGTGAACATATAGTGTTTTCATTCACGTAATTCTAACCCTATGCAATATATAATTCTAAGTTAAAAATAAATGTGTATTTGTATTAAATTTACACTGTAAGCAATATGAATAAAACAGGATATTTAGTCATTAATCACAAGTCACCAGCCAAAATTTCATGATTGTCACAGCCCTACCAGAGAAACATTCAACAACTGCTATGAACAATATATTTTGACATTTCTTTGCTCTTTGGTTTTCTCAGGGTGTAACCGGGGCTTTGGCAGTACTCATGAAAGATGCTATCAAACCCACACTGATGCAGACACTGGAGGTGAGACCTCTTCCCTGTTCCTGTACCCCAAACACTCAGTATCTTTTACACAGTCGTTCGCTTGTGTGCTATTTTTCTTATTCTGTCTCCCACACATGCACACATATCTTGATGGAAACTCCCAAACTTGATACTCTCAGCGTTGGTGAAGTGATAGGATATTCGAGGCATGACACCGAAAACACACACTCATACAGTAACACATGCACATCTGGTTTTGGTTTTGGCTCAGTGGGAGTGTGTCTCTGTCTTTCACTGTCACACCCTGAACACCACGAGAAAACTGGAAATGAGAAATTGACAGTGGTGAAAAGCCTGATTGTTGGAATGCCTTTCATCTTTATGACTTTAAAACATGCTAATGACTAGTGATTGATGTTTGATGCGTGTGAGATGCATAGAAGTTGCATGTTTGTTGAGAGAGCCACAGAATTGCTTTGTGAAACCTTTCCTGCCTGGTTTCCTGTTTCTCTTGTGAGGAGGAATTGTATCAGAACGAACCAGGCAGCAAAGGGTTGTGGGAATATTCTGTTTGCATGGTGCTATAATGTCCCTACTGGGATTGGGATGTATGCGAGTATGTGTGTGAAGGAGTGAGAGAGGAAGTGTGTGAATGTCTCAACAAGAGGACGTCACGTGCATGTGTTCACAGATGGATCCAAGGCTGTTTGATATAGACTAAAGATGTGCGATTTGTCAAGAGTGTTAGGAGAAAATATGTCTCCAGTGTGTGTATGATTTTAGATGCTCTTCAGGGACAAAATTGTCTCCAGAAGTTGTCTAAATGTGACGACCTTCCTTTAAACATTCAAGGACTTCCCAAATATTTTTTCACTTCTATAAAAATGTGAGGAGTATTCTTTCATGGGTAGGGTTAGTCTTTAATATTCACAATTTTTATATATAAAAAGAATGCTCTTATTTAGATCTGCTTGGCCAAGTAAACCACTTGTTTGTGTCATGCAACAAATAAATAAATAAAAGTCAACTGTAAATATGTTGACCACTTACTCTAATGTTCAAAAGCTTGGGGTCATTAAATTATTATTTTTTTTTTATTTTTCTTTATTCAGGGATGATTCATTACATTGATCAAAAGTGACAGTAAAGACTTTTACATTATTACATAAAGTTTGTTTTTCAAATAAAAGCTGTTCTTCTGAATTAATCAAAGAATCCTTCAAATGTGTCATAGTCCACTTTGCCATCACAGGAATAAATTACATTTTAAAACATGTTAAGACGGAAAACGGGTGTTTTATATTTCACAGTATTACTGTTTGACTGTATTTTTGATCAAATAAATGTATCCTTGTTTAGCATAAAAAGCCTTTGAACGGAAGTGTATTGACCCAAAATATTATTACATGTGTGCATTGGCTTTGTGATACATTTACAGAACTATTAATAAAGTTATTATTACTATTAACATCAAATCAATTTGTAGCTTATGTACTAGTTTAAAAAAAATGGAGGTCATATAGAGTCAATAACTAGATAGTCAGTACAAACATCAAAATAAGATGATCATTTTGCCTATTATATAAGCATAACCACCCTGTTCCTGTCTACTGTGCTCACTTGGTTTTTCCTGTTTTCTAACTTTCCTTGCATTGGCATGTCAAATCTCTTCTCTTTTCCACACTCACAGGACAAAGGGCTCCAATCTTTCCTATTCCATTTTTTGCTATTATAGTTTTTTATTTCTGTAAAACTTTTCCAGAGGACAGTTCATTGGAAAACCATGCACTCTCTTTCCATTCACAGTCACACATAAAGACCATCACTCGTGCTTTCATATTGACTTGTTGACAGGCTGCCAGATATGTCCACTTTGTGAGCAAATTTGATGCTGTAAATTGATTTATTGACCTTCAGTACTGATTGATTTGGTCTGAGTTGTTTTTAAACCTGTGAAACATATTTAGGTTATAATGAGCTGCACATTGTTAAAATCAGTGTACAGTTAATGTTTATCACATTTCATCACGTTTATATGAGGGTTCTTAAAGGCCTGTAGTTCAAAACCTCAACTAAATGCATAACTTACTACTCTTTTGTCCAACAGCATAAAATAAAAACATAGTGATAGTAGAAAATGTAGACTCTTACAAACTAAATGCCAAAACACAAACTACTGTTTGATTAAATGAAGCACTCAATAAACCTCTGGCAGGCTTGTGTAGCTAATAAGGTCATGTCTCAAAATGAGTTTGGTTCACTTACCTCACTTGACTCATTTTCACTTGGCCTTTTGAGTCTTAAAGGTGATGTGTTAATGTAGAATATTTTGTAATGTTTAGTATATATCAGCACCTGCAGAGGCAGTGAAAGTAGGATGCTGGGATGCAGTGATAAAAGTTTAGATAAATAAAGGAAGGTGGTCTCTTTCCATTTGATGGAGAGCTCATTTTTTTTTATCAAGTTTTGCATCCTTTTCCTGAATTTAAATGACTTCACCATCATGCTGTTCTTTGTTTTGTTTATACTCCCTTTTCCATTTTCCTGCACTCTCTCCTTCCTGTTCCTTAAGCTGCTCGTGTCACTTTTCAGTGTTTGGGAAGTTACAGAGGACCTCAGGGTCATCAGTTCAAACCTCATATTTTCACAGAGCTTTAAGTGATTTCTGGCTTATGATGATGAAACAGACATTCCAGACCCATTTAATATTTATTGTTGTTGAATATACAATGGTGCTGACATATAAAATCTCAACCACATGTTTTACGCAAAATACTCAGGCATGGAGATTGACCACTTAAACCCTACATCTTGTATTATTTGTCACCAGCTCTTAATTAAAAATTTCTACAGTAATTTTCAGGTAATCTTGAGGCACACCTGCTAATGTGTGATATTTTGAAATGCAGGTGTGACCCGAATGGTTTGCACTGAAATTGTTTGTCTTTGTCATGTCAGGGCACTCCAGTGTTTGTGCATGCTGGACCTTTCGCTAACATCGCCCATGGAAACTCCTCTGTCTTGGCAGACAAGTTGGCTCTTAAACTAGTTGGAGAAGAGGGCTATGTTGGTGAGTGCACACACATACAATATATACACACACAAAAACGCATTCAGTCGCACACCACTGCATCTGCTTTTTATAGTCACACGCATTCATTGACCAGAGACAAAGGCTATGTTGGGGGTAAGTTAAAACAAATAAGTTTTGAACAGTCTTATGTTTGATATTTGATCAAAACTGCAGTAGTATTGTGTGTAATTTAATGCGGTGAAAGCTGAATTTTCAGCATCATTACTCCAGTCTTCAGTGTCACATGATCCTACAGAGATCATTCAGATATGCTGATTTGGTGCTCAAGAAACATTTCTTATTATTATCATCAGTGTTGAAAACAGTTGGTCTGCTTAATATTTTTGTGAAAACCGTGATACATTTTTATAGGAAATTTTTGTTTTTTTTCCCCTTAAAATCAATAATTTATTTTAAAAAATGACAAACGTTTAAATGGTGTTCAGTTTTGACTCACATGTAGCAACTTGCATTAGGGTATTTCTAGACTTAAAGGCTAATCATTTAATGTTATACTAAGTGGTATGACTAAGTGGCTAATTGCCTAGTGGTATGAATTGCTATTATGCTAAACTCTGGAGGGGGAAAAGACTGGTTTAATTTAAAGGGGTCATATGACGTTGCTAAAAAGAACATTTATTTTGTGTATTTGGTGTAATGCAAAGTGTTTATGCGCGCTTTCACAACGAAACACACAGCGTCTCCACGACATGGTGGCGGTGGCAACAATACTATGGCGAGGATCAAAGTTACGCCTTCATTCTTTGCGTGAACATTTGGGCGGCGTTATGCAAATCTTCCCACATAGTGACGTAGACATGTGGGGGTGTGTTAGAACAAGCCGTTTTAGGTAGGCGTGGTTGACTCTTAACTTTTATAAAGAATATCTCTTTGGATTTGAGACTTTAGTCTTTGCAACTTTGCAGATCTTCTTTATGCACCAAGAGCTTGTAACACTCCAAAGAGAAAGGAAAAATTTAAATCACATCATATGACCCCTTTAACCATTTATAGCTTTGGTTATGTAACATGTGACCACTTAAAATGCATTAATTGACCATCTTTACATAGTTATGATGACGACTTTGGAATCCAAGGGGAAGAATATTCTACAAGGATATATAATTTGTCTCAACACCAAATTTTTTATCTTAACCCAGATGTTTTTTTTTTGTTTATTTGTTTTTAATGCTGAACCCATCTAATCCTCTGAGTGTCAGCACACCTGAACATACGTGCCTTGCAAAACACACACACACACTTGTTATCTCTCCTTCACTTTATCACTTCCTCTCTCCATTTCTCACTCATTCCTTTGCTCCTCTCTATCCTTTTTATTCTCTATCCCTCCCCTGCTCAGCAACATGCCCCAGACACTAAAAGAATGCTGGGAATGGCGGAGACCCTGTGGTCCACTCTAAGAACAGTGTAAGCTTCACCCCCTCATTTAAGGACAAGCTGAAATGTGTAAGCCCAATGAAAACACTGCCTACCTAGTGGCCGAGTTACCGCTTCTAGAATTTCAGTTACTTTTGTTACGAGTTTCTGCCAGTGTGTAAATAGTAAATTCTTCTGAAAGAGCTGCATGATTAATCTAAATAAAACCGAAATCACAATATGGCTTAGTGAGATTATCAAATTGCAAAGGCTGCAATTTAATTAAATGTGTGATGCATATTTTTGAGTGAAGCGCTGAGTTTTTATACACAAGTAGCTCAGTGTCTTGAGCTGAGATGTGTATAAAACTCGGTGCCGATAAACACTACTGTTTTAATATTTCACATTAAAACAGTAGTGTTCCTAATTTTAATGTTTTACTAATAATCATAATTATTATATTATATATCTTATTGCAATTGTAATTTCTTTTTTAAATGACAATTAGGTTTTTTAACCCCTCGAATTGTACAGCCCTAGAAACTTTACTTAGAGGCCCCTGTGGAGCACAGTAAAAAATGAATTGTTTGTTTTACCACATTGGGAAAGACAAGCAGCTCGGTCTTGTTCTTGAATTCAAAGAAGTCCATATTAGACTTGGAGCATCAGCCTCAACAAACAGCAGGAATGCTTGGAGTTGTTGACTTTTGCAAAATATCAGTGAAGGAGGGGGACATGTGTATGCGTTACCTGATGCCAAGGTATGTGGCATTAGGGATATGCCGGTATCAAATTTTCATGTTGCGATTATTATTATTATTATTATTATTATTATTTCTGCAGTTTAGCTGTCACTGCTGTCTGAGAGTTAAAGTGCGCTTTCATCCAGAGCGTCTCTCACATGTTCCGCCATGTGCGCTTGTTTACGTCAGAGTGCGCACCAGTCTTTCAGTCAGCATACAGCGGTGTTGTGCATTTTGACCAGTTGATGGGAAAAGTATTCTTAAAATGCATTCAAAATTCTGAATAATTTGTAATATATAATTATTCACGGTATTTAGAAGGGCCCTCGATAACAATATCGTGCATACTCATTACCGTGATATACCGCATTACCGAATACCGGCACAAGTCTATGTGGCATGTAGTGTTTTTGCTGTGGGTGAGAGGGCGGATGCTGCCTATCAGCTGATTATACACAACAGATCCGCTTCACAGGAGAACCACCACAGTACTCAGGAAAACCAGAGCAGCATGGTAACCTTTCGTCTACTCAAACAAAAATCACTGCACACAAGCCTCAGACTGACAGATGGTCTGATAGTTCTCTGAAAGTTCCTGAAGGGCAATAACATACACCCCACCTCACATTCCCTTTGTAAATCTGTACCTGTCTGGTGTGTGGGTGACACGAGGCCTGGTGATGTACACCCGTTTAGAGGGAGTCTCATATATGGGTGGTTCAGTTTATTATAGCACCTGGTCGTCCCAAGGTCATGAGTACTGCCTCCAGGATAACACTCTGATCCCGTGGTTTTTGGCCTGTTTCTCACACATGCATAAGTGAAATTACTATAGATAACTGTAACAGCAGGCTTGTGTTATGCTTTAATATGTGTTTCTTCTGTGACACTATACACAAAATGATTTCTTAGTTACTAAGCAGTTGTCAGTATTATACAGTAGGAAACAGTCCATTCAGATTTATAGGATGAATTTTGTGTTTTAAGTGCTTTGCACCTCCTTCCTTCCTTTCGTCCTTCCTTCCTTTCTAAACCTACCTTCCTTGCTTCCTTTCCTTCTTAAATATTAATTTCTTTCTTCCCTCCTATCTTTTTTCCTTTCTAGGCACTCCTTCCTTATTACTTGCCTTCCTCCTTTCCTTTCCTTCCTTCCTTCTTTCCTTCCTTTGCAGTCCTGCCTTCCTTTCCTCTTTCCTCTCTATTCAATCCTGCCTTCCTTTCTTCCTTCCTAAACATTCCTTCCTTCCTGCATGTCTTCCTTCTTTCCTTCCTAAACATACCTTCCTTCTTCCTGTACATACATGTCTTCCTTCCTTCCAAAACATTCCTTCCTTCTTTCTTTACTAATTATTCCTTCCTTCTGTCATAAAAATACCTTCTTTCCTTTCTCGCTTCCTTCCTAAACTTAATCAGTCTCCTTTGTCTTCCAGAGCAGCACTGTTGACACCCTTGACATGCTATCAATACGAAAGCATGAGATTTCTTAAATTCTGTTTAAACACGGATCTTTCCATCTTATGGTAATTGAGGTACATAAAGTTAACTGTTAGTGACCAAGACCTGATGCATGTGAGACGGAACAAAAGGCTTACCTTCAGGAGATTACCTCCGTTCAAAATCACATGCCAGATCTCACACACACACACACACACACACACACACACACTCACTCACAAAAACATGTAGAGCCTCAGAAAATATGCCAGACCTCTCTGGTGGAAATAACAACATTACCCTTCCCATTCCCTCCTGCTCCAAAACCCTGGGAAGTAGCACAGGAAGCTCGCAGGGTTCTGGGAAAAATGGATACGTGGAAATACTCCACATGCTTACTGTTCAGTGGCACATATACACATTAATACTGACTAGTTCAAACACAAACAGTGGATATCTCTCATTCACAAAACAAATCAAACTTGCAGGGGAAAGGAAAACATCTTAACAAAACAGTTTGTGATGGTCATGTTTTGTATACCACTGTCAGCACTTGAACAGTGAAATGTTTCACTCATTCATGACAGCAGTAACACATATGGAGCACTTACATGCTCACTCTTAAAATGGTTGTGATTATATCCTAATTGAATGAATGTTAATAACTCAACCTGTAATGTGGGGACAATTTGATTATTGTGTAACTGTAGGTTGCTTTTATTCGTACTTGTGAGAAAGCATGTGCTCTTATCCGGCTCTGTGCAATAATAATAAAGTAATGATGCAGAATGTTTGTTTACATAAGTATCTTGCACAGTAGAGCAGTTTTTATATCAAGTTCTTATTTGCAAAAGCTCTCAACAATTTATTGTTTAATTTCCTTCTCCTTCCCTGCTCAGTGACTGAGGCTGGCTTTGGTGCTGACATTGGCATGGAGAAGTTCTTCAACATTAAGTGTCGGACGTCTGGGCTCAGACCTGATGTTGTGGTGCTGGTAGCCACTGTTCGGGCTCTGAAGATGCATGGAGGTGGACCAAATGTAAGTGTGTGTGCTGCTGTGTGCACATTCACACATCTCTTTATATGCATTAAAGTACATTTCATGAATTTCTGAATATACTGTACATTTTTAAGGTTACAGCTGGTGTACCACTGCCTAAAGAATATATCAATGAGGTAAGCAATGTCTTACTTCAAATGACCATATTTGTAGACTCTATGATTTAGTGATTTAATTTTAGAGCAAGATGTTTTGAACACTGCCCCACCTTACTCCGGCAAAGGCCCAGAACACATCTTTTCTACCCCCTCCAGTTCCCCTCTTCCTCCCTAATGTGGTTTGTGTTATTCAATTAACAGGGTAAATACAATCGGTGTTGTTGAAGCTAAAGACACAGAGGAGTAATGGGAGTTGCTGTCTAAGAAATACCGTAACTGCTTTTCATCAGTCTCTCTAAAGCAACCCCAGCTGAGAAAATAACTCAACTGCTTAAGCTAATTGTGCGGTTCTGTAATGAGAAACAGAAAGCACCAAAGCATGTCTCCTGAGCTTTGGATCGCTATTCTGAGACTGGTTCTGCTCCATGAGAGACAATTTAGTTGGAAAAAAGAGCAGGAAGTTTCCTCTGGAAAGCTCAGCTGGTGGGATGACGTTCTCCAAGACAAACCGACTCGTCTTGTTAATGGAGACCCTGATTAACCATTCCGATCTAACTTTTTTTTAATTAGATTTTATTGCTTTCCACTTTTTGTCTTGTTAATTTTTCTAAAATGTTCTTATTTAAAATCTTATTCATTAAATCTTAATTAGATTCAAGCCTGAAATGTAGAGACATTTTTTTTCTTCCTGAGCTTTGGATCGCTATTCTGAGACTGGTTCTGCTCCATGAGAGACAATTTAGTTGGAAAAAAGAGCAGGAAGTTTCCTCTGGAAAGCTCAGCTGGTGGGATGACGTTCTCCAAGACAAACCGACTCGTCTTGTTAATGGAGACCCTGATTAACCATTCCGATCTAACTTTTTTTTAATTAGATTTTATTGCTTTCCACTTTTTGTCTTGTTAATTTTTCTAAAATGTTCTTATTTAAAATCTTATTAATTAAATCTTAATTAGATTCAAGCCTGAAATGTAGAGACATTTTTTTTTCTTTTTAATTAATTAAATATCCATGTTTACGTTTTTCTATCAGAATTTGCAGCTGGTTGCAGACGGCTGCAGTAACCTAAAGAAGCAGATTCAGATCGCTCATCTCTTTGGAGTTTCTGTGGTTGTTGCTCTGAATGTCTTCAAGTAAGAATTGGTCTATCTGAAAAACTCATTCTGCAACATGCATTTTCTTCCCAAAACATGATGTTTGAAAATTATGACTCTTTAAACCATTTAAACATAGCCATGGTTGACGTAAACCAGAGTACCAAGAGTGTGTGAGAGAGTGTGTGATCAAAAAGGCAACAGATGGTGTCCAAATTGAGCTTATTTGTAAGTGTGTCTTTCCAGTATGTCTGGAAGGTTTATTTTTACCCACTTTTTGATTAATGACCATATTTAGCCAAAGTGTTGTGTTTGGTTCTGACAAGGCAAATCCAAATATCACAGGGCAATGACATTTCTCTTTCTGTGAAGGACTGACACTCAAGCAGAGATCGATATGGTGTGTCGCATCGCAGAGGCTTCTGGGGCTTCAGCTGCTGTGCAGTGTCATCATTGGTCCAGAGGTGGGCGGGGCTCTGTGGAGCTTGCACATGCTGTGAAGAAAGTTGCATCTCAGAAGAACCATTTCCAGTTCCTGTACAATCTGCAGGTGAGGCCAGGCACAATTATTTGTGAACAAAATACTACAAACATTAATAAAGCAAACATTGAGCTTAGGTAAAACCCGAATCCAAACTAAGATAGAGCAAAGTGACTCTGATGGATGGTTTAAACATGATCGTTTCTTGTACAATGAGCTAAGTGTTGCTCCCAGTGTGTATATTTCAGGTGGAGGTGGGGAGGCTGTAAGGCCATCAGCTGGTTTGAGTTAACCTTAGTGAGTTTAGAGGTTGTGACTTTGATTAAGTGATGCTATGAAAGGTGTGGTAATCTGCTCTTGGCTCTGGCTAGCCTCTATTATCCTATTAGAGGTTTGGACACTTGCTATCCCAAGCATCTACACAGAGAACTGGCTGGGGGGATTTTATGACCACCAGATAGGCGGAAGCTAAGTTTTATTGCTAAAAAAAGTTAAATTGCTTGAATATGATTTTTTTTTTTCTTTTTCCATACATCTTTTACTCTCTTGACCTGTTAATTAAGCCCTGTAGTTTTTTTTTTTTTACAGGATTCTATTGTAGAGAAAATTCGGACTATTGCACAGAAGGTTTATGGTGCTGATGATATTGAGCTTTCACCTGAGGCTCAAGCTAAGATAGACCACTACAATCAACAGGTGAGAAGGGCTGTACATTGCCACTGAACATGTACAATTCATGTACAATTTTTATATTTGAGCTTTTTTTTATTTTAATCTTAAAGGTTATATCAATATTTTCAACCTTTTAATATCCATTATTTATTGCTTATTTTAATTTACATGCACCAATATAACATTAAAAAATACTATATCTGTATATACAAGAAGATAGTTTTGAATAGATTCGTTGAAACTGGTGATTTTGAACTGATTCATGGAAATCTGCCAACTCTAATGACATTTACAATGTCGAAGAATTTAATGCTTGTATTTGTTCACCATTTTTAAGTTTTCACCATCTTCTACCCAACGGGTTTGGATTCAGTTCTGTGAAGCAGTGCATCTCACAACATAACAGCTAACGGATGTCAAGAGCCCAGAGCAAATGATGTGCATGTCTCTTGTGGATATTAACTGTGTCTGTAAATCTCTCAGGGTTTTGGTGCTCTTCCCATCTGCATGGCCAAGACCCACCTGTCTCTCTCTCATATGCCTGAGAAAAAAGGTGTTCCCACCGGTTTTATCCTGCCAATCAGAGACATCCGTGCCAGCATCGGGGCAGGGTTTATCTACCCTTTAGTTGGAACTGTAAGTGATTATCCTCAAAATCTGATGGAAGCTCATCGTATTCCATTCTTTTCCTTTCTATCTACATGTCCACACTTTCCTTCCTGATATATTTGATGGCTTTCACCTATTTGATGCCATCCACTACCTCTTCATATTACTTTCTTTTATTACTTCCTTTGTTGGTAGGTGAATGTTTCAGTTACTAATAGGATCCAGGATTACGGTTGAACCTGTGATCTGTGACCTTGTTAGGGCTTTTAAAAACAGCACTCAAATGCCAAATTCCTCTGCCTTCATGTTTTTGCTCTCTAAAAGCCAATATTGCCTGGCCTAAGGCAGATATATCTCTCTGTCTGAATTCCTGAAAATGTTTGGTCAAAGTAGTTTACATTTAATGAGAAGTCTATTGGATTCTCAGTTTGGATTCATGATGAAACCTGTGAGACAGTTCGATTAAGCCCTGTGAAAACGGCGCTTAGAGCATCTGTGTTTTCTTTTAAACTTTTGAATGACCCATGCTTTTCTATGTGTGTGCACATATTTTTGGTTTTCATTAAGATACTCCGTCCCTGGATTTACTTTCTTCCTAAACCCAGCTGGTTCACCTTAGGAACCACCATTCCAATCAGACTTCCAGCATAGGAGATATATGAAAGATTCTTTATTCTCCCGTTCTGTTTGTACATTTTAAAGCTATAAATTAAAAACATTGATAAACATGCATGGTGATGAATGTCAAAGTTTAAAATCTGTTGGTTTGACAGGTAAAAAAAAAAAAGGTTAAATGTGATTATTTTGATTTGATCATATTGTGTGGTGCTATCAACATATTGCTTTGTTTGAGTATCCTGACCAACTGGATTTCGTTCCGCAGTTTGATTGAGCCAGTGTGTTTTGTTGGCTGGGTGAGGCTTAGGGAAGGAAGCTCATTTCCGGGTTGAGAGTGAGGTCCTGGCTGCAGTGTGGGGTCAGGGTTGGGGTGAGGTGTCCGTTGTGCGGCATGCTGGGAGATGGGTGCCTGTGACCCAGCCCCTCCGGTCTGACCACCGCTCTGTCCCCTTTCATCTCCATGGGACTGCTGCGGGACATACGGCCAGCGCTCATGACCTCTCACTTCAACCTGTCTCAGAATTTACTGCCAATGCTTTGAACTTCAGTGTAATCTCTTCATCTCTATCTGCTCTTCTGGTTTTCTTTATTTTTCTTATTTCTTTCCTCAAATCTACCCTTGTTTAGTACTTTCGCTTGCTTGATTGTAATTAGGGGTGCTCCGATCCGATATTCAGTATAGGTATTGCTTCGATACTGCTACTTTCTGCTGGATCGGGGTATCGGTCAGACGAGACCGATCACGGGAACACTGGATGCGCATAAGCGATTTGTGCCGCTCTGTATTTGAGCCTTTCATGTTATAATACTTTTGTGCAATGAAAGATTGTTATTAATAGCCTTTCTTGTTCTGTCTTATCTATCATATGTTGCTGCCTCATTACTGTGCTATAAATGTAAAAGAAATGTATTTAATTTATTCCATATATTTATATATAATTATATTTACTTGTTTTTCTTGAATGTAGGCTATATTACAATACAAAGAGCAATGTGTAACATTTTACCAGATTAGATTACTCCTATTTACTTTTATTTTTTCCCCCACTAAATAATGTTTTTTCTCTAAATGTTTAGATTTTATAAAATTATTGTGAACTCATAATTTTTGTAGAGTAACTTTTGCTGCTGAATTATCCACTAACCTAGTTTATAATGGTATTTTTCTCATAGATTGATTATATATTTTTTAATTTGTTGTTTTTCTTTATAATGAAGTTGTCTGTATTTAGTAGATTGTGTGTAATACACAAAAAACTGTGCTCAGATCGGTATTGTCCGATACTCAGCACTTTTGGTATCGGATTGGGATCAGTTCTGAAAAAATGGTATCGTGCCACCCCTAATTGTAATACAATCAGATGTTAATGAGTCGGTGCTTAAATCTTAAGGTGCATATAAACTGACAGACGTTACCATTGCATTAAAGAGGTCATGAAATGGAAAGTTTTTTTAATTAATATATATATATATATATATATATATTAAAAAATTATTAAGTTTTAGTACAATATTACAAAGAAAACAAAGAAGAACAAAAGACAAGATCAACTTAATACAATAGATAACAATAACAATAAAAATAAATAAAATTAGAATAAAATAATAAATAAAAAAAAGTGTGGCTTAGGAAAACAGTGAAAATGCACAATCATCATGATACAATATAATTTATCTGAGGAAAGAAAAAAAAAAAAGATAGAACTAAGATTCAGTCTACGTCCGACAATGAGACATGTTCCCTGACATATTGCTTGAAAGGGCCCCAAGCTTTATTAAACTGGTTAGATGAGCCTCTTATAAAATGTTAGATTTTCTCCAACTTTAGGAGAAAGAGGATATCACGAAACCATTGTGTTGGAGTTGGAGGCCTCTGATCCTTCCACTTCAGCAATATTAGTCATTTGGCTAAGAGCATGATAAAAGATTTACAATCAGATTGTATCTTTGTAAGATTGTATGATATGGGAGTAATTCCAAAAATGGCTATCAGTGGGCAAGGGGAGATCGATTTACCTAAACCAGAGACGGTCTCAAAAACAGTGGACCAAAAGCCCCTAAGTTTTGTACAGGACCGAAACACATGTGCATGAGAGGCTGTAATAAATCTACAGCGGTCACAAGCAGGATCTATATGCTGAAAGTGCTTAGATAGTTTCAGCTTTGTCCGGTGTACAATTTTGCACTGCAGTCCATGTCTTGCACAGACTAAAGACTTGTGTATTCTATGAAATGGAAAGGTTACTCTACAATTAAAACATATTACAATTTGTTTTTTCAAAATATCAATAAAATATAAAGTTCTGAAAATGTATTCCTTGGCCCCTTTAAAAAAGGTTAAGCAATAAAATAAATATTATCCTGTTGTATGTAAGGAAAAAAAGAGCAGTTTAGACATTGCGACATATCATTTACCATGCAAGAAAGTCTGGAATGAGATTAATTAATAATTTTGATATTTTTTTATTTTTTAACTACTGTTCAAATGTCGGTAAGATTTTTTTAATTGTTTTTGAAAGAAGCCTCTTAAAGAAGCCTCTAGCATTTATTTGATCAAAGGTACAACAAAAACAGTAATTGTGATTTGTGAAATATGTACAATGTAATTTGGTCATTGCTTGAAAGGGCCCCAAGCTTTATTAAACTGGTTAGATGAGCCTCTTATAAAATGTTAGATTTTCTCCAACTTTAGGAGAAAGAGGATATCACGAAACCATTGTGTTGGAGTTGGAGGCCTCTGATCCTTCCACTTCAGCAATATTAGTCATTTGGCTAAGAGCATGATAAAAGATTTACAATCAGATTGTATCTTTGTAAGATTGTATGATATGGGAGTAATTCCAAAAATGGCTATCAGTGGGCAAGGGGAGATCGATTTACCTAAACCAGAGACGGTCTCAAAAACAGTGGACCAAAAGCCCCTAAGTTTTGTACAGGACCGAAACACATGTGCATGAGAGGCTGGAATAAATCTACAGCGGTCACAAGCAGGATCTATATGCTGAAAGTGCTTAGATAGTTTCAGCTTTGTCCGGTGTACAATTTTGCACTGCAGTCCATGTCTTGCACAGACTAAAGACTTGTGTATTCTATGAAATGGAAAGGTTACTCTACAATTAAAACATATTACAATTTGTTTTTTCAAAATATCAATAAAATATAAAGTTCTGAAAATGTATTCCTTGGCCCCTTTAAAAAAGGTTAAGCAATAAAATAAATATTATCCTGTTGTATGTAAGGAAAAAAAGAGCAGTTTAGACATTGCGACATATCATTTACCATGCAAGAAAGTCTGGAATGAGATTAATTAATAATTTTGATATTTTTTTATTTTTTAACTACTGTTCAAATGTCGGTAAGATTTTTTTAATTGTTTTTGAAAGAAGCCTCTTAAAGAAGCCTCTAGCATTTATTTGATCAAAGGTACAACAAAAACAGTAATTGTGATTTGTGAAATATGTACAATGTAATTTGGTCACTTTATTTTAAGGTCCAATTCTCGCTATTAACAAACCATTAACTACGATTTTGCCTCAAACTCCTAATTTGCTGCTTATTAATAGTTAGTAAGGTAGTTGATAAGTTTAGGTATTAGGTAGGATTTGGGATGTAGAATATGGTCATGCAGAATATGTGCTTTATAAGCACTAATAAACAGCCAATATGTTAACAATAGGCATGCTAATAAGCAACTAGTTAATAGTGAGAATTGGTCCCAATACTAAAGTGTTACTTGTAATTTATTATATGATGGAAAAGCTCAAATTTATTAGCAAACATTTATCCAGTCTTGTTTAAAACAGTGATTTTAGTCAATTTTTACAGTTACTAAAAAGATTGCATTATTTTATGAACACGTGTTTTCTGTCTTTCAGTCATAGTCAACTTACATTTTAAATGGCATGTAATCATTATACAGGCAAGTCAGTATCTATTCCAGTCATTTCTGTACATAACTCTGCGGCTCAGGCTACAAGACAGGTGTGTGTTATTATGCCTGTTACTTTCAAAGGTAGACCCGAGGGACAAAAGCAGTCATGGGGGGTCACAGGAGGAAGTAACTGATGTCATGCACCAGATATGTGAGGGAGGGGTCAGCCAGAGAACAATGGGACTCAGTGGATCTTGGCTTCCATTCAGCTCAGGAAATGTATTGCCCAAATCTGTGTCTGCTGTAAGCCGCACAATGGATTCCTGATGATACTGCTGGAAGGCTTGTGGTGTTTTGGCAACCTGACCACCACGCTGACATGAACGCATGTCAATAGCAGACTGGTGCAAAGAGCATGTTCAGTAGAACGGCTAAACTCTGCAGGACACCGGCCCTCCAGGACCGAGTTTGGACAGCCCTGGTATAAACGGACACAATGGTCTGCGGTAAGGAAAACATGGCCCATTTGAACCGAGTGTTCAAATGAATTAAGTTGCCATTTGTTCTTGAACATTGACTACATAATGGAGTATTGTGTATGGAAATAATTGTGGGAATTTCTTGTCTTAATTTAGAATAGCAACTGGATTTTCAGTTTATTTGCGTGGCAATGCTCATATGACGGCACAAAGTGAACTCTTTAACCGAAGGAAAAAAACTGCTGAAGGTTCACTTTATGAGTGTAGATTTGTATCCATAACTGAATCCCTTGTATGTTTTTTTTTTTTGTAGTACAGAAGACATCTCAACACTACACAGCCAAGCGGACGACCTTTTAAGTGAATTTGCTGAGACGGTGTTGCATTAGGTTTACTCTTTAGGGGTCAAGCACCATAGGTGCATTGACACCCCCTGTATTGTTGCCATAATCTTCTGAATTTGTCTTGTTCTGAAGAAAGGTTGTGAAATCTGTCTCCGAGATAGGGGAGGGTCAGAGCTTCAACCTGACCAATCTGGGTTCAGTCTCTCATGCTTTTAACAACAGTTTGGCATATTGCATTGAAACTGCAATGTAATTTCGACCCTGTGCCATAAGGGTACTTAAGCAAATTGGAAGAAAGTGCAATTTATTGGTAAGAAATTTGTACAGCTGCTGAATATGCCCAAAATTGAGTCATTTGGACTTAAGTCCCAAACCTGGTCTGTTTTAGATTCTTTGGGTCATATGGACCTATTAGTTGAGCCACATGGTGATGTCATGTTCTGGACTATACCTTTTGTCAGTTTGCCAACTTATTTTTCTTTTAGAACTTTTTCTTTTTTTATTATAAAAAAAATATGTACAATTTTAAAAACTGGTCAGATTTTACTCGCATTAGTCAATTGATTCACCTTATCTTTCTACTAGGAAGTTAATTTATTCTAATAAGCCATTAAACAGCTCCTGGGTTGTCATGCATAAGAGGACTCTTTCTTTAAAATATTTAAAACTCTGCTTGCTGTGATGAGGCTTTGTTCTAAGAAATGATGGGGAATGGAAGTCTCTATAAAGTTTTCATTCTCTGGGCAAGGTGAAATTCCTGGATAAACGATGTACTTTTTGCTCTCTCTTTTTCTGTCTTGGTCTGTTTTTTTTTTTTTTTGTTAAATTATAATTTAATTAAGATAATTTGTTTCTTTTGCCTGGGTCTTACATGTATGCCAGTCACTTGATTTTAATCTGTGGTATTTTTAAGGTTGTTTATTTTTCTTTTATATAATCAGTTGGTTTGACCACTGGCTATAGATTTTGTTGTTAGGGAATTAAAATGATGACCTTTAAGTTTTCCTCAATCAATAAATCAGTCCTAAATCTGCAAACTTTTTAAAACTGAGTGAATATTAATTGCTTATATACATTAACCTGTTAACATTTCCATGTTAAATTCATATTCTAAAACATGAAAATATTTAGGCATCTTCATGTTTTATCACTATAGTAATAGACGCAACAGTTTGAAAATGATGACAAAATTGGGGGCTACTAAAGACCACAATTTGTCTCTTTAAAAAACTGCATTCATTAGGTGATAAAATCTAGTTTTAGTGGCTCCAGCATTAGCCTCTGTTTGTAATTGAGATTTATATGCCACGGAAGTCATTTGAAGGTAACAAGATTTGCATAGAATAGATGTTTAGCAAGGATTTAGCAACATCTTTAAAACCAGCTCTTCTTTAAGACTGAATATATGATATTGAAGCTAAGTGAATCTAAAGGACATAGGCTAATTTAAAGACTCGTTTATGAATGAAAACAAACTACGTATCAGTTATAGTCCTTTAAGTAACTAAACTTAATTCAACAAACCTTCAGTTCAATTTCTGACTCAATTACTGTGTGCTGTGATGTTTTGTTTGCACATAAAAAATATTTATTGGCTATCATAGTTTCTTTTTCTTGTACGCTGAATTGTACATTTCTTTCAGATGAGCACCATGCCAGGCTTGCCTACTCGACCCTGCTTCTACGACATTGACCTTGATCCTGTGACGGAGGAGATAAAAGGACTCTTCTGAGGACATTTCTGCAGTCCCATACATGCTTTTGACCAGTAAGAACACAATTAACAGTGTCAGAACAATGACTTTTTGTTTTTGTGCTTTGTTCATGCCACACAACAAAAAGATCAGATTTGATTGAATGTATGTAAAACTTTCTCCTTCACTTTCTTTCTCCTCTTTCATGCTTTCCTCCATTTTCAGGTGTTCCTCAGTGTCTGTGTAGGCCTCTATTCATATGCCACTGGTTACAGCTCACCCACTGCCTTCTAGCAATGAAACTACTGAGTGTTAGATCAACAAACATTCCTCCTCCTTTGGTTTGTCTTTCTGTAAACCCTTCTGTTTACATAGTGTTTTAGTGTTTACAACTTAATGATGCACAAAAGCTTTTAAACGCATTCTGTATAGCTAAAAATTCCATTAATGCTTTAATATTTCCGTCTTAAATGTTTCAGATTACCTATGGAATATGATAACAGTATTCAGGCAAACTCCATTTCATTTCTTTTTATTTGAGTACTGCTACCATTCTCCTTTAGTAACATTAAATCTTGTTTAACGGTTTAAGTGTTACAGCCAAATATGCCATAAATCTTAAGGCTGAGGTGCTTTTATTTAGATACTACACAAAACAAAATTACAAGTGGTGCTAGTGGTTTGACACCTGTTTCTCTCTCTCTCTCTCTCTCTGATACAAATGTACAAGTGTTGCATGGATCTCACTACCTGTGTATGCACCTTTTCATCATGCATGTGGGTACATGCCAGAAAATCTTGTTTTAGACATTCCACAGTTATCTGTTATTCTGAATCTTAAACTACTGTGTGGGACGTGAGTAAAGAAGAATTCCATTGACTGTTGCAACAGTTATGTATGCTTGAAAACCTGTATTTTTCCAGTGATGATGATTCTACAGTTAAAAAGGCAGTCGGAGAACAAGATGACTGGCCAGACAAAAATAAATCAAAAATAAAATTGTATTTCAGTACAAATACTGAACATTGAACTGGATAGTGAACATTTTCATTCATTCATTTTATTTTTGTTTATTAATGTGTCACTTTTACCAAACACGTTTTGTGTGTGAATGAGTGTGAGATAATGCATAAGTGATGTGTTCACATGTATGAGTGAGTTAATGAATCCCTAATCTTTATAGTGAAGTCAGACTGTTGGTCCACACAGATGAAATTTCTCTAGATTAGATTTTTTGGTCTTTTATTAGGATAAAGAGCTGTGATGTATCGAACAGTAGCAGACAAATGGCTCCCACAGGGTCTTTACATTATTTTGCCTCTACAGGGCGCAGTCCACTCAAGAAGACACCCTGTGAGGGCAGCAGTACTCATTCATACCCCTTTCAGTCTCTTGTACTTCTAATCTCTTGCCTTATGGAGTTTTTTTTGGGGTACCCAAAATGAATGGCCAGTAGTCTAGAGTGTTATTGTTTTCTCCATGTTAAAACAAATAGATTGCATGCTTTAAAAGAGGGGAAAAGGGGAAAGTAATTATTTTATTATTTAGTGCATGGGTTTCTGTTGCTGCTATAGTGACTGCTGCCCTCTTGGCCTTTTGTTGGGATTTTATTGAGGTCACCATGTCAGGTGAACATATAGAGCTGTTACTGCTTATTTAATGCATTTCACCTAATACACTATAATTCAAAAGATTGGGGTTGGTAAGATTTTGTAATGTTTTTGAATGTTTCTTATACTCACCAATGCTGCATTTAATTTATATATAAAAAAGAATCATGTTAAATATTACTTCTTTAAATAACTTTATTCCAGTATTTTAAAATGTTGTTTATTCATGTGATGGCAAAACTGAATTTTCAGCAGCCATTAATCCAGTCTTCAGTGTCACATGATCAAATATGCTGATTAAAAATGTCTTATCAATGTTGATAAACAGTTGTGCTGCTAAATATTGTGGAAAACGCAATACATTTTTTAAGGATTCTCTGATTAATAGAAAGTTAAAAAGAGCAGCATTTGAATTGAAATGGAAATATTTAAAATTTTGAATTCTGTGTATCAGTGTGGTTTTTACAGCATCAGCCTGTTAGCTTAACAAATACAGGCAACTAAATTAGCTGTACTGAGTCTTTATAGTCAGTTCTTTGAAAGGCATTTCATAACGTTCATGTCTATGTCAAGAATCTCAAATCAGTCATTATGTTTCAATTAGGTTACGCTGTTGTCTGGGTCACAGAGATGCTGATTCAATTATATCTTAAGGCTGTTCTTTTGTAACATTTAGACAAAGTCCTTGGAATTATGGCACCAATTATTTGGATTCTTTTTTTATTTGCCTCATTTAGCATCAGCTAAAAGAAAAAAATGTCATTATTTACTAATAACTGTAATTGCTTTACTTTGGATTTCAGCTTATTTGTCATTGGGCCTCATTCTGCACCAAGTGATCCCTAAAGGTAACTGAACATCAAAATTATGATTTTGAATCACTTGAACACGGGTGTGCATGTGCGAGGGGTCACACTGGGCAAAATCTATATTATTTAATTGAATTACAATGTGAAAACATTATGATACAGTCTGAAGAACCTGGATCAAACCCACACCTACACAATGTTTGATATAAGTAAATCACTGCTCTTAAGTAATAAGAGAAAAAAAAATTTTTAGGACAAACAAAAAAAAAGGTTATGAAGCCAATCCCTTACACTCTCGATCCAAGTCATCATGACTTGAGCTTTTTTGTTTATGCCTTTTTAAATTATGGATTTAACAATGTGCTCAAAACATACCACTTCTCTTACCACCACAAACTACTGCCTCTAAATATGGTCTGGGTATTTCTGAAATGCAAACATGTCTTCAGTTCATTCTTTAAATGTTTTCCCCTCTTCTTTTATTATAGTGCAAGTTATCCTATAACAATGCCCAAACTTTCGCCCAGCACAGCAAAAAGGCATCTACAGGAATGGTCTTTGCATAACTTAAACATAAAACCAAATTACCCAAACCTGATCCCTCATAAACTGCTTAAGAAAACTGAATGTATTATGAATTTTAATCTTAACCCTTACACTAGGTGTTGTTTGCTTTGCTAAACACAGAGCCAGTGTATCGTGCCACCATACAAGGTGGCTTGTGCAAACTTTGTTGTGATTCGCAAGTGGCCTGTAATTTACGCATTCAAAGGTTCTAAATAAAATGCCTTGGAACACAGCCAAACATGCAATTAACAGAGAGAGAGAGAGAGGGGGACCTCACTATATGGTTGGTTTAGATGCATGCATGTGGACGCAAACTACAGTGCTCTCTTAATTTGAGATTTCCTGCGGGACATGTTCCATTGGGCTGTTTTTCTGTGGAGGCCCATCCTGCACCCAATGTTGACATTCCCACTGTCTGTAAATAAAACCAGGGCTGAAGCTTGAGCTTTAATATTTTTATTACTGCAGCTGCATGCCATTGTAAAATTAATGGTTCTTCTGCATACTTTTAATTTTACTAAGGGAGGCAGGTGCTGTAATAAAAATCTTAATATTCTATGAAATTTCAATTTCATGAGCTGTTTAAATGAAAAGCAAGTGTAGTTTATTATGAGCAATTTTGTTCTCAGAAATGTTTTATAGGGGAAACGGGAGTGTTGTAAGACATTTTGTTACTGTAACTAAGTTGTAACACTAATAGAAAACAATAATGTTTTCAATTTTGTGCACGAGCTCACAAATTAGTTATTTTTATTAGATAAATATACCACATCCCATCAATACCTCATTTTATTTTTAATTATTAAAAAATTACATCAACTTATAAACTAAACAGATATCTACTGTAGCCTAAGTTCATGCCTCAAAACTGCATTTTGTCCGTCTAAATCTTCTAGAACTTATACTATCATCTTAGAGGTTGTTGGCCATATTAAATGTGTAATTGTGCAGGCTGATCGTGTTGCACTCTCAGGTCTCTCTCTGGTTTGATGCTGTAAGGCGTGTCTGACTGCCCTCCATGTGATACTGATGGGAGGAGGGCTCCTAAAAGTGAACCTACAGACCCGTTTCAACAATTTCCAAAGCAGACAACCCTCGGGACGGACTGCAGGGCGCATTTACACGAGCTGCTGGATACCTACTTCCTTTTGAACTCGTTATTTGACTAAGAGTGGAGAAACAGCGACGTTATTCATCATGGGAGCGACACCATCCGTGCAGCGGGACGCGAAGAGCCCTGAAGAAGCGCCAGAGGACATCAGCGCGGAGCTCAGCGACACTCAGGATGGAGAAAACGGAGACGGCAAGGTAACACTACGGTTGAAAAGTAATATTGTCGCTCTGAGATGACGTGTTGGATGTGTGGGGATAAAAGAGGAGTAAAACACTCAACATGCTCACCTAAGTATCCCCGTTCGGGACCCCTTGAATCAGATGTGTGGCGCATCTAGTTATTGAGTTTTGCTTCATGTAAACACCTGATACCTCCTGACAGCTGTGACTGCGCTGTGCGCTTTTGTGATTCGCCTTAGCAGGTATTCGAGAAAACGTTGAAACGTGTTTGCTTATGTCTATTCTTAGAGCTTTTCTTTAAGTTTAATGAGTAGATGTGCAGTAATACAGTATTGAGGCTGTCAGGTTGACTCCTTGTGGTTATTACAGCAGAGGTGCGACACCTTTTTTTGGTCCAGACAACAACATGGGATGTCGTCAAGGAAAAGAAAATTGAGATATGACTGCATTTCTATCCCGTTCCCAATTCCCCATGATGAAGGTGCATGTTCTCAATATTTTATGACATAGTGAATCAGATATATCCTCCTGGGTGGGCGCTTTGGTGTTTGAATATGTTTGTTTGCTTGACATCATACTAGAATTATCATTCAAGTAGTTCTGCTTCTGAGTACATGATTATATCATTCAAAAGCAGCAGTGCTTTCATACTGAATATTAACATGAGGCTGCAATTAATCAAAGTCATGTTCATATTTAATATCACAACACGACTACAAGTGCGATTAGTACTTTTAATCAGGAGTTCTAAACAGAGTTTGTAGAGAATATAGAGTAAAAAATTTGGCCAGTAGGTTATAGCTTTTCATATAATTATTCTGTACATTTTTGAATGCTTTGTCAGTTGCTAAGCAACAAATGGACAGAAACAGGTTGTGAGTGAAGCAACAGAAATTCCCCTTCTTTCTCCAAGTATTCTGTAATCACTCTGTTTAAAATCCACTCCAGGTTTTCCATTTCCTTCCCACTGATGAGAGAAACCCCACTCAGAGTGATTCTAGAGCAAAAAAAAAAAAACATTGTGCTCCAACAAAACACTCCATTTACAATTCATAACTATTTTAGGTTGACTAATTGATGGCTGATTTGCATGAATTCATGCAGTATGCTGATGGTTACAATATGCCCCGCTGATGGTTAGGTTTAGGCATGGACCTTCATGCCAACTTTTTATTTATTTATTTTTGTAAAAATTGTGTTTTTATACAAATCAAATTGTACATATTAGTCGCCACCTCATAAAATAGCTATGTCATCATGAGATTGGGTTGGCTCCAACCAATCTGGCACTTTTTCACTCTTGCGTGATCCCTTACTTAATTTAGAGACACAAATTTGCACTATGCTGTTATTTCTTGACGTGCCAAATCACGGGGTGCATAACTTACACCTTGCCGTTATATTGCTTCAAAGAGCTATGTATCAAAATGACGGGATAAGGTAGCAAGCAGAAGCCATGCAGAAAACTCAGGGGTTTACCAAGAATCGGAGGATGATTTTTGATGGAATAAAGTAAAATTGACAATCTTATATTATTATGATGTATTATACAGTTACGTTATTTCAAGAGTTGCTTGAGTGAGTCTTAAAAGGAATGGTTCACTTACATATGAATACTCCCCTCATGTCGTTCCAAGCCCAAGACTTACTTTCTTCTTTAGAACACAAAGAAAGATATTTTGAAGAATGCTGGTAACCAAATAGTTTTGTTTACCATTGACGAAAAAAGAAAGTCATACAGGTTTGGAACGAGGCATGAGGGTGAGTAAATGATAACAGAATTTTAATTTTTGGATGAACTATCCCTTTACGTTTCATGGGTTATATCCTGAATGTTATTTTGGCCACATGGACAAAATCAGCCAATTTACTTTGTCCACTCTGTAATCTACAACTATACCAGTAATTTAACTTTTTAATATTTTTTCATAAATCCTATGACAATTTCATCTGATGTTAACAGTCAAATCCTATATTGATTACATTTATTATTTAAAAAGTGCTTTTAATTAAACCATAAAGAACATGATTGACAAAGCCATTACAGAGATGATCCCAGTGTGTTAATTTTACATATTCGGAAGTGGAAAGCATATTCACTGTAGATGTTCTTGTATATCCAGCAGATTCAGTCTGGAGCTGAGAAGATGTTAACTTTTGTAGGTTGTTCATTTATTTATTTTTTTGCCAAAGAGATCAGCACAACAACAGTGTTAATTATGAAACTTTACCTGAGAGACCACAGCTTGTTTTAGGAGAGTAATGTGCAGAAATATGACACATTTTGTTCCGGAAAAGAGTTACAATTCTTTTCAAAGAAGGTACAAACAAGACAATGACCTTGCATTTTGTTTTTCCCAGCATTCCATTCTTCTTCTTCAGCTGTTTAGTTTCTGTGAAGTGCATGATGATTGTCTGACCAGACGAGCTTGTATATCCTACAATATAGGCCTTTTTTAACAGGCGAGCCTAAAAGAATAAACATGTAGTTGTTGGAACAAGACACAGATACAAAAAACCCTGTTAACCCCATCCAGTTTTGTGACTTGACTGAATTCTGTGTAAATCTAAATCTAGACAAACATGTTGAAACTTGTGTGAGATATAGAATATTAAAAACTCGAGTGTTTGTTATCTATCAGATAAGGGCCCTTGAACAGGTGTGGTCTGGCAAGACGAGAATGTATGTGTGCGTGCACTTTAGCAATACAATTACATGCTGTGTATACAGCATTTGTGTGAGGCGCCCTACTGGAGATGGGGTTGATAAACATCCTCTCTGGCACGCATAGGAGTTTTAGTAATTTCTCTCTCTCTTTCGTGCACACTCGCACTATCTAAAAATGGGTCAAAACAAAACATAGATGAGGTTGAGCACCAACTCAGACATCCCCTCACATTTGAACATTTCCTCCCCTTGAAATGCCTCCAAATCACTCACTTTGTTAAAAAACCAACAGGGGCTGAACCTTGGCTCTCGACTCTTTTCAGACTGTTTGCTGTGGATTCAATGGCTAAGCCCCAAGACTCAATTGCAAACATAAACTCACAATAATGCCTATGTTTCCCTTACTATGAGAGAGAGACACACTCGGGCCTGTTTCCAAACCAACAATGCACTGATTGACAAGTTCATAAACACCCATTAGTTATCTGGAGTAGATTCACACTATTCAAAGTCTGAAAACACTCAAAACCTGTGATAGCTTGCATAAACTTGTTTAACTTTATGAAGGATGGTATAAAACCCTTTACATGTCAGAGCGGTAATGAGAGAGGGGTGGTGTAGGAGCGTTTGCAATCAGATAAGAGCCTTATAAAGGTTGGGACCCGAGAAGAGGGGGGAGGAGTTGAGAACGAAGAGAACAGAGGGCCCATTTAGGATGGGCTGGAGGACAGGTCCCGGGGCAGAGGGGTTCTGTGTGCGCATTGGCCCGAAGAAAGAGAACTAGAGAGAGGGAGAGAGAGTGTGATGCAGGAAGGGGGACGTGGGTGGAAGGTTGCTGGTTTGAATGGGAACATATCACGTAGAAAGAGTGAAAGAGGGCTCTGCGAGGGAAAACAAGTAGATGGATAATTAGCACGTGCTTTGCTCCTGGGGATGACGAGAACAGTAAAGATAAGAAACCGAGAGAGAGGGATACATTTTTCTTTTTGCAAGTAAAAAGAAATGAGAAAAACTTTGTTCATAAGATAATGAACATGAGATGTCATGCTGATTCTTGTGCAGTCACACTGAATACAGGTAGTGTTGAGAAGTGAGATTCAGATTTTTCACTCATTCAGGTGTACTGTGAGACAGAGCAAAGATTGAACGCACATTGGTAGTTGGCCCAAATATACAGAAATATCTGTGAAACTGTGAAATTCTGTTTTAAGTTCGTCATGGTCCTCATTTCGACTCAACTTATTATGAAACTTTTTATGGAACAAAAAACATGCAAACTTTAACACTAAGGTTAAATGTGATAGCATTCATTTTATCAAGATTTAAAAATGCTGTAAAATGTTGTTCATTGTTCATGATACCTAATCAACAGTTTTTGACTTTCCATTAATAGCATTCATTAATATCAAATGCTTTTGGTGTAAATTATCACACTGACTTGAGATAAGTGACTGCTGTTCATAGTGAAGCGGTGCTCAGTGAGTCCTATGGTCAGAGGGTCTAGTCCAGGATCAGCAGATGAGTGAAAATAGGGACTGGAGTCAGATATTATGTAATGTAGGATGTGATGGAAGTGCATGCAGACATCAGGGAATCAGTAGTTTAATGAGGGTTTGGCAATGGCGGCCTGTCAGGCTCCACCATCCCATTCACACTAATGCATCAGAGTGGGAGTGGGGACTTCTTGAGGTTTGACTGCTGGGATGAATTGGTTAAATTGTTCAATTAGTTAGAGGGGTTGTCTGTTTAGCTGATCTGAAAAAAAGTTGTTTATTATTTTAATAATTAATTACAATTATAAAATGATTAATAATAATAATAATAATAATAATAATAATAATAATAATTTAATAAATTAGTCTTGTGGTTATTATATTTTATAATTTTCGCACCTTAAGGTTAATCATTTATACATATGTAAACATTATTTAATTACCATTATAACTAGCTATCTCACAAATTTTTGCTCACTCAGTGTTTTCTTTTAATTTTACAGTTGGGTAATTTTGGTGCAGTAGCACGATGTAGGGATTTCTAGTACATTGAATTGAATAAAAAATCT
>NW_015552582.1:2477485-2478004 GCF_001515605.1 Sinocyclocheilus anshuiensis | reverse complement strand
GGCTCGATTTTTGAGTGGACTTTGCTGTTCCGATTCGCATGAACGGTATACGAGTGGAGCGACTGAGCAGAGGGACAGGTCCTTTCTCAGGAGCACATGATGGCTGGTGGCAGAAGGGCAGGGATCCAAATAAACACTCTTCTTTTTTTAATTCCACAACAGAGTTCGACTTTAGTAAAGTAACTGAATCACTTTTATAAATATTTCACGCCCTAAAAACCTAGCTAGAGACATCATAATATATAATGATATATATATATATATATATATATATATATATAGTATTTATATACAAGTCTGTATTAAAATACAGAAACAAAATAGTTTTAGTAAGTAAAGATTCTGAGAGTATTGAAGGAGATCCAGTAATAATTGAATATATATTTACAGTAGTAACAGCAAATTATATTTTATTATATGATATGATTAATATCATGTTTTTAAATATGATGGTTTCATTCTAAACATGGTGATTATCTCTAATATGGACACCCAACATAATATATGATATTTACCATC
>NW_015552582.1:2458455-2476508 GCF_001515605.1 Sinocyclocheilus anshuiensis | reverse complement strand
ATATATTTCATGTAGTCTTGATGTATTATAATTAAAGAAATCAATACTTTCATTCTGAAAGGAAAGTAACCGTAACAGTAAAGACATTTACAGTGTTACAAAATATTTCTATCAAATACATGATGTTCTTTTGAACTCTGTTCATCAGAGAATTCTGTATCATAAAATTAACATTTTAAAATAAAAAAAAAATAAAATAAAAAGGCAGTACAACTGTTTTCAACATTGATAATAATACAGAATGTTTCTTGAGCATCAGACCAACATATTAGATTAATTTCTGAGGCATTATGTGACACTGAAGACTGGATTAATGACTGCTGAAAATTCACCTTTGCCATCACAGGAATACATTACACCTCAAAATATATTCAAATGGAAAACAGTTATTTTAAATTGTAATAATATTTCACAATATTACTGTTTTTACAGAATTTTTGATCATATAAAAGCTGCCTTGGTGATTATAAGAGACTTCTTTCAAAAACAATAAAAATCTTGGTGTGTATTCATTGAATTCTTTGCTAATGTTTTCTTTAGTTTGTTGTGTACAGAAAAAGATTCAGTGAACCTCTGAACCAAATTTGTGTTTAGAAATACAAACAGTCTTTTCACTGATTCTGACTCTGCTGGTGCCATCTCAATTTCCCTCTCTCTTTGACCCTTAATTTGCCTCTCATTGGCGCTCTCTTAGTAGAAAGGACCTGTTTACATGGGTCAAAATAGAAGGGTTCTATTTTCACCAGCCAACTCTCACCGTCCTCCTCCATCACATTCACTCTCTTTTTTTGTTTCCATTCCCCTCCTCCCCTCTCTCCCTCTTCAGAAGTAAAATTGGCCTCATAAAATGTTAATAAGTGCCAGAGTTACATAAAAACACAGTCTTCCAGAATAGAAAAAAAAATAGTCCAATGAGGACAAAGGTAAAAAGAAGAGACTGTTTATAATACATGAGACATCCATTGACATATCTTCTTTAATTAACAATATGGAGCAAATAAATATTTCTGTTTTCCTTAGTTTCACTCCTTTTCTCAAGTAAACCAGCAAGTCCGTCTTATTTCCTTCTCTTCTGAATTACTCTTCACTGACAGTGGGCTTGTGCTGATAAAAGTAAAGCGCTCTCCTTGTGGAGATCCCTGACTAAGTGCTTTCATCGGGAGCCAGCATCAATAACATTTCATTACTGCCCTGCCAGAAAAAGACAATCCCTGTCAACCGTTTACTTTTGTCTGCACTTCACGGCTTAAGAAACCTATTGTGCTGCTGAACAACAACTAAAGACTCCTAGATGTGCTGGCTTCACAGCTTTTTACAAATGTAGTGGAGACTATCGACTTGTATATAGCTCATTTGAAGATAACCATCATCCGGAAGCTTCACTAGGATGGATTCTGGAAGTCTTTTGGTTTTGAATGTGAATCCTCAACCACAGTTGACTGAATGCTTTTGAATATATTTTGGCTTTTTTTTTAAATTACTTACAAATGTGGGTTAAATTATTGGCATCCTCATGCATATTGTTTCCAGTTAAATTAAATCCACAAACAAAGGAAGATGCTATAAAAACTACAGTGTAATGATGTTCTTTTCTCTGGAAACTGGATTGATCTGGCAGATTGTGTTATCCAGCTGGTCCTGGGCTGTTTGCATGATAGTTTTATTGCTTAGTAATGCTGATTGTTTTAGATGATGTCACAACTGTTGTTTCTCTGTAAATAGGCAGACACAGCCTCCACATTTTTTACAAGGCTGATTTTTTTAAAACTGGGCATAACAGTCATAGATCCTCCATTCTGTGCAGTGTTTTTGTTATGCATGTAGCAATCAGCCTTTGAATCAAAGAGATTATGCAAATACAAACACTCCTACACATGGGAAATAATGATGTCAACAAAATTGAGCAGAAGCCACAATCAGTGGATGGTCCTGTCATCACAGACAGGAACCACTCCCATTCAAATAAACCCCAAAACAGATGATCTGATACGTGTTTGTTCCTGAAAAAGAAGAGAATGGCCACTGAGCTTCAGCTGAGATTTTTGCAAAACATTTTGACTTCTCTTTTATTTCAGCAATTTACCATTGCTTTTACCTCTTGTGAAAAGCATTTCCTACTGAAGATGACAACAATAATGCATCAAATCAAGGATATGAGCATTATACTGCGTATATATCCAGGGCAGGCATATCCATGTAGTCGAGTACATGTGTATTGCGCCATGCAAATGTGTTTAGCAGAGATTTTTGGCAGTTGTGCTTATGCCTTATTTGCATAATACCTTTATCGAATCTGGTGCAAAAATACAGACATCATGTGCAAATAAACAATGTTAGATGAGGGCACATTTCAGTCTTTGTGAATTTCCCTTAATGTTTTCCTCGTTTATGAATGTATTCCGTTTTAACAGTGTGGGTGGGCTTTTAGCTGTGCCCCTTAGGGAGATGTAGTAATTAAAGTGTGGATTCCATTTGCCAGGGAGTCATAAGGCTTTGTCAGATTTGTCTTCCTACTCTCCTAACAGCCCTTAAATCTGACCAAAATTCATCTGTCATGACAATCGTGGCAGATGTAAAGGCTTCCTGAAAAATCCTTTTATTCACATTAAAGAACAAACTTCTGCTGTGTGAGTTAAGAGTGAATGATATGTGTACCAGCTGTTTGTGGAGTTTTCATCATGATCCCTTAACAACTGATTTCTAATATCTGATGAAATGGATAATACAGGACGTTTGATAGCAGAGTGTAACTGTGCTGGCTGTGACTGAGTAAAATCAATATTAGAAATGGGCTCCATTTAAGTCATGGGGAAGCATTGCTAATGGATAATAACTATGACTCAGTGTTTGTGTGTAAATGGCTCAGACCACCATGATGAAGTGGTTTGTTTAGACAGTGTACTATTTCTTTATGAGAAAAGATCCTTTTGGAGTAGCTGTAGATTTGAGTAATTATTTATTTTGGTATGTAAAACTTTATGTACATAGTCACTTAAAACTGTGTTTACAATGTGCCTTACAGAAGACACATACATAAACGTTTACAAATACATATGGAAACAGACTTAAAAAATGGAGTAAGAAAAAAAAATAAGAGAAAAAAATGAAAGAAAAGATTTTGATTAATTGGGGGAAACAACTAATTGAATCAGCTCTTTGGGTCTTGGGACCATAATTCCACATTTAAAGTCCCCATGAAATCAAAATAGACATTTGTTTGGCTTTTAGTGTGAATATGTTAGGTTATCTAAGCATCTAAGTCATTTAGAAATGACACCACAAGACATCGCATTGCTTGCTATTGTAACTATGGCACAGTTCACATGCCTCCAGTTTCATATTGTCCCTATGTTGTTTGGGACTGGCTTTGCAGAACTGCTAAACAAAGAAGGAAGCTAGAGGAGGAGTTAAGGACTTCCTGTTTCAGGCACATGCACTGTTTCTCCTTCACTGCAGTGCAGAGTCTCATCAGCTTAGTGCTGTACCTAAAATAGCCAGCTGCTGTCCTGTTTCTCTCTCTCACCCACACACACACACATACATACATATACACTCTCTCTCTTTCTTTCTCTCCGAGGACAAAATAACCCTTCTTCATCCTTGAAAGCCAAATCATGACTCATGCCTCTTGACAAACTGCTGTGATCCCTGTTTCTGGTAAAGGTGCACGTGTTTCTGTATATGCGAGTGTTGGGGGTCAAAGTTAGAAAGCACATATATCAAATTTGTAAGTGTCCAGGGAGAGCTGTAAAATCTCAGTACAATTATGTATTGATTGAAAGGTCATATATCGCTCTGGCTCACCGCCATGCCAGGGCATTTAGAAATGGTATCTTCAGACCTATACAGGGATTTAGAATACATAGAAAGTCCTAGAATGCACTGTAGTAAACACTGGTTGAATTTTCTGTTATCACTAGCTGAGTAAGAAGATGATATGCAAGATTCATATATAAGGTTTATGAAAACAGAGATGCTCATAGGTAAAAGCTTATATTATATAGCTCATGTTAGTTCAGGTATTTTATTTTTTTTTGGTGTAAATAACTTTAAAGACATAGTTCACCCAAAATTTCTGTCATTATTTACTCACCCTCATGTTGTTTCAAACATGACTACCTGTACAACACAAAAGAATATATTTTGAAAAAAATGTTGGCAGCCAAACATTTTGGATGACTATTCAATTGTATGGACAAAAAACAAACACATTTCTCAAAATATATATTTTTTTATGTTCCACAGAAGAAAAAAAATAAAAAGTGATGACACAATTTTCATTTTTGGTTGAACTATCCCTTTTAAGGTTTTTTGAAAGCATTTGTGAATGTGCATGTCTCCACCAAATTTGGTCATATGCCTCTACCACAGTAACATTAAGGCATAAAATAAAATCAGGCAGCATGTGATAATCACTATAAGTTCAGGTCCTTTGTTTGAAACATTTCTGTATCTTCTTTAGTTGGATAACAACATCATGTGGCTGTTGGCAGCAGTGGGTAAACTCATTTTCCTGGTGTTGTATCTAATCTTCTCAGGTCTCCTGAGAAAAAGCACTTTGTGTCTGTCCAACAACATATGGGAAACATCATTTAAAAGTGTAAGCAGTCACAGTTTGCGAAAGTGTATTAAAATCCCTGCATCACTGACAAGTAGTTTGTCAGTTGGTTAGGACGGTGGCGAGTTGACAGATGAGTTAAATACAGGTTTTGATGGACCCTGTAAATAGGGTCTATTAACACCTTTTTAGTGCAGAATTTTTTATTGATAACATTGTTCATATATTAGGTGAACTATCCCTTTTTTCTGCTCATTTAAAAGTGTAAGCAGTCACAGTTTGCGAAAGTGTATTAAAATCCCTGCATCACTGACAAGTAGTTTGTCAGTTGGTTAGGACGGTGGCGAGTTGACAGATGAGTTAAATACAGGTTTTGATGGACCCTATAAATAGGGTCTATTAACACCTTTTTAGTGCAGAATTTTTTATTGATAACATTGTTCTGTATTAGGTGAACTATCCCTTTTTTCTGCAGTGATTTAACCAATCCAGTTTCACCATCTCCACCAGATCCCTAGCCTTAAACTTAATTTAAGCTTAAACCTTAAGCCTGTCTTCAAAATAACAGGAGAGTCACATCTGAACTCTTCCTGTCTCCTTATGATCTGAATCATAGGAGGACGCTTGGGATTGAGCGAGAGGAGGAGGTTTATTGTTTCAGACGGACTGTGGGGGGGCTGAATCTGGGACGGTCCGGCCGATCTGCCAGAGACACAGGGAGGTCCTGTCCTATTACATTGATGTTTGCTCATGAGGGTGGCCTTAGTGACAGCTGTTTGGGGAGTGGAAGGAACAGAAGACTCCTAGTATCGGCAGGAGACAAATAGGGGGTCAGGAAAATCAGGAAAACGCACGGTGGGGTGGCTCGCAGCTTGGAAGACTTTCTGCATGGACATTTATATGTACAAGTTCCTGGAATTTGTAACAAAATCGCTCCTTTTTTGTATATAGCTGTGAGTCAGTGCCAAAAAATAAATTCCTCCTCCATCAAACAAGAAGTAAAGAATTCACTGCATATGTTTCCATGAAACAAACAAATCTGAAGCCAACATAAAGGAAGTTTTAGCAAAGACACATTTCATTACACCAAATACACAGAATAATGTTCTTTTTAGCAGCATCATATGACCATATGTTTGTCTGCCTTTGAAACCAAAGATTTTCCCCTTCAGTGAGTGAGAAATGGTCGGTTTGGAGTGTGGCGCTCTGGTTCTGATTCAGACTTTGAGAAGCAGTGAGCAGTGTTACTGATTCAAATCAACTTACATGTACATTTGATATGATTAGGCGTGCAAGGGTGCAGTATATTTCGGTGGCCTATTTGTCAGGATCAAGTTGTAAGCACTAGCCTGTTAAAACACTGGGGCAGTTTACCACAGTAAAATTACACTAGTCTAGATTGTTTGTGAAGTAAGTGACTGAACTAAGAGAGACTGAGGTTTGCTGTGTGTTGCCAGAGGCTGATCGTTTCACATTTGTGTTTGTGTCAAATGAGATGATGTATGCAATCTGTGGCCTCTCCAATACTGAGTATGTTTTACCCAAGTGTGTATATGTGTCTGTGTTCTTAACCCCCTACACAAAGCATGTCTTTTTCTCTCATGCTGGATGAGTAGTTTACTGTTTTGAAATTCAGCTGGAATTTTGAGCAGATTAAGTTAAATAAGATGAATATGTGCAATATGTGTACATCAAAAACAGCTAAATTGTGTGTTGTCTCAGTGACTGTCTCACCAAGTAAATCTTCTCCAAAAAGCTGCTGACAATCATTGATATCATTTAAATTTAAGTGCCTAAAAAGAGTATGGAAATTATTTGGAAACAATTTGCCCTAAACCTATAGCGAATGAAAGCATGGTGTTTTGGATCCCAATGACCTTTATTGAATGGCAGTTCTTCAAAATACCAATAAAAAAATAAAAAAAAACTTTTGTGTTCTGCTGAATTTTCTTTTTTGGGTGAACTATGACTTTAATAATGAAGCAGTGTGCTAAGCAATAGGTGAAAGCAAGACAGCAGGAGGTTACAGTGAAAAACAGTTGGGTGGCTTATAGTTTGTTGTATGAGGGAGGTTTATTTTCTCAATTGGGAGGTTTGTGTTTGGAGCATAAACAGTGAATAATCATGCATCCATCATGAGATCTCAAATGCCAACCTCAATTACAGTTTCTCTGCAAGCAGATTATAATACAGCAAAAGCA
This sequence comes from Sinocyclocheilus anshuiensis, assembly GCF_001515605.1. NCBI lineage: Eukaryota > Metazoa > Chordata > Actinopteri > Cypriniformes > Cyprinidae > Sinocyclocheilus > Sinocyclocheilus anshuiensis. Next base: position 2,469,749 of record NW_015552582.1, on the reverse strand, counting down.
AGCAATGAGGGTAACAGTCACTAACAGAGCTTCAGAGTGGAAATCATATTCCAGCTGGGACAATTGAGCAACATGGATTCAGTTCATTGACTGTGGCCTAATATGATTCCCTGTGGTCCTTAATGTGCCTAAAATGTTTATCATCCCTCTGACATCAGAATTTGTAGTAATGTCAAAAGTTTTAGGGTCAATATTCAGCTAAATGTCAAAGCTCATTACACAAAACACTTTGTTTCACCCATAGTAATTAGGCTTCATGTAATGTAATTGTAATAGCTTTCCTTGTGGTTATCAAATTGCTTAGAGGGACAGTTCACCCAAAAGTAAAAATGATGTCATCATTTACTCACCCTCATGTTGTTCCAAACCTGTACGACTTTATTTCTGTGCAACATAAAAGAAGATATTTTGAAGAATTTTATGGAGGGGGAAAAAAACTTTTGAGACATTTTTCAAATGACTTCCCTCCAAGTCCTGTGTGTCCACAGAAGAAAGTAAGTCATGCTGGTTTGGAACGACATGAGGATGAGTAAATGAAGGCAGAATATTTGGGTGGACTATCCCTTGAAGTGAGAGTACTTAGCTCCTCAATTTCAACCTTTCGGCTGTGACCATCAGCTGCTGATTTTGAATCTAAAATCTTACTTCCCTATAGACTCCTTTGATAACATTCTATCATGTTTCTTTTCCACACTCTCCAAACTCACTCACCACCGGAGTAACACAGTGTTCGGTGTTCTGACCTCTGTTATTGTCTGTCTACAGCTTGATTAGTAGATCAAGTTTTCCCTTATCACTTCTATAATGATGATTCACAGCTTTACATCTAATATTCCCCTTTCATCTGCAGAAATGATCTCAGTCTGCATCTCTGAGCACTCTGAACTTGGAAGGTTTCTCATTATTAACTCATCTACTGCTGCTCTCATTTCTCTATCCTTACAATTGGCAGAATTAGATTTTAACTTTTTTTTCTAGCCTACAGTACAGGAAAGTGCTGGCCTCCTTTTAGATACAGGCAGCGACTGAACCATACATCAGACACATACATCATTGTGTAGTCCTCCATGTGTCCATCTAGGTTAGGAAATTTCTCTGTTCTTGTCTTCCAGTGTTGAAATGGCACCCCATAAATACAGTTATAACTGCTCTTACTGACAAGTCTACAGCACAGTCTTCTTACAAATTCTTTAAAATTTAAATATACAACTAACCAAAACAGATATTTTACAGTATAATATTCTGTGTTGCTGTAAGGCTCTTGATATAAATCAAATGGCGAAGAGATATCCATCTGTCATCTCCTGTTGTCTCTCTGTGATACAGTCCTCATCAGCAAAGGGTCAAAGGGCAGAGGTTAACAGGCACGGATAAACCATGACCCCCAAGAGGATTTTTATTACCCTGTGTCAGGCATAGCGTGGGTATGACTTTTTGAATGTGTACACGTACGGTGGGGTTCAAGTCTAAGAATTCTGGTGAAAATGCTGCTCTTTTGAACTTTTCTCCTGTGCTACAATTTTTTATTTTTAAATTATATTATCAGCATCTCAATTGGAGTGAAAAATAAACATATATTTTAGAATATCTTTAAAAATGTTTAGTTTGTCCCACATTTTCTGTCATGACAGCAGTACTCGAGCTGCCTGAACCTTACAAGTTTATGAGTATATTTGCTGACATATTTTTACTAGCCTGGGCTTTCAGTTTTATGAGCTATATGAGGATTCGATATACAGTAGTTTACACCCTGTTGAAGGCTGTATATCACCCTGTTGATATAATTCATCTTAAGGTGTTTAAATTGGCGTTTAATTGACTGAGGCCACAAGTTCAGGTATTTTGCAAAATCTTAATTATTTTACTATTCATACCAAGCGGCCAAGGTTTGTCCATTGGCGTTTCATTATTCATTATTTAGCAAAAAATAAGAGATTAACACACACAGACACACTTTTATACATATATTAGGTTCATACACTGATCACTTATATGGGCTCCATCTGTCGATGGGCATTTTAAATCCATAAGTATGTCAGTTTTGTAAACTTTAACAGTCTAAAATGTTATGGACACCAAGGGAGTCTTGAAAACTTTAGAAGGTCACATCTGAAAGATGACTGCCATTTGGAGTATTCGACAACTGGATAGATGTTTAAGACAGCATGAATTCTCCTCTGCTTTGCTGTCTTTCCCTGTCCTACAGAAAAGAGATTTGCAACCTCTCTGCAGAGAGATTTGTGGGATGGACAGCCATCCCTGAACCTCTGATCTGCAGATTGGAGCATTTAAACTGCAAAAGAGGAGGGGAGGAAGAGGAGAGAAAAGGAATCTGACAGATCAGTGCAATACAGGGCAGCAGAACAGATGGAAGCATGAAAAAGATCACAAGATTGCAAAAAGGTCCATTTCCAGATAATGAAGATTTAAGAAGGACATAGGAAAACATAATTTTTGTTCTATTACTGTACAGCATAAATATACTGAAACAGCGGAGCACAAGGCCAGTCACAAATCACATTCATAACGGCACACTCACACCTGATGTCACACCTCTGTGCAAACCTTCCACCGACAAGTGTGTGGTACCATAAAGACAAAATGTGTTTACCTTTAGTTATTTCAGATAAACAACTGTCACACTTAAACATACTCAAATTGTCAGTTTTTTGTTGATTGAACAGTTGTTAAATGTCCCGGTGAGTTACGATCTTAGAAAAGGATCAAGTGTGTCACCAGCGGGCTCAGATTGTGTACCTTTTGCAGAAACCACTCAGCTGGCCAATCAGAATTTAATGCATTTAAAAATGCAAGAATTTTTTAGCTTTAATTAATCAACAGTCATTTTCATGTAAATTTTCTGTCTTCACTGTTATAACTGGCATAAAACCTTCTTGTATGGATCAGTATGGTGATCTTTTTTTTGTTGAAAATCTCAGTAGGTGTAGTAAGATTCAGATGCCTTATTGTCTAAAAGCTCTGCATCAATTTGGTCAAGAAAATGAAAGAAGGCTCTTTATTTCACTAAGTCTGCATTTATTTGATAAAAAATACAGTAAAACAATCAAATTGTGAAATATTGCAATTTAAAATAAATAACTTTATATTTTAAAATGTAATTTATTCATGTCCTGGTAAATTTTCATTTTCAGCAGCCATTACTCCAGTCTTTAGTGTTGTGTGATCATTCAGAAATTATTTTAATATAATGATAATGATTGAGTGCGCAAATAACATTTTTTATTACCAGTGTTGAAAACAGTTGTGCTGGTTAATATTTTTGTGGAAACTGTGATACTTTTTAGCATTTATTTTAAATAGAGATCTTTTTTATGACATTATAAATGTCTTAGAGTTTATTTTTAAACAATTGAATGCATCCATGCTGAGTAAAAGCATTAATTTTACTATTAATTAATATTACTGACCCCAAATTTTGAACAACGGTGTTTTCGAGACCTTAAAAGGTATGGATCTGTAAACGGCAAGTGACGTCAGGTCAGATGATGTAGGGGATGAAACGGAGCTTTGGTAGGGGAATTTGGGTGGGGTTGCCCCCATCAGGCTGGAATTCTGTGAAGGGGTCTCGGAATGTAGAGAACGACTGTTATGAGATAGGCCTGTGGGTCAGAGGCCTGAATGGGTTCAAAGGACACCTGCTGGACCACTGTCAAAGCTGGCTGAGGTTTGAGTCTCCTTGCTTGTTTATTTCTGTCTCTAAACAGAAATTTTCTTAACGTAATTGCATTGCTCACATATTTTCCAATAGTCCCACAAGAGTGTCCTTTGTGATTCCCATTACTGTTCTATTATTAAACTAGTCTGAAGCCTAATTGACCTTTAACTTAATAGTACTGTGCAAAGTGGAAAGGCTTTCTGATATTATATTGTAAAGTCTGTGATTCCAGTTTTCTCCAAATATTTATGGAATTCATAAGAGTCAAATAGACTCTTTTTTTTTTTTACTCTCTGTGCCAAACAGAGAGTAAAAAATGAAGGTAAGGGGTGAAAAATTTCTAGATAATCTATAGCTAAGAAAATTAACACATTTATTACAGTTAACCTGTCAGAAGGCCATTTGAGTTGATGAAGTTACTAGAGTATACAGGTGCTATTTAGATTACAGTCCTGTCCAGCAATGCTGACTGAATCCAAAATGTGATCGACAGCGTACAGTTGAGAATTGGGACATTCTGCCATCACTGAAATATTTAATGTGTCCGAGGGAATTGTGAATGCTTGGTTATGTGATTACACTGTCCAAATTCCTGAGCCACTCAGATGGGTAATTTATGTTTGAATCTTTCTAATCTGTCTTATTGTATGATATCAATGGCGTTTTAAATTTGAATGTACTCGACATGGAAGCTGACGCTGAAATTAAAACCATGAACTGTCAAATCCTTTCTCAAATCTTCGTCTTCAACCGAGTTCTTTTCCTGCACCTGTTTTAACACTTCAATATAGTACATGAGAGAAGTGCCAAACCGTTTGAATAGTGCACAGCCTCTTTACTGGATCTTCACGAGAGGTGCCTCCCTTTTGGAATTCAGCCTGATTTCTTTTTAAAGCAAGTGTGGTTCAGATAACATCACCTTAAATACATGAAAGAAACCAGTTTTTACTGTATTTTTGATCAAATAAATGCAGCCGTGGTGAGTATGAGAGACTTCGTTCCAAAACATTTTTAAAAAATCTTACTAACTCCAAACTTTTCAGAAATAGTGTACTTTAAAATGAGAATATTTTTTTAATTAAAAACACATTTGATTATACATGTATGACCAAAATCCAAACTCAGAACAAGCTAAGGGTACAACTGAGCAAAGTCTGGTGCAGAGAGAGGGAAATATGTCAGAAATAATTGCAATATATCACCATTTTGAATAGCGCCACACTAAATTGTATCGCCATACCTTTTGCTGAAAAGATTGTTACAATTCTGACTCTTCATTAGGGCTGGGTATCGTTCAAAAATGTTCGATATCGATACCGAATGTCGGGCATTTGTCGGCGATTTCACAAAACCTGTCGGCGAGTGAAAAATCGGGCTAATATCGTGCAGTGTGAATTCGGCATTAGGTATCGAAATTTGGTACCGAACGATGAGACGTTTTTCGATACTCGATGGTATCGAGGCAATTCGGTCGGTGCCTAAAAAGTATCGAACTCGATACCCAGCCATACTTTTCATGTCTCTTTCTTTCTTTTTTAGCCTCTTCAGAAGAATGAACAGATCTCCATTTCCAGTCTTAATGGGAAGACAGATGATCAGACAGAGTATAATGGCCACACAGATGAGAACCCACCAGCTGAGGGTAGGTGCTCGTAACCACATGTGCTTGAACATTATATGTGTTTATCACTCTCATATCTTTATTACCATGTCTGTGTGCATGGTATGACAATGACTGACACTAATAGTGGGCCGCCTCCCAGCGGCAGGGGTCTCTGTGTGTGTGTGTGAGACTTAAGATGTGATCTTTATCTTTTTATCTGTGTGCCCTCGTTCCCCAACTGATCCTTCTCATAATCCCCAGCTATCCTAAAAGCGAGAACACCTACATAGTCTACAGTGAGTGGACACCAACATAGACCTCTTTAGTCCCCTAACCATAGTCTGTGAGAAGCAATAATGCATACCATGCTTATTTTTATTCACTTTTTGTGTTCCTTTCTTGCTTTTCAGCTCAGAGAGACCACCGAGATGCTTCCCCCCAATAATATTTAGCAAGCCATGACCTAGCTGACCCCTTAAAGAGGTGTATGTTTGTAATAAGCTAGCCTCATACCATGTATATAAATCTTAGGTGTCTTTAAATTTGGAAGTAAAATAACATGCTTTGTTGTGCTCAAATGGAGGAATTTCATTATGAATCAAACCAAAAAAAGGAAGCCATGCTGAAGAATTGCAAAATGATTGTATATAGAGAGCCATGAATCTGTGCAGAGCAGAATGCAATTTGCATTTTCATTAATAATCGTGAATATAAGATGAGTTATGGTTCTAGTAGTGTATCATATAGCTTTCAAAGGTTAGTATGTCAAATAGTGATTCAAGTAGTAAATTCTCAAGCTTATAATGTAATCATTCATTTTTTTTTATTCATTATTTACGTACATTTTTGACATCCACCCTATCTGTCACTGACACATTGAAGTTCATTACTGAAGTAGCAATGACTGATATCAAAAAAAAAAAAAAAAAAGTTTGTTCACAGATCTGACATTGCAATTTATCTCATAAACATTGTCTTTTTATATAAAAGTGTATCAAAGCAAGAACAAAAGAAAGATTGACTGGGAAAAAGGTTTTACCACTAAGGCAAGGACAGAAAGCAAAAACAAGGCCAAATAGTCTCTCTTCTGTGCCACATCTGACAGTGTAGACTAGGGGGCTCTGTGTAGTAAATGCCGCTCCATCTGAAAGCACGTGCTGGAGATTTACTACTAATTACAGAACCAGCTTTACTGACAAGATACGCATGAAAATCGCATTCGATTATTTGCACAGCCCTAGTGTAGACACATTTACACTCAAATAAAACCTGTTCCTTATTGTTGTGGTTGTAGATGCAGTGAGACATTATGTATAAAAGTCTCAAGCATGACAATACCAGGACAAACCCTTGAAACGCTCCAAAAATGCCTCAATAATGGCTTTATTTAATCTGCATGATTAATGCTGTAATGCCAGCCAAGAGTATTTAGCCATAATTTTCTAGTATGCTCAGTGCAACCATTTATTTTCTCCAGCATCCCCAGAGTACCAGAAAAACCTCTGGAACGTTTTATAGAAATGTACTGAGAAAATAATGTGCGTAAAATGAATGTGTTGATATATCTGTCTGTTCTCCATTGTTAAGAAACCTCCCAAAATATGATGCTGTTGGGTTTTAGTGCAACTTTACAATTGAAACCATGTACACAGAATCAGATAAAGACAGATGAGAGAGAAGTATGATTATTTTGGTGTTCATGCTGCCAAAAATGTCTCCGGTATTGTGCAATGTCTCCCCTGCCAAAATCAACAAAGAAGAAAGTAGTGCTCTCTATATTAAAAACACATACATTTTTACCATTTCCTTTAATCAGCATCTTTTTAATTTTGACTACACCTGGCTTTTCAAATGAATCATGAATACACACAAGCTCACACATTCACATACACCTGACTGAACTGATGTTCTTATGTCAGCAGGAAATTACAAACACAGATTTACTTGCCTGAACTATGTGTACAGACATGCATCAGATACATGTATACAAAAGTTTGCTAATGAATTAAGCTCACCCATCCACTCACTCACACATGCTCAAACACACACACGCTGCCAGGCATTTAGGAGGTGGCGATTTGAGTGAGTTCAGAGAGTGAGCTCAACCATTATCTCATACACAGTCCTCCCCCACAGAGCCATGTGTGTGTTTTATTCTGATAGCATATGAGTCTGTGTTCCATATCAAACATGTTTTAACAGGCTGTATGTGATTATCTGTTTATCTCCGGAATTGAGTCTTGCTGGCATAAGCTATCCGTTTAGTCTGTGTTTTTGTGCGTTTGACCTATTTCTGTGTAATTGTTTCCAAGGAGATCTCCATCTCTAAGAGTGTTGATAATTGCTTCAGCTTTTTTTTTTATTGGTGTTTAGAATTTGAATCCAAATCTGAGTGATTTGATTTTGACAACGTGTGTGTGTGTGGTCAATTATTCACTTCTGAGAATCACTTTTCCAGAGCTGCAGTATGATTTGAGGTCAGATTCCTGGAAAATTATGAACATATTTTTATTTTGATTAAATGCTTGTTTTCTAGTTTAAAATAAAAACTATTCAGGTCAGGGTCTTTTGAAACCACATACAAATTACACTGATTTCTTGCGTTGAGATTTATTAGTAACTTGGGATTTTCTTAACTGAGTAAACATTGATACTACGAGTATGTTTTAGTAATACTCATGCTGTTGATCAGAGAAACACACAGATGAGGAAAGTTGAGATGACATGAGAATGGAATGTGAGAAGTGTGGAGCGATGAAGGGTTTGGCAGAAAGAGAAAACCAGGCAGAGTGTAAATATATGTGTTTGATTAAGAGTAATTTAATTCCTTTCATTTGCAGCAATAAAATTGTATAAATGAACAGAGAAAGAGTGCATAAATGAAAAGATATAAGAGTTTTCCCTGTGAAAGCAGAAAAGAGTCTAGTTTTATTATTGTTTGGCTGTTAAACATTCATTCTGACTGTGGATATTGAAAAAAGGATATTGAAAGTGAGATTTGGTATGGGTAGACGGGGAATACATAGTTCAGACAATCAAATATTGGCTTGATGTTTTACATTACAACATGTTTACATAGAATCTCCCAGACTTATTACCACTGGGTGATTAATAAGAAATGTGATTGTCTTATATCGTGTCATTGAGATAAGTCACGTCATGACAGTAGTTTGCCAAACATATATTCATATAATTTATCAAAGGTGACAGTAAAGAAATGTATAATATTACAAAAACAATCTGTTTCAAATAAATGCTGTTCTTCTGAACTTTCTGTTTATCAGAAAATTCATTAAAAAATGTATAACAAAAATAGTAAGAAGCATCAGTTTTCAACATTAAATCAACACAACACAATGATTTCTGAAGGATCATGTGACACTGAAGGCTGAAGTAATGGCTGCTGAAAATTCAGCTTTGCCATCACAGGAATAAATTACATTTGAATATATTAATATAGAAAATAGATATTTTAAAATAAATATTTCGAAATATTACTGTTTTATTGTATTTTTGATCAAATAAAGGCAGCTTTGGTGAGCATAACAAAAAAAAGGATCAAAAACATTTGAATGTTAGTATATATTACAGTATCATTTATGTAGGTACATAGAGCACAAGTTCACCAAATGGACTACAACCACGAGGTGAATTATGATGTCACCAGTACAAGTTGTACCTAGCACTGTGACAGCTCATGGAATAGTTATGCACTATTAGTAATCTGAGTCATGTTCATAGTGTCCCTTCTGAAAAGTGACAAATTAGCCCATGCAGGGAAAGAAAATGGCCAAATGGTGAAGGAAACTGGTGAAGGAAAAGAGGAAGCAATGACGCAAAAGAATGAGCGTACTTCCTGCACAGCATTCCTCAGCTTCCTCTATCCATAGAAAGCAAAGGAAACGGGAAGAATAAAATAAGGAAGGCTTGATATAGAGATGTAGAGTCAGAGGAAAGTACGAAATGCAGAGATGCCGTTTTCAAGATAATGTAGTGAGCGAAATCAGGCGAAAGTATAAAGCGGGAGATTGCTGGAGAGTTAGGGACAGTTCTCTGATCCTGGCCAGATCTTCACACAGCTCTCATTTCCCTTTCCTCCCATTATTTCGACATCATCTTCCTGGCTCAAGGAATGCGTGCACAGATGAGGGCGTTTGTATGTGTGTGGAAGTATGTGTGTACGTGTGTGAGTTGGGGTCTGCAATGACGTCGCAGCATGCCCTGCAAGCCCATAGGCCACCAGGGAGCCCACTTCCACATGTTCCCAGCCAAAACAGACCGCCGACTGCTCACGCTTCTGTGTTTGATCACGTTTCTCTGATGCAAGAGATAACATGGATGTCATTCTGGGTATCAGATTCCCCATGACAGACCATGACTGTGATTAGCTGTTGGTGTTTTATCACATCTTTCTGCATCGGGCTGGAATAGACCATCTATGTTAGTTGTGTCTTCATCGCCAAATCCTCAAATATGTCTCAGCTTATAAGTGATACATTCAGGAAGTAGAGTACAAGCTTCCTCTTTTGAGGAATATCCATTACAGTAGAAAGGGAGTGACTCACACTGTCTTTAGTGTGAGAGAGTCTGTGCTTATTGAATTCTACTCCTATGGAGTCATGCACTGGGGGCAAAAAGCCTTTCCCATATGTCAAATCCCTCTGATCTGAGCCCGATGGCTCTGTCTGTTGCTATACATCCCAATAAAGTCTGAGGACGGCTATTCATCAGCTATTCAAGAAGAATTTACCCTACTTGTCCCCTCTAGTTTTGCACCCAAACACTTTCTAATGCTATAGTCCTTTTCAGTAACTTAAAACATCACAATAACATAGCAATCAAATCATTTGAATACAATTAATGTCTGGTAAAGTGACCGATACAGAAAGAGCTTGTGTTTAGTTAGGAGAGATAAAATACCAGTCTAAACCAGATGAGTTTCCGCATAGTCCAGACCAAACTGGAGTAGAGTTGTTATCACCCATTTAGAAGAAGATTTTAGCTGGAATTCGCACATTCCATGGGAACAATGGCAAGGTGTGAGATGTCTGATTAGACCCTTATATGCTGAGGAATCTCACTGGTATTCTTCAGCCATCATCCTTTAACAAAAGTTGAATAAAATAAGCTACCTCAGTTTACACTTTGAATGAACCATTAGCAATGTAGAGTGGCAGCCTCATTACATCAGCACTCCACTAGCAGGCTGGGAAGCAAATTTGAAAGTCACTTTATTTGCTAGGTTCTCACTTAAGAAAAAGATAATTCTATTAAGGGAGACATTTTTATTAAACACCTATTACCGGTAATATATTTTTATTAAACACGTATATAAACCTGAAATATTTTAAAGTAGCAGAGGGTTAGCATATGATGACGTATGTTCAGGGTCCAAAATTCACTAATGAAGGTAAAACTGGCTTGTGTAAATAAAGAGCAGTTTACACAATTTCTCTGGATGGCTGGTAGCCAATATACTGCAACACAATATAAATTCTCCAAAACTCTATCTGGGAATTTATATGTGAAATATTCATCACAGTAAGCCACTAAAATGTAAATAATAATAAAATCATGATGCGTTGTCTTCACGTTTTTGTGTCAGGCTTGATAAGGCAATGTCAATAAAATAAAAAAATGTAAAACAGTTTTGATTGGAAGTATTTATGTCTGGTATTTATGTCATACTTATGGCTGGTAGTTTTTTTAACCCTCCATCGTAGGTGTGGAAAAAAATTTATTTGGGGCCCTGCATATATACACTACAGCAAAGGCCCATGGACTGAGAGTGATATAAATAGTGAGCTTGGTGAGAGTGAGAGGGAGAAGAAGCAGAAAGATAATATATTGGAGAACGTATTGTAGAGGTCCTCATTTCACCTTTGTCCATTTTATGTTTCATATGGATTCCAACGCCTAGGACGAGAGAAGGGGAGATGGAGCTCTGTGAAACATCATGTATAGAAATGCCTTTGATAACTTGAGTACTCTTCCGTCCTTTCTCACACAAACACA
>NW_015552582.1:2430559-2457689 GCF_001515605.1 Sinocyclocheilus anshuiensis | reverse complement strand
GGGGGGGCATGGGTGGGGTGGTCCCACATAGGACATGTGTCAGTGTCTGTTGAAATGTATGTTACCCACCCGCTCTCCTCATTCGCACCCAGAAACTCAGAAGAGGAGACGCCTGGCTTCAACACGAGCTCGCAGGACAGAGATAGAGAGGAAACAAGAGTGTAGCCTTAAAGTCTATCAGCTGATCGTAGTCTGAGAGGAAGCAGGACTTTTACAAGGGAGTTCAAAAAGCATCACTGTTAGCAACAGTTAAACAGCCATTCTTTTTCTTTTTTTCCTGAAAAGTAATTGCAAACGTTTTTAAAATGCTTGGGACAATAACTCTAAGAGGTAAGATGCAACTAAAATCTATGACTTTGGGGCGCATCACGGTTATTATTAGGGGACAGTGGGGTGGGCAGTAATAATTAATACCTGTAGGAATGTCTTGACATCTTGATGTTTCATTTTTGGGTGTATTATTATTATTATTACTTTTGGGTTAAATTATGAATTTATGTTATTCAGTAATTAATTAAAATTGTGGACAAATTCTAATATAGCCTGCCTGATCTGTAGCTTGTGGCATCATTGTATAGAGTGTAATGTTGTTAAATACTGTTCAATATCTTTTTTTAAATTTTTTATCAGAAAATACTGAATTGCTTTTTGATATGAGTAATTAATTGCTTTCACTTACATATCTCAAGGTTCTTGTGTGTATGTTGAATTATTTGGCATTTCATGTCTTAGATTGAATATAGCTGAATATTGAAACACCAAGGAATACTTAAAGGACTCAGTGTTCAGTGTGTATAAATACATTGTATTTTTTCCCATTAATTCCAAAATTCCTGAATATACTGACAGTAATGCTTAGAGTAGTAAAGTCACATTTACAGTCTGTTAATGTGAAGCATTAACCTTTAAGTATTGGAGACCAACCTGAACCTTAGAAGGATTTATCTGTTTTACATTTCATATGTAGTATGAGAAAACAGTACAGCTGGTGGTTTTGTACATGTACTGTATACAATTCTTGGAAATGTTCAGTTCTGATGGTCTTCAGTGGTCTCAGATGTCCTTCTTTTTAAGGAATTTTAATGAGTTTTTAAGCCCCTCAGATCTTAGTCAGGGTTCTCTAGAGGTGGTGTGGGTGTATGGAATTGATTGCCTGCTGCACATGACTTCAGAGAGTGTTTTGATTAGCTGGGACTGGTTATTAGGATTTTGTGTGGATGTTCTTATCTTGATGTTTATGTTAGTTTAATCAGTTTTCTTCCTAAATTGACCATTTCATTTTATTTTAATGGGCTTAAATTTCATATATGCAGAACATTTGGGTTTATTACTTTTCTGTTGACTTCATGTTATTATTCACCACTACCCACTTCGAAAAGTGGATACTGATAGTATCAGTAGTGGAATCTTGATTGTTTAATGATTCACATCTATGTCAAAGGGAGTCAGAGTCACTAAAGTGTAGTTTTTTAGTGTGTTGAGGTGGGGTAGTTGGCCTGGTAGGGGTCCGACAGTCAGTCTACTGCTGAGTCTTCCTGTAACTTCCCTAAACTCACAGACTCCACTAATGAACAGCATGTATTTGCATGTAACAGCAAGGGGTAGAGGGCTGTTGACCATTACCTCAAACCCACCTCAACAAACATCCACCCCTCCCCCGTCTTTCTAGACTATCACACCACTGTGATTTCAGATGGCATTTGCCCCCACCCATTCCAAAATGCTCACCAACAGTTCCACACTTTAACAACCACAACAGACACTCTATCAAATTCCTTGGCTTGAGTTTCCCAAGTCTGAGCCACCATTGAGACAAAGGCAAATGTAGGGCAACTGGTGGTTTCACCAAGTTTGACCCATTTTGTCTTTCGTGTTCATGTAAAAATACATTTGCACATATACAGCGCCTCCCTGTCTCCAGATGTGTGAGGCAACAGCAGTGTGTCTTTTTGCATGAAAATGTGTGTCCTTCATAGTTAAAACATTACAACGGTGTAAGAAGAAACCTCCTGAAATACATCCAAAGGAGATGTTTGTAAAATAATGTAAAGATGAATTAAGAGCATATAATCCGTAGTTGCAGATCTCTCAAATCCTGTATAATGTAAACAATGACAAAAAAAAATTGACTGCATGTTTAAGGCAGGTTTCTAGTTTAATTATATTTGCGGGCCGGTTTCTTAATATTTGCCTAATTACTGTACTGCTCTGACATTTTGATCACACCCAACTTTCTTACTTTTTCTAACACTTCTACACGACCGGGAATGTTTAAACTAAAAGACTTGCTAATTGTTTTGATAATTAGTCTTCCATATCACCAAGACTAATTAGACATTTTTATCTGCCATTCTATATGGCTTCCCATAATGCCCTTTTCTCATTTTACAACAAGGATTTTCATCGTGGTAGTATAAGTTCCAGGATGGACAATAGTGTGGGCCCCCCACACCTTTTGGCCAAAGCAGGAAAAAAAACGGGCCCATTCTGAGACAAAGAGGACAACACAATACAGTCTTCCTAAGCTGAAGTTTAGAATTTGGTTTGGTCTGTGGGGATGGGGGTGGGGGGTGCCATTGCATCCCTGTTGACTTGTGGGATTAGGTTTGTCCTTCACTAAATTTAAAGCATACATTGAAAACACAGAGCTTCTTTTTTTTTTTTTTAAACCAACAGAAAATGGACTTATAAATATAAGAGTAATTTTTCACTGAGTGACCACTACAGCATAAAGAGCATCAGTATTTTATTTTAATGACTCTATGTTGTCCTAATAATCTGATATGATGGCAGGCAGTAAATATAAGCCGTTTCTGTTGTTTAGCTGTAAGATTTTCAAGGTTAGGGTAATCAGTCCACGACTTTACCAGTCACATAAAAAAGAAATTCTTCTAGAACAATTTATAAATCATTTGATTTCTGGCTTAAGTTGTTTTGATAGATAAATGCTTTGCTGCCTCTTTATCTTGGCCTGTGTCATACAAGTGTTTAGGAAGCCAAGTAATGTGATATCCATGCATTAAAAATGCTTGGAATTTGTTTTTAAAGTCACTGGGTGGGTTTCAGACCATAGAGCAAGAGCAAGCAGAGCCAGATGTGAACAGTCCCTTGCTAGGTTGGATGTCAAAGGGAAACTGGGCCTCTAGGAGGCTCACACTACATGCGAACCCGACTCCCTCTTCCTAGCCCCACACCCTCAAAACCAACCCACTCTTGTCAAAACACAGATAGGCAAGGGAGTAATTCAAGACATGAGTTTGTGTGTGTGTGTGTGTGTGTGTGTGTTCTCTTGTTTATCCCACCTGTTGCAATTTTAGTTGTTACATTTTGTCTTGAAAGCTTGAGAACTGGGCACATATACAGGCTTAAAGAAGATTAATAAAGTGATGTCATTATGTGTTTGCTGTGTTTTATTAAATAAGGCCAATTTCATAGTCCAAAAGTTTGGCAACATAGCCTGCATAACTGTGAAGCTTACAACATAGAAATTTCCCCTGGTTGCCTTGATGTTAAATGTTGTCATCATTCCCCAGCTTTTTTTTTTTTTGGTGGTCACAAGAAAGAGACCAGAAAATGTAAACTTAATATCAAATTGCCATCATATGCCTGATTAAATCTGTACAGGGGATAAAAATGTTTTTGCAGGTTTTCTAGCAATGTGGCTCCGATTTCCTTCAAATGCCACAGCCCTCCATCTTGAATTAATTATATCAGATCATGTATTTTGCTTTTAAAACTCTAACTTGTTTTTCTACACTTAGACCTGTTGAAAACTGGCTATCCATAAGAGACAAATGAGTTTTATAAGACTTCATGCGTGTTATGATATTTAATTAATAATCTGATATTTGAGATCTGTTAATCTCATTCCTTGATGATTCCAATGATGATGATTTGATTTATGCTATTAAGTGTGAACTTAGGTAACTTGAAATACTGTAACTGAAATAAATATACTAGAAACTTTACTAAAACGTTGCATATTTTACATTACAGCTGGCCAGACGGACACCATCACCCAAAAAGAAGACAACCCTGAAACAACTGAGGTGCATCAAGAAGAGGTTGTCCCTCAAGTTAATGGAGAGAAAGGAGACGATTCTGCAAATGTAGATGAAATTACAGCTACAGAAGAGAAGGCAGTAGAGGAAAAACAAGAGGAGGCCAATGAGGTGGACTTCAAGAAGATCTTCCGGTTTGTTGGATTCAAGTTCACACTGAAGAAAGACAAGAATGAGAAGACTGAGCCTGTGCAACTGCTGACAGTGAAGGAAGCAGAGAGTGGTGCAGATGCAACTTCTGAGGAAAAGAAAGAGGAACCTTCAACAGAGGAAGACAAATCTGTGGAAGACAAATCACCAGAGATTACAGAAAAAGACCAAGAGGCCACGACTGAAGAAGTGATTGATAAGGCTGAAGAACCAGCAGACCAAACTGTAGTTGATGTCCCATCAGAGACTGAAAAGGCCAGTGAGGAGGTGACTGAAAAATCTGCTGAAGAAATAGGGTCAATATCAGAGAAAGAACCAGAGCCAGAAGGGCCAACTGAATTGCCCACAAGTCCACTCTCTCAAGAGACACAGAGTCCCTTTAAGAGGTTTTTCACTCAGGGAATCTTTTCTAACCTTCGGAAGAAGGCAAGCTTCAAAAAGCCCAAAGATGAGGAACAAGTCAAGGATAAGTCTGCAGAGGAGGACATTAAGGAAACTGAGGAGACAGCAGAGGGTGCTATTGAGGGTACAGAGGAAGCTAAAGTGGATGCAGAGAAAGAACCAGCTGAGGGTGAGCAGATAGAGAAACCTTCTGAAAAGGTTGAAACTAAAGCTGAAATGACCACTGTAACAACTTCCACTGAGACAGAAGAGCCACAAGATCTTAAGGTGGAAGCTGAGGCTGCAAGTGAAGCTGAAACTCTGACTCAGACTGAGACTGCTGAAGCTCCAGCTGCTGAAACTGCTGTTGAAGCTCAAGCCACTGATGATTCAAAACCAACAATTGACAAGCCAGATGTTTCAGAAGCGGTGACAACTGAAGCTGAAATCCTGTCATCTCAGGAGAAATCCAAGGCTCAGGGAAGCCCACTAAAGAAGCTGTTTACAGGAGCAGGACTAAAAAAGCTGTCATCCAAAAAGCAGAAGAGTAAGAAAGAAGCAAAGTCAAAGCAAACAGAATCAAGTGAACAAGTTTCTGAAAACATCCAGTCATCCACTGAGTCAGCTGAGCCCCAGAAACCTGACAGTGGAGCATCGTCTCCAGAAGAATCTGGTGAGCATCTTGAAGGGGAGGTAACTCAAGCTGAGGTAGCTCAAGCTGTGGAGACTAATGGTGAACCAGTCACTTCTGATAGTGAGAAGAAGAAAGATGGAATTTTACCATGGTCCTCTTTCAAAAAACTAGTCACTCCAAAAAAACGTGTCAAAAGGCCCTCTGAGAGCGAAGATGAAGCGCCTGGAGACAAACCCAAATCTTCTACCCTATCTTCAACTGAGAGTGCCATCTTTGATGAGAAAACCGATGAGCCTAAACCTTCTGAAGAGGTACCATCTGAGTCTAAAGAAGAGTCACAGACAGAATCAAAGGCTGAGCCAAAAGTTGAGGAGCCTGAACCAGTTGCAGAGGAACCAAAAAGAAAAATGGATACAT
Organism: Sinocyclocheilus anshuiensis; assembly: GCF_001515605.1. Classification (NCBI taxonomy): domain Eukaryota; kingdom Metazoa; phylum Chordata; class Actinopteri; order Cypriniformes; family Cyprinidae; genus Sinocyclocheilus; species Sinocyclocheilus anshuiensis. The sequence continues at coordinate 2,452,046 of NW_015552582.1, read as the reverse complement.
CGGTGTCCTGGGAAGCCCTTATTTGTGTGGGATCAGCTAAAAAAAGGGCCAGAAAGACTTCTGATTCTGATGATGAAGAACCTAAGATTGAGGAAGAAGTGCAGCAGTCAGGAGAAGAGCAGACAAAGACCGCCGAGGCCCCTCTTGTAAGCTCTGGTGAAGCTGACCATGAGAATTTGGCTTCTTCACCTGAACCAGAGGAAGAACTTGTGTCTACCTGGGAATCTTTCAAGAGGCTGGTAACCCACAGAAAGAAACCTAAAGCAGAAGACAAGGCTGATGAGGCCTCAGGCCCGGAGTATACAACATCTGACAGTGAAGCCCCCAAAGAAGAATCCTCTTTCTCTTTGAGGAAATTGATTCCACGCAGGAAGAAGAAGTCTGATGGTAAACAAGAGCAGATCTCTTCTGACATTGGCTCTACAGAGGATGATTCTGACATTCCAGCTGTGGTGCCTCTTTCAGAATATGAAAATGAACCAGCTGCAGAAGTTGCTGTTCAGGCAGAGGAAGTGAAGCAAGAATCTGCACCAGTCACTCAGGCAAAAGCCTCAGCTGAGGATAGATCCCCATCTTGGATCTCAACCACTGTGGAAAATGTTGAGGATGAAACAGAGGGAAAGCAATTGAGTGACATACCCGAAGAAGGAGACACAGCTGCCACACCCAAATCAACTGATAACACTATTGCAGAGGACATTGTTGAGCTTACATCAGAAGCAGTTACGGCCCTTGAACAAGTAGAGGAGACTGAAATGGATTCTGCTGTATCACGTGTTACAGCATCACCAGTTACATCAGGTGAGACAACTCCTGTCCCAGCTGATGGCGTAGAGAAGACCGATGTAGTACTACAAGAAGCTGTGGAAACTTTCAGCGTTACCACAAATGCCATGGCTGCCACCATGACTAATGAACAGGAAAACATAGCTGCAGTCACCACTGATGCTCTTTTGGTCGAGTCAGCTATCAAGGAAGAGAAAACAGTCTTGGTTGCACATGAGAAAACAGAGGCAATTGCTGTTTGCACTGGCCTTGACACTAGTGAAATAAAGGCGGTGGAGGAAGAAAGCCTCACTCAGAAGGCTTCAGTAGAGTCGGTAACAGTTGTTAGCCAGGTGCTTGTCACAGAGTTGGCTGTTGAAGACAAAACACAAGAGCCTGAAAAGGCCAGTGTGACTGAGGATGAGGTTCATGAGGCTCAGATGAGTGGAGGTCAGACAGAGCTCAAAGAAAATGCTGTTGAGGAGAAAACACAGTTTGAAGAAATAAAGGAGAAACCTGAGTCTGTGACTGATCTCCAAGATGTAGCAGCAGTCAAAGTAGCGCTCATCAATTCTGTACAACAGAAACCAGAGTTTCTTGAAGAGCCGGTGGTGGCAGAAAAATCCCCTCAGGTTGAGGCTGCAGGTCCTGTGGAACCAACTGTTGAAGATTCAATCTGTGCTCAAACTGTAGAAGTCACTGAAGTTGCTGTTGCTGAAGGTGAGAACGTGCAAGAAATGGAGGATGTTAAAGACGTTAAAGCCACAGTTGAGGTAGCGTCTGTGGAGGGAGTTGCCATGGCTGTAACAGAGGAGGTCATGGCAAACCTTCCAGAGGTGCCTGCTTCTCAAACTGCTGGGTCTACAGAAGATCCCATTTCTGTTATAGCCGCCACTGAAGAATTTGCTATCATGAAAGAGACTATTTGTGTTATAAGCTCAACATCTGAGATGACAGAATCCCATTCAGCAGATCTAGCTCATGAAACTGTTATGGAAAGGGTTCCTCTTGTTCTTTCCACAGGTGACCACAAAATCCAGGTTATAGTGAATGATGCTGAGGTTGACTCTGCTCAAGAAATTGTTGAGGCAAACTTAGAAATAACCTCAACAAAAGTTAGGATTGTGGTTGAGGAAGTTATTGAGAATGTGAAAGAAGAAACTGAAGTGATCCAAGCAACCCGAGTGACAGAAGCAGAAATCATTGAGAGAAAGAGCAGTGTTATTGTGCAAGAGGTCATTCAAAATGTTGTAGAGAACCTTGCTGAGGCACATGCAGAACAAAAAGTGTCTGAGAAGACTACTGAGGAGGTAGAACGCTGTACCACATCAGTAGATGTCAAATTTGAAGAGGCCCCAGCAGTTTCTGGAATGATTGAAGAAAACCCTTCAACAGACGTCGTTTTGGTGGAAAAAGCTCCTCTAGAAACAAGCCCAGAGAAGCCAAAAGCATCTGACGATATCTGCAAAGATGATGATAAACAAAGTCACATTGTCACTGAGAAAGCAGTGAAAAGAGTTAACGACTCCATTCTGATTACAGAAAAAGTTATGGTTTCCATCACAGATGAAATCCAACCTCAAAATGAGGAGGTTGCCACAGTCTCTGTGGAAGATGTGCATCAAGAAACAGAAGTAACAAAAGGTGAAGTCGAACTTAAGCAAGCAGAAGAGAAAAAGTTTAGTGGAACCACAGAAAGTGAAGATGGAAAAAGTCAAGTTGAATCTCATCCCAAGGAAGTGCCAACAGAAATCCAGCAAGAGACACAAGCTTCAGAGGTTTCTGAAGCCATATCGGAAGAAAAGATGACAGAAACATCTGTTACAGGTGCAAGTCAAGACCAGATTGTGGCTGAGCAGTGTCAAATGGCACAGGAGGTACAGATTGAGACTGCACAGGAATTTAAAGTTGGTGTCATAAATGTCATAAATGCAGATGATGTACCTGTTCAAGACCCGGGGACAAACATGAAAGAAGAAAGTTCAGAGGGTCAGGAATCAGTAGAAGACAAGCCTCAAAAAGACTTGGAAGAACCTCAAACGGAGGTTTCAACACAGGACGCGACAAACCAGGCAGAGTCCAGAGATCCAGATTGCCAAAAGACAGATGCTGAAAATGTACCTGCCAAACTGGAGACTGCTACTGAGAAGACAGCAAATGCCATTACAGTGGAGGAGGGAATGGAGGAGGTCAGGAATGAGATCGAGCCTGTCTCTACAGGGGCTGTCACAGTGTCATGAGCAGGTTAGTCTTTATTAACTTAATGAAATTGATCGTTTTATTTTTCATTTTAAATGTAAATCAAAACAATTATATAAAAAATATTACGTTTCCAAAGGTAGTTTAGTCCATCAAAAAAGTTCCCCATTCCTTATCACAGTTTTTGCATGGTGTCTGTTTAAAAACCTCAATGGCTCTTAGTTTTATTAGGGGTAGATTTCCATTTGGTAAGATGAAAAAGCTTTTGTTCCATGTACCAGTAACCAAGGGACCTTCGATATCAAAGCAGGAATGCCGCTGCCTGACCCTTCACTTTGTATGCTGGGTCTTAAAGGGAAGCTGTGGGAAGAGAGATGAACTTGTGGTGAAAGACAGAGTATAATTCCCCACCCCCTCCCTAATGCACTTTCTTATTCCCTTCCACTCATCAAAGCCTTCAATAAGTAGTTATAGAACCAATTCATCTGATAAGATACACTGCATGATCAAATACAACCCTTAGTAGTGTCAAATAAGCATATAAGCAGAGAGAATAAAACTTAATTTCATGATTTATTTTTCTCAATGGATTAAGCCTTGGAGAGTTGAATAGCATTATTCTTCATGTAGTACTTCACGTCAGTTTTAACAAGAAATTATTATTATAGAATGCTGGCTTCTAACACTTGAAGGGTAATACTACATTATAGTAAGTAGATTGACATTTTCAGTAATAATTGAGCAACAGCTGGTCTTCATCTGTCCTTTAAATATTTGATTAAAATACATAATCAAATATTTGAAGGGTTAAATGCATGTTGCACGCCACCCATCTTTCGGAGGAGACACACAGTGCTGAGGCCAATTGTAGTCAGAATAATGTTTTTACATGCTTAATGAAGCCAAGCTACAATTGCATTAGTAGTACGACTACGTTTACATTATATTTTAAAAAGATGAATTATTGTTTTAGTCTGACTCAAATCAAACTATTAAAAGGCATGTAAACATACTATCATTATAACACATATTATGTTTACTTGCATTTGAAAAAAAAAAGTTAAATCAGTGGCAACTCCATAAAATAAATACATATCAAGTATTGCTCATTAGTTTTACTCTGCACCTATTAACATAACTATACTGTACAATGAGCCCTAATGTAAAGTGTGGCCAAAGAAAGTGGATGCGAGAAGAGACCTGGGTGTGTCTGATAAATGTTTGATGAGTGCTAATGCAGCACTGCAGTACAGCAGAGGCTGGTGAACTATAGCATCGCAGCATGAGCTTTGGTGCACTGCTCTCTCTTCTCTCTCTCACTGCCCCCTTTGCCTTGGTTACTTGTGCTGAGTCATACAAACAGAGTGAGACAGTGGTGGCACAGAAGATGCAGTGCAGATGGAAGAGCAATATGTGCATTCATGTGAAATAATGGGTGACAACATAACATAATAGGATAGTAGCTTGTCATGTTAACTGATTAAAGAGCTGTGAGAAAAGAAAAGAGTGCAAAGCATAATGCAGTTTTGAAATCCCTGCTGAAAATTCCCACATTGCTGGTCACCAGCATATAAGGTATGTTTTGAATGCTGGGACCAGTATGGGACTCTGGTTGCTGGTTTGCTGGTTCCCAGCACGGGAAGCAAGTGTGCTGGTGGACCTGCATAAGGTATGTTTTGCATGCAGGGACCAGCTTGGGATGCTGGTGTGCTGGTGGACCAGAATGTTATCTTTTGGGTGCTGGCATGATCTCAGCAAAAACAGAACTCACATATGTGTTATATTTCACATTTCTTAGTTTGTGTTCATAGTAATAATGACTAATTATTACTAATAATGACTAATTATCCAATTAATTGTAATAAATAATTTAATAAAGAAAAACACAATGCAGGTTACATGTTTATTTGCACAGCAAAATCTTCAGTGTTAAATTAACATTGCTCAGTTTTCATAATGGCTTTATTTCTTCTGTGTGGTATTATGTGGCATTTTCTTTGTTTTCATATCTCTAAATGTTTGTGTTTTGCAATGCACACAAGCTCTTTTTAACTGTTTTAACTTATTTGTGTACAGATCCTTTGAAATTGATGAAAAAATCCTTTTAAAAACATTTCACCAGTTAGATTTTTTTTCTTTGATATTCAAAACTTCAGGTAACATTGATTAATAATATAATCATATCTCAAACAACTAAAATTCTCAGTTCTGCCATCAACAGAGGGAGCAAAATAAATTTATTACAATAAATCGTGTTTAAAATGCAATGTACATAATCTTATATGGATTTTACATCATTCATGTTTTAAACAATGAAATATGCAAATAAAAACAATGCTTGTTTCCAAACACACTGCTTGCATACAGACAGCTGGCCTACTCACAATCAACCCTGCTTGTGAACCACCTTCACCAGCTCCATTTCGCTTGAGAACAGCATGACTATGCTGGTCTACCAGCTAAAGTAGCACTAACCAGCACTGTACCAGTACTAACCAGCATGAACCAGCCTGGATCATTATGGAATTCATCCTGGTTTATGCTGGATTTTCAGCAGGGATAGCATTTGAATTAGCAGAATTAGCATTGTAAGTAAGCTTAAAATGTATTGCAAACAAAATTCTAATGTGCTAGAATAGTTTTTTCTCACCATTTTCTCATCATTCTTTTTGTCTTGCAGTCTGCATGTAGAAAGCAGTCACATGACTGGGGCACAGAGCTTGCCGGAAAGCAGAAAGTGAGTGGCAGCCATGGAGGACACTAAGAGACAGTGCTCTGTACCAACTCCCAGAGCAGGAGACTCGAGGCCAATCTCCCTTCTCTCTCTCTCTCTCCTTAAATCCATCCATTCACCCCTCTTTTCCTTTTTCCAAATTCCTTATAACTCAGCTGCCATGTCACGAGGTCTCGCGCCTCACTGGACTCACTGAGGGATGTCCCCTACTCCCACTTTCCTGTATTTTGCCAAATTGCATCAGATGCCATTTTCCCACCTGCAACTTTTTTGATGAACATTTTCTTTTTTTATTAGTTGTCAGCAGCCTGTCGAATGGAGAGAATATTGTATGAGCGAATGTGTGTCTGTGGTGTTGAAGTAGGTGGGTTGTTATTTTGTATATTGTATTTAAATCTAAAATATTCTCTCAACCCTCTCAAACATGTTCTAACCTTCTTAAAAAACATTGAAATCGATGTCATGCTGGTGTAAAACTACAAAATATTATTTAGACATGTCATTTTAACAAACATGGTACAGATACACCCTCTACAGCTATAGCAAATGAAAAAGCGCATAATATGCTGTGGCTGTAATGTGAAAATGACATAAAATTCAGTTAACTCTGAAACACAATGTCCAGTCATTATCATCTCCATTCTCACTGTAGATATACCACTTCGTCCCTTACTGTGAAATGTTGTCTTTTTATTATGTATATTTATCATGTACAATCACAATGAACAATTTCACCATTAATGTGTGACATTTGAGATTTTAAGTCAGATGTTCAATTTGATTTGCTTTTAGTGGTACCCTGTGAAAATTGATGATCATGATGATAAATGCCTGCATGAGTAGGGAACGTTTAGAAAAGGACATTTTTTGATTGTCCTCAACGTACATGTGCACTTCACTGTTTTAACGGCCTTAGCGAATGCATGTTTCAACACCAAAAATGCACCTGAGGTTAAAAGAAAAGTGTGAGATAATTGTGCAAGGAGAACTGAAGTAACATCATGTATTGGTAAACTCTCCAACACTGGTTACACATGGTTTTAATTCACAGATATGTGGGTATTCAGTAATATAGTGTAGAATATTTTTCACATTCCTAATCGCTGTATCAAGGACTATTTCTTTGAAAGACGTAGTAGATGCCTTATTGTCAGTCTCTTTTAAGTGAGTATATTATAGCCATACATGCAGACAGGAAGACGAGGAAAGCATTTCAAAATCAAATGTAAATGAGTGACAGTTGTGTGTTTGGATGATGATGATGGCAAACTGTAAAGGAAAACGTAGTACAAGTAAATTCAGGTCTTTGATCTTAGTTTAATTTTATTTTTTTAATGAAAATGCATATCAAAATTCGAGCACTCGAAATGTATATGCTGGTCAACATTCAGAAAGTCTGCAAATGACAGTCTGCACAGCGGTGCATTATCTTGAATAGAAACACAGCTTTGCTACTACTGTCACGCTTTGAATGAGCAGCCCACTCACTTTCTTTTCTTAGCTTTTTATAATACAGTGTACTGTGAAGCTCTTTTAACATTTGTACAAATTGTATACCTATGTACCTTCAGTCATATTGTAATATTAACAAATAACCAATGAATGTTATATACCAGTAGCATGAGTTTCACTTCTTTTTGTATTCTTCAAGCTGTTAATAGTATGGTTACAAAATCATGTCTATATTTCATTTAAATAAAGCTAGCGTAAATCAAGCTTGCCTTTTCTTTTCATTGCCCTTTGTTCTGTTTGTGTGTATTGCTAGGTATTGTGAGGATACAGAAAAAGCAATCTAAGTATATATAACTGAATTGGCATAAGCTAACTGCTGGTCATATTTAAGCAGCGTTAAAGTTCATACAGTTTTTGCAAGTTTTGGTGTTGTGGCGCCTCATAAAAAAACCCAATGGTGCCACCTTGTGGCTCACACAACCAGACTTGAATAAAATTGCTGTTTACGTAAATTATTTTCAAAAATAAGCAGTAGTGCCATTTCATGTTATAATATGAATAGTGTTTGTTTCACATGGGTGGAGGATACAAAGGATATTTAAGAAAAGTTTAATTTAGAAAGGTTTTCTAACACCCGTTATACATGGCTGTACAAAATTGCCTCAAGCAGAGAATGGATTACTTTTAGTAGCCTACCATTAAAAAGTTTGGGGTTGGTAAAATTAAAAAAATGTTAACAAAGGCTGCATTTATTTAATAAACAGTAAAAACAGGAATGTTGTGAAACATCATTATTAATATTATTTAAAATACATTTGTTAATATTTTAAAATTTAAATATTTTTACATTTGTTTTAATTTGTTGAAAAAAAAGTATTAATTTCTTTAAAAAAAAAAAAAAAGTACAAACTTTTGAACAGTATTGTATATTAAGGAAATAAATACACATTTCAAAAACATAAGGATTTATTACCATTATTCACAATGAAAATGCAAAGGAAGTATTTTTTTCCAGAGACAACTGTTCATGTTCCTGAGGAGCGAGAGATCACAGTATGTTTGCCTTGGCTTTGGGGCACCTTTACCCCTCCCCTCCCCTCCCTATAACTGCCTCAAAGAGTAACAACTTGCATATGTACAAATAATAAAGAATTTTAACAATACTACAGAAAAAAGGCATGACATTGCCTAATGTATGATTACAAGTAAGAAACAGGAGGCCTGGTCAAAATTAACATTACCATTAAAAAATATATATCCTTGTAACAAAATGTAGCAAATGGTCATTCCTGGGTTCTAATTATCTTTTCAGTAGTAACTTAACTCACAGTGCTCTTACAATAAATTCCTACAAGGTCTTTACAAAGAGAAAGATAGAAGAAATATTTAGCACTGAATGTAAATCGCCCTGGTTTTATGTTTCCTGATGTAGCACAAGTATATTGATGAGAGTAGTCAGGGATCTTTAGTAGATATCAGTGCTTTTACAGCATGACCTCACTGTCAGTTTCATTAAAACAAAGACAGCCAATGCAGAGATGGCATATATACAGACACTAGAATGGATCATATTCGACAGTAAATGCATTGAACAATATACAACCTCTGAGATTATAAAATTCTTTGTAAATAAAGCACTGTACATAAAATTAGAAAATGTATATAAAACTCAAAAATAAGGAATGTAAGAGCATATTCAAGCAAATCATTTCATGGCAAAATTAAATGGGCGAACAGTGACAGAAATATCTCCCTTCAAGCAACGTTATGTACGTGTACGAATGGCCAGTGTTTTCTAAATTCACACACAGTAACAACTTTGATTAAACACACAGCACAACTGTAAACATGCTGAACCACAGTGAGAGCAACACAACCAGACTGCTGATGAGCTGCCGCCAACCAGTTTTACAGTGTGGATGCTTATCATTTAGGCGGCAATGGCACAAAAAAGCACTGTAACAAACACATGTGAAATTACAAAAGTGGAATAATTAGGCAAATATATTGTGGGTCACGTTAACAATATAAATGATGATGTTCGACAGGTAATCTGGCACTGCATGAAGGTTATCTACAATTACACCCTGCTCTTGCTAACCCAACGCATGTAATGAGAAATTAGAAACAGTGTGAGAAAGAAAAACTTTGAGATCTGTGCAACACTTCCCGGAGGCACTGGAAGATAAAGTTGACTTTGATCCTCGACCCTTTGATGCAAATTGCAGGTTAGTTTAAAACCGGTTGAGGTAGTGAATGCTCATCCTAAACCAAGACCCACATTTAGCTGCTCAGAAAATTTCATTTTATTTTCAAAAGAAATTTTGGTGCTGTACTCATAAACTAATCATTTTGTGGCTTTAATGTTTTAAATATTCTACTGAGTTACCAATCCAACCTAATGAGGTCTACATCTGATCTGCACTGACAAACGCAGGATTACAGCAGTTCACTACATCCTTTTTTCTGTATGCTGTTAAGACAGGAAGAAAGACCTTTAACTGCAACACAAACTAAATGACCCAAGTAACTAATAAACTCCTTGAAAGAAATACAGAATCAAGCAGGAATTTGACTTGTTGGACTAAAGATGCTGTAAATCTGTTATAAATATAGTAACCAAATTTATGAGTGTTAAAAAAGCAGAAAGTAGAAGTACTTTTCAGTACTTTCCAGAATTAAATCCCCAGAAAAAATAAACAATATAACAGAATCTTCCATCTGTAGCTTAACTTCTGATCATAATTTACCCACGATTGAAATGCAATACATTAAAAAAACAATATTTTGAAGTGGATGAATGCAAAGCTATTCTACAAAGACTTCCTCAGTTTTGATAGGCGTTATCAACAGCCCACCATTGGATGAGTCCGAGCCTTCGTCTTTGGCCAGGCTGTCATTGTTCAGCCCACTGATGGCCATTTCTCCAGCTGCTCCAATTGAGAGCGCACCCTGGTTGAAGCACAGGTGCTTGATCACCTCATTGGGGCTGGAGAAGGTCATTTCACACACATTGCATTTGTATGGTCTCCCAGAAGAGCCGAGAAACAGCGCCTCCATTTGGCTGGAGTCGTCCGCGGCGCACAACTCCATGCTCTGTCGGTCTACCATGGTGTACGCTGGCTCCGAGCCCAGATTCATGCAAACGTGCCGGGCCGCTTGGTTGGCCCGACAGAAGCTCTTGCCGCAGGCGCTGCAGCGGTACGGCTTTCCCGTATGGATGTACATGTGCTCTCTCCAGTGGCTCTTCTGGATGAACTTGCGGCCACAAGTGGAGCACTCATATTTCCTCCGCTTCACTTCCCGTTCCATGTCAGCCGCACCCTCTAGGTTGTCAATATCAGCAATATCGGACGGAGGTGGAGTGTCGGCCTGGGGCTGCACCATGCACAGGCTGACTGCAGTTGTTGTTGGGACGGGCATAGCTGTTTCAGGGTGTGGTGAGTCTTTTGAGTACACATGTTGCTCGCTGTCACTGGCACCGTCCACGATGATGGGAGTGGCTGCAGTGGCTTCGCTGCCTCGGAGAACTTCCTCCACCTCTGGTGTGGCGGCACCTCCAGTCACCGACTCGAACACCAGGGGAAGCATAGCCTGAGTGTGTAGAAGCAGGTGCTCTCGTAAGGTTCCTCGCTGGGTGAAGCGATCCCCGCAGACATGGCACGTATAATGCTTCCTAAAAGAGGAACTTCTTCTCATGATGCTGGGCTTCACATGCAGAATGGTGTTGGTGCTCAGGGAGCAAGACGGGGCCTCACTTGCAGATGTTTCCGTCTCACCGCCTTCCCTCACAAACTGACTGGTGCTCACAGATGCTTCCATCTCCGCTTCTGACAGAGCTTGCCTGTGCTTGGATACAAGTGAGGTAGCTTTGTTTGTGGTAATGCACTTCCCATCGAGCAAACTTCCACCTTCCAAGTCGAACGGCGAAGAGAGATGCGTTCTCGCTGAGAGGCGGTTTGTGAGTGTGACCTGTTGGTCTGATATCTGAATGCCATAAAGAGAGGACGACAGGGGAAGGCTGACCTCAGGGTGCACTTGAGTCGCATGGCTAGCCAGACTTGCCTCCTGAATGAGAGGGTATGCATGCAGGAACTTGACGCCCTGCTCAAGGCGAGCTGGGTCGATAAACTGTGTCGCCAGTTTTCCGGTGTACATCAGATTGAGGAGGTAGCTGAAGATGTCGGGCTGAATGTCAGCAGGCTTCAAGCGAACACAGTCACTGGTTGAGAGGATAAAGAAACAGGTGTTTGAACATGTTGGAAAAAAAAAAATACACCAATCTTTATGCTATGGAAGTGCTTTAATACCTTATATTTTAGCACAAATGTTTATCCCTAAATAAGGCATTTATTGCACATTAAAAAAAAATCAAAAAATTATTAGACTAACATGCAATCTGTTGGTATCAATTATCAATATTGGCTATTTGTCCACTTGAATATTGTGCATTTTCTCCTATTACAGTTTACAGGTGCATCTCAATAAATTAGAATGTCGTGAATTACTGAAATAAATGAACTTTTCCACGACATTCTAATTTATTGAGATGCACCTGTACATGTAGACTATCTAATGTTACTTTAATCTTTAAGGTTGGAATACACTACATGGCTTTTGCCCAGATTTCTGCCTCATTACAGTCTAGACTAGTTGACGCTAGTTGCCAAAAGTAAGAGCCAATCTGCAGTCTTTTGGCAGTTGGATTTGATAAATTTAGCAAAAAATCATGTAGTGTACATTTTATTTTTTCAGCTTCGCACTATGATTGTGTCCAGTCAGAGGATATTAAAGGGGTCATATGATGCAATTTCAAGTTTTCCCTTCTCTTTGGAGTGTTACAAGCTGTTCGTGAATAGATAAGATCCCTAAAGTTGCAAAGACTAAAGTCTCAAACCCAAAGAGATATTCTTTATAAAAGTTAAGGTCCACGCACTCCTAAAACGCCTCGTTTAAACACGCCCCCACATATCCACGTCACAATGTGGGAAGATTTGCATAACGCCACCCAAATGTTCACGCAAAGAAAGAAGGCGTAACTTTATTGTTGCTGCCACCGCCACCATGTTGTGAAGACGCGCTTGTTGTTTGTCATTTCTCCGATCACAAATGCAGACATGGTTTTATGTTTACACGGTGCGATGCAACGCAACGTGTAAAAAGACATATGTCATTATAATCCGTAATTATGTCCCCACTGGATGCAACAAATGCTTCGTTTGTAATGGGTTTTATTGGTTTTGTCTCGTCGCACCGGGACACGGCATCACAATATGGTAAGGGGTGTAACATTTCCGTCACACGCTTGAGGTATTCGGCCAATCACAACGCACTGGATAGCTGGCCAATCAGAGCACACCTCGCTTTTCAGAACGATGAGCTTTGTAAAAATCGACGCGTTTCAGAAAGGCGGGGCATAGAGGAGAAACAATAATGTACAGTATGTGGAAAATAATGTGTTTTTTTAACCTTAAACCGCATAAACACATTTCATTACACCAAATACACAAAATAATGTTCTTTTTAGGAACATCATATCACCCCTTTAAACATGTTTGATGTTTGTCATGCATCTCCTAGCAATGAGGCACATTATACTGTGCGAGTTTGTTGTGTTCAGGAAGACATGAAAGTCTAGCAGTGTGTGATCCTAAGTCATTCAGTATGATGCCCAAATCTGTTCAGATTTGAAAAGTCATGTGGTGTATATAAGCCTTTTTCATATTGCACATTATAATGTTGTGATGCCTAAATTTACTTGTAGCATTTAAAATTAATACTTTTCAATTTAAGTTTTCTATTTTTTATTTAGACAAATTAGTTTCAATTTTTAATATTGGCCATTTATTAGTTATAACATGAGAACAATTATCAGCTTACCATATCACATTCCTAATTTAGGCACAAAATGGACTTAAAAAAATCATACATAAAGCTGTTACCTGTCCTGGTGTATAAATAGCATTCTGAAGTAGTTCGAGAATGCGGCCAATACGGCCTTGTGTGCTTTGAAAAAGACATCACCGATGGCGACTGTGCAGTCACACAGGAAGCCAAACTCCCTCTGCGCGTTGAGCTGCTGCAGAAGGATAAGACCATGATTGGCCAGCTCCATACTTCCACCTACACAGAAAGGGCCAGAGATGACAGTCAACTTCCTGTCTACTACAGACCACAATGCACCAAAAATAAAAAGACTGAGTGAAAGAAGGCTGTTAGTTGTCTGTTGATATGGACTTAATCAGCAGTGAACAGCCATAAATATGAATCCAACAGAGTAAAACCAAACAATAAGCTAAACTCTAGGGTACACTTGGAATATGAATATTACAACTAGTAGACTACTATTGCTCATACTTGGGGTAAAGGATTTAAAGAAAACCATAAACTCCAAGTATGACACTTTGGCACACAACTCTTCCCCCATGATTTGTGCAACTAAAATGAAATGACATGAACCTTAAACTGTGTTGCTTTTTGGGAAGGTATGCTGTTACTTTAAGCTATAGGATCTAATTACAGTGCTTTTAAAGCAGTCCATACAGTGCTTTCAAGGCACAGCAGTTCATCTACTAAAGCCTAATACCTGAACACTATTTATTTTGCTACTTTCTTTATATCCGCAAATCTACTTCTCATTCACGTTTAAAGGGTTAGTTCACCCAAAAATGAAAATTCTGTCATTAATTACTCACCCTCATGTCGTTCCAAACCCGTAAGACCTTTGTTCATCTTCGGAACACCAATTAAGATATTTTTGATGAAATCCGAGAGCTTTCTGACCCTGCATTGACAGCAAGGGAACTACCACCTTCAAGGCCCAGAAAGGTAGTAAGGAGGACATTGTTAAAATATTCCATGTGACATCAGTGGTTCAACCTTAATTTTATGAAGCTACGAGAATACTTTTTGTGCGCAAAGAAAACAAAAATAACGACTTTAACAATTCTTCTCTTCCCTGTCAGTGTCCACCGCCGTTCACAAGAGTACCACAACACATGCGTGTGCATTCCTCTGCTTGTAAACAAGGCGCAGCGCATGCATGTTCAACGTCAGTGAGAACCGTAAGGTTGAACCACTGACGTCACATGCACGATTTTAACGATGTCCTTACTACATTTCTGTGCCTTGAATGTGAATTTTTTTTTTCAGAATTATCCCTTTAAAGGCCTGTTCACACCAAGGATGATAACTATAAAGATAACTTTCAAATCTGTATGACTTACTTCCTTCTGTGGAACACTCTATAAAAGAACTTTGAGATCCAAACAACACTGGAGCCAACTCACTTCAGTTGTTAAGACATTTCTCAAAATATCTTCTTTTGAGTAAATAATGCTGATTAAAGGCCCATTCACACCAAGGATGATAACTATAACAATAACTATAAAGTTTTAATAATCATTCCAATTCTGTGAGAATGAAGGAGTCAAATCACTTTCAGAACAAATTTTTTTCCAGCTGATGAACGATAAAAACATTGACAGTCAATCAGAATCAATCCTGCTATAACGAGCTTGAGAATTTAAAGCGGCAGACAAGCGTGCGCTTGGAATAAACAGATGATATTGTCCGCTGGCTGGTGTGGACGCTAATGAAGTTATCTTTATTGTTATTGTTCTTGGTGTGAACGGGCCTTAAGACTAAGCAATTCCTATTGATCAAGCTGAAGGAAGGTTTTGTTGATTATGCATTCTCAAGACATTTTTAAACAGAATTACTCTAAATGGAATGTGTAGTTATCATATTCACCCCCATTTGAAGCTTTTCATATTCCCCCAGGATATATATTTAAAATATTTGAGACCTCTCTAATTATAACAAATCTTTTTTTTTTTTTATTCTGGAGGGAAAAAAACAAGACAGAAAACACAAGTATATTATCTGAATAAGACTTGATTCTGATGGGATATCGACAAACTGGTTAGACGGAATAAAAACAGTCAGACTACCATGTGATCTCAACCTTGTAACCCTGACAACATGGCCCCAACAGAGCAGTCAGATCCAGCCAAGGGCCAAACATCTGAGGCAACCTTTAAATACTGAACCCTGATCCCTGAGGTTATTAACCCTCATCTACCAGAACCAGCTCAGCAGCCTCTGCGCCTTGAATGTACAATGTCCATTACCCTAAAGGTCAATCACAGGCTTTGTGTGTCACATGACTCGCTCTTCAGGCAGCATTCCTGAGGTTACTTCCTCTCAACCCCTCTTTAGTGGAGAACAGACAAGTCCACAGAGCCTACAGACTCCCTGCCATGGGCTGTAAGTAGGGGTGTGCGATATTGACAAAAAATAATATCTCGATATTTTCTGGGATTTTATCGATGACGATAATTAGACGATATTTTGCTGAGTGTGTTATTATGCTGGTACCTTAAGGACTGCCGAAGACAGCTGACTCATAATGTTTTTAATATTCTTCATATTCTGTGTGGTGGTCAGTTCATACTGATAGAAATTAATCTTTTCCAATAAGTTTAAACAGATTTTTACATTTTATGGGCATTTTTACCTTTATAAAGGCATTTTTTCTAGAAGTGTCCATTATCTTTTGAGTCAAATTCTTACATTTAATCAGGGAATTGTTTCCTGCTACCTAAATATAATATATAGCTTTGCAGTTCCACACAGAGATTACACGTCTAACTTCCAGTCCCAAACCACTCATTGTGGGCTTGTAAACTAGCTCCTCCCACTACGGAGACACGTGGAACGGACAGATCTCCCGCAGAGACCGACCACTTCCGCAATCTGTTCTTCTTCGCAAATAGAACATAAACCGTCAAAAACTGAAACGTGATGACTGATACGATAACGCGCAAACACTCCCTGCTCGATCAGCACATGATCCAGCGACCTTACCGTGAATTGAGCCGAAAATTCACAATAACAGCGATCTAACCCCAGAACGGAGCATCAGAGACGAGAAGCAAATAAACGGAGCTTGGTGAAACGGGGACACACACAAACACACGGGGGGGAAGGGATGGTCACCGAATAAATAAACTAAACGAAAAACAACAAATACAGAAATGAAGCACTAAATGATAAAGGTTGATGGGTGTAAACACAAGTACCTTTCCTCCGCTTGAGTGTGTGGAGTTCGGCGAGTTGTTGTCTGTTACCGGGGAACTTGTCCGTTGGGCTCGCAGCTGCTCTGTTCCTCTCAAACGCAGCATTGGCGGCGATGGTCGTCGGTGTTTTCCGGTCGGGTTACGTTACAATCACATGACTGTGTAAAAGGGCTTCAAAACAGCGGTTGTAAAAACCCACTTCCCTGGGATGCCAAAACAAGCGGTCTTTGGCGCTAAGAGCCGCCAGATGAGTGCACACTGGTGAACGTTACGGGTGTCGTTCTCCTCATGTGTTCACGGTGCGGCGGTGTTGAGCAATCGTTCAGGGGCGACGATCGTTGGTGAACGTTACACATAAACGGATTTTAGTGGAGTGGGATAGCCGTAGGTCACGCTACCCACCCCCACATGAAGATACCGTATCGAGACAGATACACGCAGAAGGGCTATTTGCATTTCAGTTGCACTTTTACAGCCAAGAGAAATGGGCTCACGAGAAATGCGCGGATTATTTGGAGCACTATGATTTCACAGCCACAGGCTGCAATAAACGTAATGAGGCTTCTGATTTGTTTAAATATACATAATCAGTATTATTT
The DNA here is from genome assembly GCF_001515605.1 of Sinocyclocheilus anshuiensis. NCBI lineage: Eukaryota > Metazoa > Chordata > Actinopteri > Cypriniformes > Cyprinidae > Sinocyclocheilus > Sinocyclocheilus anshuiensis. The sequence continues at coordinate 2,435,217 of NW_015552582.1, read as the reverse complement.
TCAACAAAATATATATTTATTCACGTATCCTTTGGGTAAAAACGACATAAATATATTAAAATATTGAATAAATATATATTGAAATAAATGACCAGACGCACAAATAGAACGTTTCTTTATTTAATCATTCATTCGCTCATTAATTAGTAAATTAATAAATATGTGACTACAATTATTTAAAATATTAAATAAATAACAAAATAAACCTAAATAAATAAATATGACTGATTGGGTTATTGGGCGGGGTTATTTATTTATTTTTTTTTTAATTTATTTTAATTTCTGCAGGTTAGTTTTTCACGTGTTTTTTTCTGAAGTCTTTAAGAGATACTTGTTTTAAAATCTTTATACAATAAAAAAAATTATGAATATGCTGTTTGTTTATCTTTATATGCCAAATAAAAATATTTCATTTTACTCCCAGAAAGACTATGCTTGTTTTATGTTGTTCTCACTAATCAATTCATTTCTTTTAATGTGAAGAATCAACATGGGCTTTTCCATGTTCTTTCATTAGATATATTTCAGTGATAGTGATTTAAATGCATCTAGCCTTTAAATAGCTACATTTTGTTGTAAAAGGAATTAAATTTCCCTAAGATCTTTTTTTATGAATCATTACCCTGTGAAAATCATTGCATTGGTTCCATTCTGAATGATTCAAGTGAAGCTGGACATGGTTTTATATATATATATATATATATTCCCCCTTTTTAATATGCTTGTGTCCAGAGGTTTTATGCTTTCACTACACCAAGGGGAACAGGGTGTGAGCTGGCTTGACCAGGCCTGCTAGAGATGTCAGGAAATTAATAAGATAATAAATAACATGAACAAATACATACAAGAAAAAGTCAAGATTTTATAAAAGACTAGTCTACAACAGCCTGGAAGTTTAAGAATGCAAAATGAGGATGCCAACTTCAAGTTGTGGGTTTTTTTTTTCATTAGCTATATTTTAGTTATAGTGATTTAAATGCATTTAGCCTTTAAATAGCTACATTTTGTTGTAAAAGGAATTAAATTTCCCTAAGATCTTTTTTTATGAATCATTACCCTGTGAAAATCATTGCATTGGTTCCATTCTGAATGATTCAAGTGAAGCTGGACATGGTTTTATATATATATATATATATATTCCCCCTTTTTAATATGCTTGTGTCCAGAGGTTTTATGCTTTCACTACACCAAGGGGAACAGGGTGTGAGCTGGCTTGACCAGGCCTGCTAGAGATGTCAGGAAATTAATAAGATAATAAATAACATGAACAAATACATACAAGAAAAAGTCAAGATTTTATAAAAGACTAGTCTACAACAGCCTGGAAGTTTAACAATGCAAAATGAGGATGCCAGCTTCGAGTTGTGGGTTTGCAAAAAAAAGAACAAGGAAAGGGAAGTTGGGGGTGGTGTCTCCATACAGAGAATACAAGCTGTGTTTGGGACATGTGGTCTGGTGGGGAGAAAAAGGCATCTGGGACTATGGTTTCTGTTTCCAATTTCTGAAAATCGCATTAGCATTATTAAATGGTTGCTGCTGTTGTCTGTAGATAGAATAATACAATGTTAATAGTTTAGAAATTAGTATAGTAGGCTGTCCATATCAAGCAAGCAACATTTACTGTACATGTAGATTACATATATAAAACAAACCTGACATCATTTTTAAATCAATGACAGTAAATCAGTAACAGCCCCTTAGATCCCTAAAGAGGTCCGTGAAAAGTCATCTTGAGACATTACTATAGGTATAGTTTATAATATAAATACTAAGCTGATTCTCTCTGGTCTTTACTGGATAAGCTATTGTTTAGCTGTGTGGCCGGCTGGTCACACAGCTTGATTAGCTGAAAAGTGCCCAAAATCCTCTAAAATCAGCCAAAAGACCAGGCTGAGACCAGCTAAAAACCATTAAGATGTTTTCTTTTGTTCACCAGTGCAGGCTTAACTGAATTTATATTAAATTAAATATATGATGCAGCTTTTGAATACTATAGTAATTTAAACACTATCTGAATATTGTCATATGTCTGATACTGTGTTTGTGTGGACGTCTCATAAACCGCTGTTTCTTTGCATGGCCACTAGAGGTCAGTAGTGTCAACGAAGCGATATCGACAGCTTAAAGTTGCCTCATGATTCCTCATAAGACTACAATAAATAGCATGCCAATGTTTGTGATTGCAAGTGTTCCGACGACATGCGAGTAAAGGACACATAGTGTATTCAATTATTTGAAATGTTCACATTACTTTGTGAATTGGTCACCGATCGTTCGCAAATAAAGTTTGTTGAAATTTTCTTCTAAGGTTAGTCCTTCCTGTTTGCAAAGATGGAGTCAGAGGTAATTTTGGCCCCTCTGTCACTCTGCGAAGTTTGAGGGGTATGTCTTTATGATCATATATATGCTTTATTGCTTCACCGTTTACGTCACTGATATGTAATTAGGCTACGGCAAGTGTCGTCTGTTTACGTGTCGTTCAGTTAGAATAAATGTGTGCTGTGTGCTGCATTTAGTCAAACAGGCAGTCTGACTATGGCGTTATTTTAATGACAAATGTCGAGAGCGCGTTATTGTAGCAACATAAAAACAACCCGCAGCGCACTGCTCTTTTCTAAATTAAAAAAAAGTCAACCAAAAGAAGGCAGTGTGGTGTGCCTCCCAGTTTCAAAGCTGAAAAACGTGTTCTGTATGATCGGGTCCTAAGTCACTGAAAGATACATTCACACACAGATATTTTTGATAACTTAACTTATTATTCATGTATAGACGTAATCAATCTTTGTCCAGTGGTAAAAATGCAAACAGTCCCTCTCTTATGGCGGTATTTTAATGTACAAATGTCGAGAGCGCATTATTGTGGCGCGAAAGCACATTAATATAATGCACGAGCGCGAATCTCCCCGCTCGCACGCGGATTTCCTTTGCTCTCGCACAAACCCGGACCACTGTTGCCAACTCTCGCAAGATAAATAAACAACCGCAGCTTAAAGAAACAAGCCCAATATTTTTTTTTGATGATTTATTATCATCAATATTATTTATTATCAATTATTTATTACCAATAAATAAACCTGCAACATATTAAACTGAAACCACTCTTTTATCTGAAAGGCAAAAACAGATATGTTATTTTACAAAAATCAGCAAACTGCAACAAAGTGAGAACAAAAAACTCATCTCCAATCACCAGTGAGCAGAATAGGATTGGAGAGATGGAAAAGGAGAAAAACACAAGAGCTTCAAAGGGGAACTGTAACATAGCCACATATTTAGGCCTATAGCCTAGGCCTACTAAAATATAGGCTGTTCGAACCAAATGTATAGGCTATATAGTTTTAGTATTAGTATAGCGAGCCCGCAACATATTAAACTGAAACTACCCTTTTATCTGAAAAGTAAAATCGTAATTTATTTTACAAAAATCAGCAAACTGCAACAAAGCAGGAACACAACTGCCCTCCAATCAGCTGCGAGCAGAACAGGATTGGCGAAAAACACAAGAGCTTCAAAGGAGAGCTGTAGCATAGCCACATATGTATAGCCTACTAAATATCTGACAAATAAAATAATTTATATTTTTGCACTGGTTGGCTATTAACTGTGCGCAGACAGTGTCAATCAATGCATTGGAGAATACAGTGAACATAAATGAAAAGAAACAAATTTGCTTGTCAGATCTCCCTAACAAGCAACCATATTTTTTTAAATAAGCCCAAAAAACCGCAACGTTTTCACGCAACTTTACAAAAAAATAAGCCCAAAGTCGCGTATAATACGCGGACTTGGCAACTATGAACCGGACGCTCAGATACACACTGTTCTCGCCCAGAGTGTCTCTCCTCTCATTTCAAAGATGGATCTGTAATTTCTTTATAATTTAATACTACTAAATCGTAATAATCAAATATTAGAAATTAATCAGGTGCTTGGATTATTTGTAAATAACCTAGTTTAACAGTTTGGTCAAACCTCTCTGAACGATTTATCTAAACACAAACAAAAAAGTAGGCCTATATGATTCTTAAAGTTCATGTGGTCATATAGCCTATTGTGCACTTGGATATATATATATATATCTCTTCTGATTAAGGACAGATTTAGATAAGGGTCAGATGCACTATTCCCTATACTTAAGATGTGGAGACCAAATATAACACTATAATGAATTTCCCATATTTGTCATAACATTACTACATTATATTCTATGGGTTTAATGCATTTGCAGACAATGTAATTACATGTAACTGTCATATAACTGTATATTCACTGTTTGAGAGTGCCATTGAATGTGTAGCTAATATAAAGTGGGTTTTCATGAAAAAAAAAATCTAACTAAAATCAGAACTGAAAACAAACACTGGATTTAAAAATAAATGTAAAAACTCCCAATAAATGTCCAAACAGTGATTCTACCAGAACATTTATTTTGTTATATCTTGTATCATTTATGTCTATTTTTGCATTTGATGTTGATTTGATAGGAATTGTTACTGCCATCATACCAACTGAGAATTTATTGCAATTAATTTAAATTCATTTGAGGTATCTGACATATTATGACATAACATTGATCTTTTATATGAAGTCCTTAGAGCCATAGACTATAATAAGTTGTTTTTAGATAAATTGCTCAGAGACCAACCAGTTGGACAGAG
>NW_015552582.1:2411258-2429977 GCF_001515605.1 Sinocyclocheilus anshuiensis | reverse complement strand
CAGATCTTCTTTATGCACCAAGAGCTTGTAACACTCCAAAGAGAAAGGAAAAATTGAAATCGCATCATATGACCCCTTTAATATCTAGCGCATGAGCACAGAGAGATTTGCGAGTGCACAGGACAGTTTGAGTGAGAGGAGAGACACGTTTTAAGTGCAGCCGGTTTTGTGTGACATTTGTCATTAAAATAACGCCATACCTGCCAATCTGTCAATGTCTGTGTTCCAAAACAACCGCCTACCTAAACAGCATTTTTGGGCAACACTGGCGGTTCCAAGTCATGCATAGCCGAAACGCGCATATAATGCCTGTCTAGAAATGCAGTCTATAAAGGTGACTAACCAGCTTTTGACACATTCATTTCAGTGGCAATGCTGCTGCTGGATGTGGATGTAGTGACGGTGACAAAACCAACCACTGCTTATTATCATATAGTAATGGTCTTTATGCATTTTTAGATGTATTTCTGCCTTATTCCTCAAATTACTAGTGCTAGTGAAACCTTATGTTGTGTGTCAGCGTTAACAGGTTTTCCATAATAAATGTAGCTATTTTTTTCTGAATCACAGACTGATTTTAAATAATTAAATAATAATTTCACCTAAAATGTTTAATTATTTCCCATTTCTAGGTCCTTTGCCTATCTGACTTTGAGAGACAGACTACCAACCATACTCACAAAAGTGATAGACACATTACACCGCAATAAAGACAATTTCTTCAAAGAATACGGAGAGGTATCTTTTGTAATCTTTTGCTTTTTTACATTTGCCATTGTTACAATTTTCAGTATTTTCAGATGTTATTCATAAAAATAAAACAGACCTGCCTGTACTTGTTTCCCCAGATTTATATAGTATATATAATATATATATATTATATTATATATAATCTATATAATGTGTTTTATCAGGAGGGGATCCAGGCAGAGAAGACGGCCATCTCCTTCCTGTCCAAGCTGAGGAATGAGCTGCAGACAGACAAACCTGTTCTGGCTCTGACTGATAATGCCGAGGACACAGAGGCCTGGAATGTATGCATGCGAAGACAGCAGGACCTGATGGAGGACGGGAGGCCTGTCAGCTGGTTCAAGTCACCATGGCTCTATGTGGAGTGTTACATGTACCGGAGGATACAGGAGGCTCTGTATATGAAGTAAGGCAAATCAGCTTACTCCATACATTATGAGCAGTCAAAAATTCACTAAGATATTATACTCAAGGGAAATTACTACTGTGGTTATTGTCAAAATTAAATTATCTAAAGTTTAATTTAACTTTAGCATTTAATAGTAAAAAGTAAAGTTTTCTCCAATATAATTAATTAACGATTTACTCAATCATCAAAAAGTCATCTTAGTACATTGAGTAATAAAAAGTTAATTAATAATTATTACTGTCACAGTTTTACTCAAAAGTCAAAGCATCTGAAAGTTTAATTCAATTTAACAATTAATAGCAAAAAAAGTAAAAAAGTTTTCTTATTAAAACAATACTGAAAAAAACAGGCTGTGTAAGGCTCTAGGACACTCAAAGTCTTATCAAATCTAATACTGTAAATTAAATGTTTGTTATAAAATTTGAATTATATAATAAAACTATACATTATTTTATTATGAAGAGAGATGCTGTTTTAAGTGGTTATTGAGATGTCTCTTCACATGACCATATGGCAGTTACATTTACAAATAAAATGGCTTTAATTAGGTATTTAAAACAAGTAAAATTCATGAGTACACAATTTGACGTGTTAGTTCTGCAATAAGAAAGTCTAAATATATATATAAATATTTTTAAATAAAAGGACAGATTTATATAAGGAAGAACTCTGAAATATGAACAGGTCTAAATGAATTTAAAGGAATGACTTGCCTTAGAAATGTGGTAGTAATAAGTGAAATAGTTTGCATCATTTTTAGATCCATTGTAAATTAAAGGCACTGATAGTCATTTAAAGTGCAATCTTATTAAAAGTATTTTTGTAATTAATAATAACATTAATAATTAACCAAGATTAATTGTACTCTCCATGTTGCATTGGTACATTTTGAATTGTTTAACTGACTTGTTTCATTATGATTCCACAGTCCACCAATAGATAAGTTTGACGAGTTTAAGGAGGGAAAGACGCAAAGCTTCTTTGAATCTCAACAGGCGATTAAATCCCTCTGTACATACCTTCAGGAGCTCATCACCAACATGAAGAATATGACTGAGATTCAGCTGCGAGACAACTTTCTCAAGTTACTTCAGGTCAGTGTCTCCATGATTTTAGCTGCAACATATAATGATCTTTGCCATTAAAAACAATTGTTTATGGGACATTATGTCATCAGAACACAATACCAAAAACTAGGAAAATCATCTGTTCTTGTTTGCGTGAAGATGGAAGATTCTAATTGAGTTCAGTGAGCCATAACCATAAGCTTAAAGAGTCACATCTTTAATTTAGAACAGAGAATCTTGTTACCCAAATTACATCCAGTTTGTGGTGCTAAGTAACATGCCTAGGGGTGGCTATTGTTTTCAGCACGCACTTTTGGACTTATTTGATATTACGCTGTTGGTAATACAATAATGTCATAATCTGGTTTACTGTGTATTTTGAAGGTCTCTCTGTGGGGAAACAAGTGTGATCTGTCCATCTCTGCCGGTCAGGACAACTCACAAAAGTCCAGTCCCATCGATTCTCTTCTTGATCTCCAGCGCTGCATCCTAGTGGATGACTCCAACATGGTTTGGTCAATGCTGGTTGCTGCTCAAGGATCCAGATCCTCAGGGATAAAGAATGCCAGAGTGGACATTGTTTTAGACAAAGCTGGTTTTGAGCTTGTTACCGATCTAGTCCTTGCTAGCTTTCTTGTTTCTGCCGGACTAGCCAAGCAAATCCGATTTCATGGCAAGTCCATCCCGTCTCAGACGTCACCAAACAAGACTTTGAGTGGACCATCATGCAGACCGTGGCATCCAACCACAAGTGGATGTCAGCCAGCGGCGTCCAATGGAAGCATTTCATGAAGGAGGGTACATGGTCCTACCATGACCACTCTTTTTGGACCTTGCCCCATGAGTTCTGTGACATGGCGGTAGATGCAGCTGATCTCTACAGCACGCTCCAGGGCTCTGATCTGATTATCTTCAAAGGAGACCTTAACTACAGGAAGCTTACTGGAGATAGGAAATGGGAGCACACGGTTCGGTTTGATCAAGCGTTGAGGGGGTTCCAACCTGCCCCTCTCTGCAGTCTCAGGACACTGAAGGCTGATGTTCAGGTGGGCTTACAGCTAGGCCAGGCTGAGAAGCTCAGCTCTCAGGATCCAGACTGGATGACTAATGGCAAATATGCTGTGGTTCAGTTTTGCAGTCCACACAGAGAACAGTAGGGTCGTTTTTAAAGAAAAGAGAGAAATTACCAGGAAGCAAGAGATGAAGGACTAAAATGCACTAAGGATGTTGGTTCAGTTACCAACATGCCAAACAAATGTGTTGTTGTTTTATCTTTGCTTGTATTTGTATGCAACAGTTGTTTTGTTTGGAAGCAAATCACGTAATGAATCCTACCGATTCTGCATATCAAAAACTGAAATAAATCTTAACCTAATTAATGTCCTTGTTAATAGAATAATGGCATTTTGAAACCTGACAATCTTTTGATCATAGTTTACACAATCTATGATTTTTTTTGTTTGTACTGTTGATCTGTATTGTGTACAAGTATGGTTGCTTAAAAATACAGATGTAAACATGTAAAAAAAAAACACAATTCATATGAATCCATATGTGTGTTGTTTGGTATGAACCTGAATTTGAACTTCTGCTATTGACCAAATAGCAATAGAGAATAGCGAGATATGCAATTCGGGAATTTTCAAATGTACTAATCATTAAACAAAACACAAATTCACAATGATTTTCTGTCATGAGAAAGGAAATACATTCTGCTTTCTGGCTGATAAAAAATACTGGCCATATATATACCATCTCAGAGAGTTAGGGTTAGGGTTCATTGTTTACACTGGATTGACTAGCAATTTCAAAGCAAGTTTACCAGGTTTTCCGGTGTCTGTTGTGATGAAGATTGCACCATGATGATTTCTTTTTAAGCTTATTTATGAGCATTCTGGAAACAGATGCTAGTAAGGATACCATGCGAATGTTGAAAATTGAATGCAACTGCATTCAAATGCAAAACATTTTTTTTTCTTTTTTTAAATGAAACTCTCATAATGTAACTGTTTAACAATTCGTTTTAGAGATGCAATTAATTTCTGTTCACCTATTCATTTCTCTTCTCTGACCTATCCTTTGAGAGCACAATTTGTTTACTTTTACAGTGTTTTTTTTTGTTTGTTTTGTGTGTCTGTGGATGCTTCCTGGGTCTTCCAAGGAGCCTTGCCTCCATTCTACAGAGCAAAGAAAAGAGTCAAAAAAACAAAAAGATTTGATGTTGCGTAAGAATCACGTGAACGCTATCTTTTGTGTTTAGGGGTCAGAGCGTACATGTTGTTTATCCTAAAAAAAATCAAGGCCATGGTTTTGGTCTTTGAACTGTTCTAGTTCCCTTACGACAAGAGCTAAGCTCAAAAGCAGACTTAAAGATTTCAGCTGGCCTCAAATAAATGATTAAAAGACGTTGTTTATTTAGTGTTTTTCTCAGAAACCTGCGGGCAGCAGATCGAGACATACATTTTGCGTACATCATACACACTCTCACATAAAAGGTTATCAATACAGTTTGTTTTATTTTCAGCTCTATTTTGTAAAAGAACATAGCTAATAATCAGCATGTTTTAATTAATTAGCAGCCATTGTTTTCGAGGACAATGCTGCATATTTTAATTACAACAAATTATTATAAAAAAGACAAAAATATATTCACTTGGGATTGTCCTAAATTCGTAAGATTTTTCCCACCAAGGCTGCATTTATTGGATCAAAATTAGACTACAGTAAGAGTGTAATATTGTGAGATATTTCTGCAATTTAAAATATTTTTCTATTTTAAAATGTTTTAAACTTAATTTATTCCTGTGCTGGCAAATCTGAATTTTCAGCAGGCATGATCCTTCACAAATTATTCTAATATGCTGATTTGGTGCTCAAGAAACATCTTAACATCATGTTGAATACAGTTGTGCTGCTTAATAATTGTGTGGAAAATGTGCTACTTTCCCCCCAGGATTCTTTGATGAATAGAAAGGTCAAATGAACAAAATTTATTTGAAATAGAAATCTTTGTAATATTATAAAGTTAATTACTGTCACTTTTGATCAATTTAATGCACCCTTTCTGAGTAAAAGTATTAACTTCTGACCCCAAACCTTTGAACAGTAGTGTTTATTTCAGCACACAGAAAGTATTACCAGTAAGTAAAAATACTAATAATGTTCCTTTTTAAAGAGAAATCAAAACTCAATTAGCCAGACTTCCAACACAGCATTTCATGAAGAGCACACTTTCCATTTCAGCTTTAAATAGTTGCCAGTACAGAGAAATGATTATAATCGAACAGGCTTGTTTTTCCCTTCTGAGCTAAACAATATTTTATTCCCTTACTTAACCTTTTGCAAAAATCTTTCAACAAATGTAATAAATTCTTTGAAGTATCATTTCAGATGGCGGCAGCATGTAAAGTGGTTTTAAAACACATCACCTGTAAAATCCAAAGGTTTTAGCAAGTAAATCAGTCGGTGACCTCCTATCTCTTGTTTACCTGGTTGCCATGACCTGCTCTGAAGAGTGACCGCCATTATCGACCTGGCTATCTTTAATTTGTTTACCTCCTTTTTTTTTTTAGTCAGAGCCACAGACAGTGAAAGTAAAAAGTACACAGGAAGTCAGAGATACATCAGCGAGGGGATGCTACTCGTGATGGGGCTAAACTTATAAATCAGAGGACTATATAAAGGATTTAACAACTGACTCTTTTCTTTTGAGTTTCCACAAGAAATAATATTCCTTGTGTCTCTAGTGGTTTATAATCAGGCAGTTCTTTCTATTATTAGTAGTTTCCTGTCCTCTAGACAGGAAATAGAAAATCACCTCATATCAGACTTGACTATACATCTTTCACTTGTACAGCTGCTCATTGTATTTTATCCTTTCTAAAGTGTAATATTTAAGACTACAAAAAGGCATTTTTGTTAGAGTAGCAGTTTTAGATAGGCCCTACTAAAGAAATACAGAGATAGAAATGGAAAAGAAAAAGAAGCAAAGAGTATTTTAAGAAAGAAAGAAGGAAAAATGAAAGCAGACTCACATATCTTAGAAAAACATCACATTTTGTCCTTTAAGCCCAAGGCGGACTGGAAGAGAGAGGAAGGTATTTTTTAGGAGGAGTAGGCAGAACAGCAGGGCGGACGCAAAGCAGAACAAGGGGGAGAGAGTTTGAGAAAGACAGTGGGAGGTAAAAAAAACTGAGCTTAAAAAAAAGACAAACGGTCTTTTGATGGTTGCTTATGAACAGATAGTCCCTTAAGTCATGCTCTCTGTGTGTGTGTTTCCATGGTGATGTCTGGAGGGCAGACCAGAGGAGAGGCTGTTGGTGCCAGGCAGCGACTCAGGACCAGCCCGAGCCCAGAGAGAGAAGACCTGGAGGGACTTTCCTCACCACCAGCTGCCCACACACTCTCGCCCATGTACCCTAAGGAGGAGCACAGCGTGGGGGGCATCAGCTCCTCTGTCAACTATCTTGATGGATCCTATGAGTTCCCAAACCCCACACAGACCTACGGCACGTCGTCACCCGCCGCGCCTGCCTCGGTCGGATACTACCCAGCTCCCCCGGACCCCCACGCGCCCCCTGTTGAAGAACATCTGCAGTCATTAGGCACTGGATCCAGCAGCCCTCTCATCTTTGCACCCTCCAGCCCTCAGTTGTCCCCATACCTGAGCCATCGTGGTGGACACCACTCGACCCACCAGGTGTCCTACTACCTGGACACCCCTTCTAGCACCGTCTACAGGTCAGTTCAGCTTTAAATACGAGCTCTGATACTGTTCATGTTTTGGATGGTTTTGTAGGTGAAGAATTCAAAGTTCTGAAAGAAAAGAATAGTTACAAGTTTATGAATTTATACACAACTTTAAGAGATATATTGGATTTAAGAACTTTTATAAACATTGAAAATGAACATTTTGAGATTTTTGTGTGTATCTTAAACATCAAGTCTCCATTTTCATGGTGAAAACCAGGTTAAACTAAAATAGTAAATAGGAAAATAAACTATATAAGATGTTTAAGATTATAAAACAGACATGAAAATATCGCCAGGTGTCCAGTTAATCAGATGAGGAGTTTCTGGAGGTCATTTAAACCTGATTTATGATTCATTGAGGCATAATGTTTGGTTTAGCACTCAAATCCTGCTTGGATACATGCTCACAGAGGTTAATTTTTATAAACAACACCTTACATACATACACAAAGCCTGGTGAAACATTTCTGCGACATTATACACATTTTCTGAGCATGTTTAATTTGCTTACAAACCATGGCATTTGTAATAAATCGAGTACCATTATTAGCCAACATTTAATATATTTTCTTTTTTTAGCCATTATGGAGTTTGACAATATTTCAAAGGTAAAATGTATGGTAAAAATAATGTGTTTCATGTATTTCATACACATAGAATACTGCATTGAGTAAACATCTTTTTTATGTGCCTAATAGGTTGTGGCTATAGGTTTGTGGGTTGTGTATGACCAGCATTTAATGCTAGATGGTTTTTGGCATTTGTTTTCTTTTAGAACTGGAGAATATGTATTACTTCATATTATGGTGGTTCACACATTTCTTCCCTGCAGGTCATATCGAGTGCTCTCTGACTAATTAGAGTTTATTTTATTTGTTGTTATTTTATGTTCTAGGTTTGTGCTGTTAATTATTAGTATTTCTTAACTTCTTGGAAAGAAGAAGGTTAGGATTGTAAACACCACATTACGACGTGGGCACTGAATTACACCCGTCACAGAAAGAAATGTACATTTGAAGAGCATCTGATCAAATTCTGTCTCTAGACCTTGAGGAAAGTACAGTTAGTGAAAACAACAGTGGTACTGTCTGAACACACAGGAAGAACATTTTTCACTTTCAGAAGAACTGAGAGGAGATCTAGGGACAGTTAACAGATTAATAAAAATTACGGCATATGTTGAATAGACTATTATTAGTAAAGCCTATTGTTTAAATTTGTTGTTTACTTCTGACATGATGAGAATATTAACTTCACTTTAAAATGTGGCAATTCATCCATTGCTTTAGGCTGCTTGGGGACCCCAGTTGTCATGTGATGACATTGCACAGCACTGCAGTCCATTATTGAGGTTACGCAATAAATCTGTTGGACATCAGAATTAAAGATAAAATAAATATTTACTAACACTGGAACAAGAGGTCAGAAGGAAATGGGGATGGTCACACTTGTCCCCTGTTTGCAGTCACGTACATATTCTCCTTGGATATTACAAATTTGTATTTCAAGATATTTTATATACACAGTCTTTTGTATAATTTATATTTATTATTTATTTATTTATAGGGATGCACAATGTTATGGTACCATATTGGTTATCGGACGATATTAGTGATTTTTTTTTCAATATTGGCCAGTGTTGGATATTTAATTGTGCATTTCCAATTTTTTTTTCTTTATTTAATAAATAATGTTGTGAGGCCTAAGTTCACTTGTCACCTTTAAACCTACTGATTTTAGCTTTTATTGTTTATTTTTAGATGTACTTAGATAAAATAGAATTGATTTTAAAATCTAGCTAAGATGGAAATAATTATCCACTTATCGATATTGGCCAGATTTAATACTGGTGCAACTTTAATTATTTGTAACATGAAGCATGACTACTAGTGAATCAGTACAACACAAAAGTCAGTTTCTCTGCAGTGGTGAGCTGCCTGGTGCTTAGCCTGGTTGCTATCATCATCCACTGCGCTCTATATTGACTTCTATCCTCTTTCTGTCTGTAGGTCCAGTGTGATATCTTCTCAGCAGGCAGATGTTGGTTTGTGTGAGGAGCTGTGCAGTGCCACTGACAGGCAGGAGTTGTACTCCGGATCAAGAGGCACAGGAGGGTTTGATTCAGAGAAGGAGACACGCTTCTGTGCGGTGTGCAGTGACTATGCCTCTGGCTATCATTATGGAGTCTGGTCCTGTGAGGGATGTAAAGCTTTCTTCAAGAGAAGCATTCAAGGTAACCAGTCTGTTACACACACCACACAGTCTTGCTGTTCTGAATACCAGCATGTCTATGACTATGATTCTGTTGCAAGTGTTCACAAAAACAGATTACGAATTTCATATTGCTTAAACCATTCAAAACAATTGTGAATATTAAGTAACTTACATTTATTGCAGTCATTTTGTCTGTTTTTGCTCCACCAATTAAAATATATTCAAATGAAGCAGAATCAATCATTCATGTCTCCGAAGAACTTGCAATGGCATTTTGTTTTTGAATGAATTTGTTTGTGAACAAATTGGTTCAGTGAATTATTAAATACCTGCCTCATTTAAAAGGATGGCCATTGTCGCCACCTACTGGCGTAACGATGTAAGAAAGCGTCCCCTAAAATATCCCACCAAGGCCCTGTCCCAAATGGCACACTTCATGTGGACTTGCGCTCTTGCAGACTTACATTGGCTGCCGCGTGCGCATGTCCATTAAGTCCTCGAGACCGTAGGGTGTCCCATTCGTCAATTTAGCTTTCAGAAATGTGCTCGTGAGCGCCCCCTTTGCGGCCACTATGCGTCCGCACTTTAGCTAGTGTTATACTTTCTGTGTGCGTGAGTGCGCAAGGGTCCGCTAGAGTCCATGTGACGTAAAAATCGTCATTGGAGGGTGTAAGCGGGGGGTCTTTGCAGACATCCCCATACCTCCCATTTTTTGTGATCGTCACTAGGCTAAAAAAGCATCAACTGCGTATGCGCTGGAAAAACAACATGGACGTCGAATTTGAAGAGAGTCTGTGTGAAGAAGTCTGTCGCTACCCACACCTCAATAATCCGTCGATAAAACAATATAAAGACAGCAATAATTTGTGGAGGGAAATTGCTCTTCCTCCTGCATGGACGTCGCCATGTTTGTTTACTGTTCAAGCCGATCTACTGCACATGTGTGGAACACGTCTGACGAGCGGAACCCAGAATACACTTTGGCCCTGTCCCAAATCACACCCTAAACCCTCGCGGCCTTCCTCCTTCATGGACCACACTTTCATGACATAATGCCGCTTTTACTGTCGGGTAGAAGTCTGCTGAGGAGCTCACCTCAGAAGTGCGCATTGAGGGCAAATAGCGGCCGCAAAGGGGGCGCTTGCAAGCACCCTTCTGAAAGCTAAAATGACAAATGGGACACCCTACCTACGGTGTCCTCAGAGGAAGACTGCGAGGGTTCAGGGTGCGAGCCCAAGAATGCACAGACTTCGCGTACTGTCTGAGTTTGTACTACATTTGAATTTTAATTTACTTCATGACCGTTAAAAGAGTATGTTCTATATCAAGGGTGCCCAAACTCGGTCCTGGAGGGCCGGTGTCCTGCAGAGTTTAGCTCCAGCTTGCCTCAACACACCTGCCTGGAAGTTTCTAGTGTACCTAGTAAGACCTTGATTAGCTGCTTCAGGTGTGTTTGATTAGGGTTGGAGCTAAGTCGTGGCCTAATGGTTAGAGAGTCGGACTCGTAACCCAAAGGTTGCGGGTTCGAGTCTCGTACCGGCAGGGATTGTAGGTGGGGGGAGTGAATGTACAGCGCTCTCTCCCACCTTCAATACCACGACTGAGGTGCCCTTGAGCAAGGCACCGAACCCCCAACTGCTCCCCGGGCGCCGCAGCATAAATGGCTGCCCACTGCTTGCACACTGTGTGTGTTCACGGTGTGTGTGTGTTCACTGCTGTGTGTGTGCACTTTGGATGGGTTAAATGCAGAGCACTAATTCCGAGTATGGGTCACCATACTTGGCCACATGTCACGTCACGTCACTTCACTTCACTTAAACTCTGTAGCTCACCGGCCCTCCAGGACCAAGTTTGGGCACCCCTGTTCTATATAGTATGAATGAAATCCAGACGTACTACATCCACCATGTTGATACTGTCACGACACCAGTGTCCGTTGCGTCGCTTCACTTCCATTCGTGGACTCATGGGATAGTAAAGTGCACCGTATGTGCACATGCGGCGCAGAATCACGGCGGAAGTAGTAGGTCATCCGGGTACTTCTCGCCTACTTCTCGCCTACTGTTTTTCGAATACTATGAATTCGGACATACTACTCGGCTGGCATACTGTTTTTCACATACTATATAGTAGGGAAGTATGCAATTTCGGACGCAGCGCACATGTTTGACTTTAAAACGGGAAACACTAAGCATTTTTGAGTGGGGAATTGCTTAACTTGAGTGCCACATTTTTAGAACGCCGTGTGCAAAAGACGCGAGACCAGAGATTGTCTTA
Organism: Sinocyclocheilus anshuiensis; assembly: GCF_001515605.1. NCBI lineage: Eukaryota > Metazoa > Chordata > Actinopteri > Cypriniformes > Cyprinidae > Sinocyclocheilus > Sinocyclocheilus anshuiensis. The sequence goes on along the minus strand of NW_015552582.1, from coordinate 2,418,508 downwards.
CTATAGGGAGATGAGAGGGTCTGTAGTACTTACTATTGGAGAAAACAGTCAACGGTCCCACCTGTTGCAAAAAGTCAGTGAATTCTCTTATAAAACGGCAATGTTTCGGTGTAAACTCGAAAACATTGGAGATTAGCCGATAAGTTGTCAATTCATTAAATGATAAACTGTTTGCTCTAAAAAGCTGTTTATTCAGTGTAATGAAGCCTCTCCTCCACTGACATCCATTAAAAAATAAAACTGCCTTTGGTCTCCTTTCCCACGTAACTGGCAAACCGGAAGCGTTAGCATTAGCCGTTATGCTTTTTTGACTAAAGGTTGCAGGCTTGCCTTCTAGTGTCTTTGGCGAGACTCATGCCGTGCACTACCAATACCCTAGCGCATGTTTACGTAGAAAACGCGTTCTGTGTGAACGGCCTCTCAGACAGTGCTGTTAGATCGCCACTCAGTCAATCAAATTCGAGGACTGGAACTAACATTAAGCTACCGTAGTATCAGTTAAGTATTAATAGTGTTAAGTATTTTAAAGGGTTAGTTCACCCAAAAATGAAAAGTACCCCATGATTTACTTACCCTCTAGCCAGCCTAGATGTATATGACTTTCTTCTTTCAGACAAATACAATCAGAATTATATTAAAAAACATCCTGGCTCTTCCAAGCTTTATAATGGGAGTGGATGGTAGCCCAAAATTTGAAGTCCAAAAAATTGAACCAATCCATTATAAAAGAAGTCCACACGGCTCCGGGGGGTTAATAAAGGCCTCCCGAAGCGAAGCGATGTGTTTGTGTAAGAAAAATATCCATATCTACAACTTTATAAACCTTAATCTCTAACTTCCGCTGTCGTACGTGTGGTCACGAGAGAGTGGCGTCCAGTGGATGATGTAGGACGTAGGCGTAGCGTAAACTCCGGTGAGAATATGCTAGTCTCGCAAGAAACAAGTTTTGTTTACAGCAAAGGAAAACCGGTGTCCTCTTGGCTTATATTGAAATCCTCCGACATTTTTCTTTACAAATCCTCGTTTTGTACTACTAAACCGTGACTGGTGTTTTGTTTTGCTCTCTCCTCTGCGCTTCCACGTTCATCACTTCCGTGTTCGTCACCACGTTTGCCTACGTCATCCGCTGGACGCCACTCTCTGTGTGTATGACAGTTAGCGGAAGCTAGAGTTTAAGGTTTATATTCGTGTATATTCGTTTATATTAAGATGTATTCGTCTGAAAGAAGAATGTCATATACACCTAGGATGGCTTGAAGGTGAGTAAATCATGGGGTAATTTTCATTTTTGGGTGAACTATCCCTTTAAGCACACTTTTTCAATAAAGGTCAACTGCATTTATTGATTGAATTCTAGTATTTTTTTTAGTCTATACATACACATAACAACAACCAATTCATAATTTTAATAAACCTCAAATAGTAATAATTACAAACGTAGGTCTGCAATACCAAAAACAAATTCATCCTTGGAAAGAGGTTTAGTCCACACAGTTTCTCAGTCTAAAAATGTGACCAAACATATATGGGTGCCGGCAAAAGTTAAAATAATTAGATTTTCATAGATTTTCTAATAATAATTTTCAAGTCAAGCCCTTATGCTTTCAAATACAATTTCAAATGTGGGAATATGTGCCACAGATAATCTTACTTGCCTGTTCCCTACTGTCCTTCCTTTTAAAGCTGTTAGAAAGAGGTGAAAATGAAAGTCTCACCTGTGCTATATCTGATGAAAGGCTGCCTGATATGTACAATGAAGCACAGATGTTTCTGCCTTCACCTTATTCGCAGTTCTGTATTGCATTGGAAGGGGGTGCAGATCTGGGTGGGTTTGGTGAGATGAGAGGCCAGGTAGATGTTTTGAGCTTGACCTTGACATGCAAGCTCCTGATGAGCTCTTTCCTGGGGCAGGTTACTGATGCTGACTTTAACTGCCATTCTGGTGAGGAAAACTGAGCAGGAAACTGAAGGAAAATGACTGTAAGTGTGTACCTGACAAATGGGTTTTAGGACACACTGGGTGAGGGGAATTACAGTAAGTAAAAGGGAGTGCAGAATGATAAGAGGGCCAAGATGTTTAGGAGAGACAGATCATCAGGACAGGAAGGCAGAGAGAATGGCAGAGTAAATACATTTTTACTTTCAGCAATTTGGATTGGGTTTCTTATAAGATTTTTAAAAAGTAGCATATATATAATTTATAGCTTATATGTAATTGTTTAATATAATAAGGTCCCTGCAATAAAATGTTACAATTTCAGATCCTTATATTCAGTTTTTTTCCAGTCAAGTTTGAGTGCCTGTCTATATATATATATATATATATATATATATATTGTTGAGCAATAGTTTCAGGGAGTAACCAGAGTGTTTTTAAAGGGCACGGTGGTGATTTGCTCTTTACAGATTCCAGGTCATCTGTGCTGGCCACCCAAAATAGCTTACTAACCTGCATTTACCAACATTATTCTTTTTTATTTTCATATGTTTTGGATTCTCTGTTGTAGAATTACAGTGGTTTGGATGTCAGAGTGTATGTGACATTTCTGGCTGAGACACAATCATCTAATTTAAAATTTAATTTGGAGCGCTGGAACAGCATGTACCTGCTCTCAGTGCTTAATCAGATCCAAGGCTGTTGATGCGCTGCACTGAACTCTTTGTTGCTTCTGACGGAACAGTATTTACATATCTCTAATTCAAAGTTAAAAAAGGAAAACATCTCTGAAAGCTGATCTTAAAAAAAAAACGTAATAAGCATTTTACTGTTTAAGCAAGAATTTGAGGGTAAAAGAATGATCAAAAACAAGCCCTACTTCATTTCTCTGCCTCTAGGTCACAATGACTATGTTTGTCCAGCGACCAACCAGTGCACTATTGACAGAAACCGCAGGAAGAGCTGCCAAGCATGCAGACTACGCAAGTGTTATGAAGTAGGCATGATGAAAGGAGGTACATAAAAGATATTCCTAGCTTTCTCTCCCTTCCTCTCTCTTTATTTCTCACATACACATACATGCACCATCTGTTATGATCTAGAGTAGAGTTTCCCCTACTTCTATCTAGGCATAGGCAACATTCAGAATTTAAGAATTTACTCCCCTTCATTTAATAAGTGTAAATTTGAATGCAACTGGCCACAACAGTGAATGACAGCTGAGGAATTTACTAATTTGTGTACTATTACTTATTAGGTACTATTTTATTTATGTTTTATTTCTTAAACCTTTTCCTTAAACCTTGGTTAATACATTTACATTTCTTTGTGTGTGTGTGAGAGAAATTAAATAAACATTTAATTTATATTGAATGTATTAAATTATTTTTTCAATTGTTATTTTTGCAATTAATAATGTGTAAAATATTGAATAAAAATGTGTAAAGGTAGCATTTCCATGTTAATTGTTCAGGAATAATTCACACTGGAAAAAAATACAGTGCTGTGTGGGTGTGTGTAATTACATTTACATTTAATTGAAATTTAATTTATTAAATTATATTTAATTTAACTTTTTATATTTGTGACCCTGGACCACAAAACCAGTCATAAGGGTCAATTTTTTAATTTTTTCAATTTCTCAATGGAAATTGAGATTTATACATCATCTGAACACTGAATAAATAAGCTTTCCATTGATGTATAGTTTGTTAGGATATGACAATATTTGACCGAGATTTGAATATACGTGGAATCTGACGGTGCAAAAAAAAAAACAAAAATTGAGAAAAGCGACTTAAGACTGGTTTTGTGGTCCAGGGTCACATTTAATAATTTGTAAATTATTAAATAAAAAAATATAAATTGCTTATGGATAATTCACATGGAAAAATAATGCTGCATCCTGTTAGTTTAATTGAAATTAGATTTAAAAGTTTTTCTTTTTATTCTGAACGGTGCAAAATCAGGCCGTGACAAGCTTTCTGAAGTCTTTCATCTTTCTCTGCTTTCTCAAATAGTTTGAAAATAGGATATGATAAAAGTAATAACCTGCATGTTTTCCATTGCAGGTATTCGTAAGGACCGCGGAGGCCGCGCTATCAGGCGTGAGAGGAGGAGGAGCGGTAATGAAGATCATATCAAGAGCTACAGTGAGCAGTCAAGCCGTACCGGTTTGAGAACAGCTCCCCTGCAGGACAAGAGGAAGAAGAGCAGCGGCGGTGTGGTCAGTGCTTTATGCATGCCTCCTGACCAGGTGCTGGTGATGCTTCTGGGGGCAGAGCCGCCGGCCGTCTGCTCACGACAGAAACACAGCCGCCCGTACACCGAGATCACCATGATGTCCCTGCTCACAAACATGGCTGACAAAGAACTCGTCCACATGATCGCCTGGGCTAAGAAAGTACCAGGTAAAATCCTTTCAAAGATCAATTAAAGTTGCTTTAATTGTGAGTGCAACATCAAGGAAGAGGGTTTTAAATCTGAAGGGAGCACTTCTAGGAAAAGAACCCCCGGTGACAGCTTTGTAACCGTGGCAGCAGGTTTCCACAGCACAGGTGGCAGAGATTCAAATGACAAGGTCAATGGTGTGAAGATAAAGGACATGGGTGTTATTACAGGGATCTGTGCTGCACCTCAGTTTGATTTGGCCTCCAGCTGAGTTTGCACACATTAAAAGACCTGCTGGGAGTTTTAAGGGAGCCATTATATTTGATGTTCAGATGTCTTAATTAACCCTCTTAGGAGAAGTAAACAATTTATCTCATGAGATACAGCGGACAAAACTTTAAAAAAAATTCAGGTTCCATAATTATTTACTGCAAGGTGGAATTCATCACTCTTCTTATACATCACCAAGGAAGATCATTTCAATTATAGGAAATAAATATGTCGTAAACTGGTGCAAACATCACTTTTAGTAATAGTACTAGTATTACATTTGATTTGCAACCCATTCTTGTTTTACAGACGTGAATGCTACCTCAAATCATGCAGCTTTCATGCAAACACTGTTACTTTCCTAAGAGATGATGAGTGAAAAGTCCCATAAATTCACACTGAAGGAGGGACATGAGCCATATGTAGGGACCAGAATATCATAGAGCCAATAAGTAACTGCCTAGCAACCACCCATAATCCAATAGCAATAACAGCTGCCCAGAACACAGAATCATTTTGAAGATGCGCCACTTTCATTTTATTCAGAAAATGTAAAAATCTATTTGACCTTGTTATTGCTGTTGCTACACAACTTACACTTCCATTTAAAAAATGGGTGTTGTTAAAAAAACAAAAAAAACAAAGTTTTACAGTGTCTCTTATGCTCACCAAGGCTGCATTTATTTAATTGAAAATAGAGTAAAAGCAGAAATATTATGAAATATTATTACAATTTAAGGTAACTGTTAACTAAATTTAAATATATTTTAGAATGTAATTTATTCCTGTGATGGCAAAGCTGAATTTTCAGCAGCCATTACTTCAGTCTTCAGTGTCACCTGATACTTTAGAAATCATTCAAATATGCTGATTTGCTGCTCAAGAAACATTTCTTATTATTGTCTTATTATTAAAATTATAAATCAAACTCTTTACTGTCACTTTTGAACAATTTAACGTATCCTTGCTGACAAAACCTAATAATTTCTTAGAAAAACAATATTCGACTGACCTCAAACTTGTCAACAGGGTTCCAGGATCTCTCTCTGCATGATCAGGTTCAGTTGTTGGAGAGCTCTTGGCTGGAGGTATTGATGATCGGCCTCATATGGAGGTCTATTCATTCACCTGGAAAACTCATCTTTGCTCAGGATCTCATCCTGGATAGGTACTGGATATTTTGCACCTCCTCTTGTAGGCCACTGTAAAATAAGTATTTCCACTTTTTATACATCCATATTGGAACAACTCATTTAGTGAGGCTATAATAAAAAATCATTAACCTTGAATCCAATCTAATGACTCACATCTAGTCAGACATGGAAAAGTGTGCAACCACAATTTGAGAAGCTTTGAAAACACATTACATTGTTTTGAATTAATTTAGCTTCACTTGACTGTTAAGAATAATGAAAAAGCACTAACAAGCAATGACAGAAACCTGCAGGGACTCCAGTTATCCTCGAATGAAACTCAGGGCTTTATTTTTAGTCTCAGGCAATTTTACTTGATACTGATGCTGTGAGTGTGATTGTGGGCTCTTTGAGATGTCATATTGACCTGATACATTCTCTCTACATGTGCTTATTTTTTGCTTCAATTTCATAAAGAACATTGAGTTGCAATGTAGTGTTTTTCCCCATGCAGAAGGGATTTGGCCCAGCAGAGGGGCATGCCTCACAAAATTAAATTGAATGATTATGAAACGAAAACAGATGTGAACTATTTACCTGAGTGTCTAGTGCTCCTCTTCAGAAGACCATGTCACAAGTAGATTGTAATTAAAGAGGACCCAGTTGGGAACAGGCTCTTTAAAGGGCTTCTGAAGAACAGCGTCATCACTAAGGGAATACGAATCTAATCAAAACCAGCATCCGTAAAAAGAAAGAGTCGTGAGATTGACAGTTTAATAAAGCATCCTGGAGGACGGAGAAATGGTGAGTAAAAATTTGGATGGGTCTGTAAAGATAAGATGGCTGAATGAGAGAAAGACAGGAGACTGCTAAGAAAGGATAAGAGCTAATGAAAGACGATGATCTACAGAGAGTCCATTAGAGGTCCAGTCTTTGCTCTCATGCAAAGTAAACAGTAAACAGTATGTACAGTGTTTACAGCTTCACTAGAGGAGGTGGGAAGGAAAAAAAACAAAAAAAAACAGGGCTATTGTACAGTAGCCCCTCACTGCAGAACACAAGATTCAGGGGGCGGGGTTGGATCCACATCTAGGGGGTGGAGATTGGTAGGTTTAAGGGTGGAGATGGGCAGGTTTAAGTATATGTAAGGTGGGAGGAGTTGGATCTGGATCCAACCACACCCCCTGGATCTTGTGTTCTGCAGTGAGGACCATCTCCTATTTTAAGGCACATATCACAGTAAATGGCACAAACAATCTCCTGGCATGGATAAAGAGCTGGTCTACCTCTTTCCAGGAGTGAAGGAGAATGTGTCGAGGGGATGACTGAGATTTTTGACATGCTCTTGGCGACTGTGGCTCGCTTCCGTAGTCTCAAACTCAAGCTGGAGGAATTCGTATGTCTCAAAGCCATCATACTTCTCAATTCTGGTGAGTCTGCAAGTCACAGAGAGTGAAGAAACTTTGGAGCTTCCAGTGATATATATATATATATATATATATATATATATATTTTATTTT
>NW_015552582.1:2371471-2411065 GCF_001515605.1 Sinocyclocheilus anshuiensis | reverse complement strand
GGGCAAAAGTGTGGGTTTGTTAGATTTTTTATATATATATATATATATATATATATATATATTTTATTTTTTATTTTTTTTGAATGCTCCCTGGAATATTTGATTCTGGCTGGTCAGTCATGTAGGATCCAGTCCAACTGAAGGCTGAAAGCACAAAAGAAAGTGAAACGTTTCATTTTTAACTTTTTGTTATATGTAATTACAAGATTTCATGTACAGTCAGCCAATAATTACAACAAAACAAACCACTTCAGAATCCTTTATTTTGGATTCTCTTATTTAATATACACTACTGTTCAAAAGTTTGGGGTCTATAAGATTTTTAAACGTTTTTAAAAGAAGAATGGGATCAGGGGGTGGAGACGGGTAGGTTTAGGTATATGTAAGGTGGGAGGAGTTGGATCTGGATCCAACCACACCCCCTGGATCTTGTGTTCTGCAGTGAGGACCATCTCCTATTTTAAGGCACATATCACAGTAAATGGCACAAACAATCTCCTGGCATGGATAAAGAGCTGGTCTACCTCTTTCCAGGAGTGAAGGAGAATGTGTCGAGGGGATGACTGAGATTTTCGACATGCTCTTGGCGACTGTGGCTCGCTTCCGTAGTCTCAAACTCAAGCTGGAGGAATTCGTATGTCTCAAAGCCATCATACTTCTCAATTCTGGTGAGTCTGCAAGTCACAGAGAGTGAAGAAACTTTGGAGCTTCCAGACTTTACTTAATTTTTGATTAGTAATATGCATTGCTAAGAACTTCATTTGGACAACTTTAAAGGCGATTTTCTCAATATTTTGATTGTTTTGCACCCTCAGATTCCAGATCTTCAAATAGTTGTATCTCGACCAAATATTGTCCTATCCTAACAAACCATACATCAATGCTTTCAGATGATGTATAAATCTCAATTTCGAAAAATCGACCCTTATGACTGGTTTTGTGGTCCAGGGTCACAAATGTTTTTGAAGGTCTCTTATGCTCACCAAGGTGGCCTTTATTTGATCAAAAATACAGTGGCCTGGTTTTACAGATTTTTTTTTTTTAGAAACCATGATAGATTTTATTCGTCACCTCTGTATAACATGTCCTAGGTGTAAAACCCTAAACATGTCTTAGGTGTCAGTTCATATGAAACGTTTAAATAGTTATTGCTTATCTTTTTCTGTCTGATCAGGTGCATTTTCATTCTGCTCCAGTTCAGTGGAGCCCCTGATGGACAGCTTCATGGTACAGTGCATGCTGGACAGCATCACTGATGCCCTCATTTACTGCATCAGTAAACCGGGTGCCTCCCTACAGCTGCAGTCCCGCCGTCAGGCCCAGCTCCTGCTGCTGCTCACAAACATCAGACACATGAGGTAAATAACAAATAAGAAGATTAACACAAACATCATTTCATACACACTACCATTTAAAAGTTTGGGGTCAATAAGATTATCATTTTTTTAAAGAAATTAATACTTTTATTCAACAAGGACGCATTAAATTGATCAAAAGTGGCAGTAAAATCTTTTACATTGCTGTATTTAATTTTTCAAATAAATGCTTTCAACATTGATAAGAAATTTTTCATGAGCAGCAAATCAGCATATTAGAATGACTTCTGAAGGATCATGTGAAAATTAAGACTGGAGTAATGGCTGCTGAGAATTCAGCTTTGCCATTTCAGGAAAAAAATTACATTTTAAAATATATTCAAACAAAGAACAGTCAAAGTAAAATAACATTTCACAATATTACTGTATTTACTGTAGCAGTGGGGCAATTTTTATGAAATAAATCCAGCCTTGATAAGAGACTGTTTCAAAAACATGAAAAAATCCTACTCAGCCCAAATATTTCAACATCAGTGTATCACAGCTCACAAGTTTTTTTATATTAAAAAAATACCAATTTATATTCTTTACCCATTTGATGGGCCATTAGTTCTTACATTCATTAGCAATCATTAAATAAGGATTTTTGTTGCTGAATTATTACTGCTTACAGTCATGCACGTTACATCTGCATTCTTTTTTTTTTTTTAAAGCAACAAAGGAATGGAGCACTTATACCGAATGAAATGTAAGAATCGAGTCCCACTGTATGACCTTTTGTTAGAGATGCTGGACGCCCAGCGATTCCATTCTTCAGGAAAAGTGCAGCGACTGTGGGCACAGAGTGAGAAAGACTCTTCGTCTACATCCACAGCCAGCAGCAGCAGCCCCTCCAGAGGCCCTGGAGCCATGCAGCCCAACACGGCCAGAGTCCAGACCCCTGATCTATGTACAATCCAACAACTCAAGACTGTGAACCAGTCAGTGCTGTCTAAAAGATTTGAAGGTGGAACTGAAGTCTCTCCTTGTGCCTTATCACTTTAGATTCTGGAAGACCCATCTAGAAATGAACGCATTTTAAAACGTAAAAACATATTTGAAGAAATGGACAGGTTGAGTCTTCAAATAAGACTCCCAAACGCTATACATCTATGGTCACTTGATTCATTAGTTTTGAAAGACATTTTGAAAAAAGGTCGAACTTGTGGAAAAGGGCTCTTAGGCCTTTGTGGCGCATTGAGACAGATTTATGTAGAAGCTGCTAATTCTTCTTCTTCTTCTTTTTAAATAACCAATGGAGTGACAGCTTTGACATCACAAACTTAAGCTAAAACAAACAAACAAAATTAAAAGGAAAAAAAGACAAGAGCAGGTGGCTTGTGAAGTACATCATAAACTAGCAGGTAAACGGTTTAATTGCTTAAACTTTAGTTACCAGGGATTATTCAGTTACTGTATTAAAAACAGGTGAGGTTATATTGACATTCCACTTTCAAATCTGAGCTGTCAGTCAGAAGTAAGTGCAATGTTACCTTAACTGTAGAATGCAGCATCGGTGTTACTTTTTTTTCATGTTACTATTACTATATGCATTATGGCAATAATAACAGTTAGGTATAATTACAAGCAGCGCTTAATATAACGTAGCATGAACACTATAATATAAAGTGTGAAAAAAAAAAACTGAAAACAGGAGAAATGTTACTCTTGGAACAAAGAAAAAGACAATTTATTCTCGCAATCATATATATATACTGTATATATATATATAAAGACCACTGTTTTCTTTTTAATATGTTAATATGTAATTTTAACTCAAATGGTGGAAAATGCTCTGTGATTAGTGGTGATATTAGTGCATTATTAGGCATCTTTTTTTTTTTTTGCAAAGACGTTCGCTTATTGGTTGGTTATTATGACATAATGTTAAACCCTATTTTTGCTGTATTCAAGTGCTGTAATTGGTTTTATGGCCATGTTAACAGACATGTAAATGCTGATTTTTATAAGCATTGTGAAGGCTTGAAGTGAATAACGGCCTATAATCACTGGTACATATTCAATGCAGGAACTGACACTGTCTGCCTTGCACTAGATTGTCATATTGTTCCTCAAATCTGTGAATGTGTTTGGTCATAGTCCAGTAGACTTGTACATTACATTTATCAGCTATTACATTTGATTCTTGAATGTTATGATTTGTACAGTGTGTTTTAGTTTTGAAGGACCTAAATGTGGAAATGCTAATTTGGCTGAAATAATTATAAAGGATAGAGCAAAAAAAAAAAAAAAAATTTATACATTTTAAAATGATACTTTTAACTAAACATAATGGGCAGACTAGCAGAATTTATATATATATTAAATGAAAAGATGTGTCTTTATTGTCAGCATTAGCAAACTGTACATACAGAAATAGGCATAGACATCGCAATCATAATGTTTTTGTCACACTGTCATTGTCATAACACACAAATTAACATACAGTAAGTAGATAACGGTAATAAAAAGCACGCTTCTCTCATAGAGCTACATAAGTGACTGTTTTACATTTCTGGACAAAAAAAAAAAAGTGAGCTCCATGCCATGAAATAAAAATAAAATTTGAATTGCCATGTAAAATATTATTTAAATAATATTCAAAATAACTTTTTTTCTACAATTTTAAATAATAAAAAAATAAAAATAAAACACTCTCCTTAGCCTAAGCAAATAATTTTGGCCATTTTCTTGGACGGTATAAGTGCAGTACCTTATGCTTATGTCAGTGCTATTAAGTACATAATTATATAACGATTTCATAGTTTTTCTTCTGTTTCCTCGGGACAGAAAAGGTTAACCAGTTTGGCTGTCCAACACTAGTCTACATTGCAATGAGTTCAATAGTACGCTGTTTAGTGAAAAATGAAATTAGCAGCAGTAACTGTACAGGAACAGGAACAATCAGCTTTGGATAACACTAGCCCATTCTGTGTCCTGCAGTTTAATATGAACCAGATGAAGGCATTACTAAAGTCTCCTCCTGCTCATACAGGCGGTGGGCCGTTGGTGTAGCGGAGCATGGGATGAAAAGACCGGGCAAAATTGTTGGCATGGGCACAACTGTAATCCTGCTCAGTCATGGGCACCAGACAGGTCAGGCCCACTATGAGCAGCAGCAGGAGCTGCAGTGGCAGAGCTGCCCTGAGCACCCGCAGCAGAAAGGGCTGGCAGCGAGCCACAGCAGCGCCACCTTGTGACCCGGAGGAACCAGAGCGAGACGAAACGCAGCCAGAACCGCTGGGCAACCTACAAAACATCAGAATAATAGATTAGAATAAACTGATAAATGATAATGACACGGAAATGTTGCGAGTAGCACAGAATGTCTACTATTCAGTTTATCATGTGAAAGGGTGATTTGTTTTAAAAAAGTATCCTTTCCGTTCGTAAAGCCGTTCTGACGTAAATTTTCGGATTCATGAAAGTGTTCGTATTTTCAAAATGTTAGTTGGTACGATAGAAATTGACACCTGCTCCCTACCATGTGTAAATGGTGCGTAAAACGTTCTGTGTTCTTTTTGGCAAACTGATGACACTGAATTTTTATGCACTGCCATCATAATATTTTACAAGGTCGTTTGCCCCGGTTTTTTTTTTTGTTTGGTAGCTGGGAGCTGATAAACTGCTTGTCACTTTCACTTTTTACCCAGCCGTATATTCCACTGCGTTCCTGGACACGCAATTTACGTAGCTGTAATTCATAGGTGGGGATTATGCTAATTGTGAATGAGCGTGCATGAGCGCCCTATTTACGAATGATTGGAATTCATTAACATACACATGTTTAACTATCAAATCTGATGTGTACGAAGTGTTTGTGAATTCGGAGGAGAGTTTTCGGGAAGGTCCGTTTTACGCGCAAATTACTCAGAATTTACTCCAATATTTACGAATGTTTCATGAATGAGGCCCAGTGTTGTTATCGTTAACTAAAACTACAACTAAAACTATTCAAAACCGTTGTGAAATAAAAGTAAAAATTAAAAAACATTAAAAGAAAATTAGAAATGTTGCCTTGGCGAATAACTAAAATAAGTTTAAGTTAATGTACTAAAATTACTAAAGCTAAATCTGAAATAAAAATTAACGCTATAAAGAAATAATGACAAAAAATGAAAAGTAAATGCTAATTCAAAATATTAATAAATACAATAATATATAAGTAATACTAAAATAAGATGATTTTTTTGTCTTTTCTCCATCCAAGGACACTTGCAATGACAACTCAATTCCCTTCCATCTTAAACAAAGCAAACAGTTTTAGCATCTGTCACTGTTTTGTTATTTGCATATAATGATACATTTAGTCACTAACTGACAGAAGTCCATGTTTTATGGACAAACTGCACATTAAATCTTTTGTTCTTAGGACAGATTTCACTTCCATATTTGTGCTATTATTAAAGACAGTTCCATATTTTGTAATACTTCATAATATATTTAATTAAAAAGACAACAAACATGATATAATGCTTAACAAAGCAGCAGTTCATGTGCATTTAAATATGAATATATATATGAATTAAAGTTTCATGGCCTTTCTATCTATTTAATGTAAATTAAATAACACTTTGTTAAGCATTACATACAGTTTATGCTTGTTAATGTTGTTAATGAAATGTATTAGAAAGTTTCACACAATATGGCTGCTTTTCTTTTTGCTAATTTTGCTATAAGGCAGAGATGAGTGTGAGAGCATCACAATGAATTGTTTGCACAAAAAAATAAAACCGCAAAAAAACAATGAAAGCAACCAAAAATTACATGGTTTTGAAAATGACTAATAAATTTCAGTATTTTCACATGGCATCAAGAATGGAGAAAGATGATGGACGCATCAGGATTTTGAACATAGTTTCTTCCAACCTTTTATGTTCAAATGACACAAAGTTACATTGTCAGACAAAATATTATGTTCTTGGGGAAAATAACACATAAGATTACTAAGAATCCTTGACTAGGAACCAAAACAAATTCCTTTCCTAGAACTGAACAACTCGTGTGGACTCCCACCGCAGAGGATCTGGCCTCTGATCTGAATGCTTCTGATGGTATGGATCTGGAATGAGTTCCATCATCCCCCCTGCATTCTAAAGCGTGAGAGACAGGTACCTGTGACGTGGAAGTCTGGCTGAGGATCCTGGTTCTGACACACTACATTTGCCTCGTAGCTGTTGTGCAATGAGCAAAAGGGAGGGAGGGGTAAAAGAAAGAAAGAATGTTTCAGTTCAGCAAATAAAGACAAAGCTTGTGGTGACAAGCAGAAACAAATAGCCAGGCCGTTCAGTATAATCACAAACCAGTAACAACAAAACAAAAGGCAGCAGCAAAATAGGTGGCAATGACAAAAAAAATCTGGCAAGGTGTAAGAAACCTGGCTTTCCACACAGACACCTTCAAACAAATCCACTAAAATTGCTGCATGGCTTGATTTGATTTTAAGTATGTCTGAAAAGTAAAGCCAGTGTTTCTTGTATAAATTTCATAGGAAGCAAAGTACTTCCGGAGCCACAAATAAACATCCAAACCAACATATTTACAGCGGGATGAAGAAGTGAGCAAATATTCCAGGGGATTTTGTCAGTGAGGAATATTATACTGGAACCAACATTTTGAAAATCTTCCCGTTATAAGCTCAACCGCCTCACTTTAGCAGAACAGTGACCTTCACGGCATGCCTGAAATAATATCAAAAACGGGAGAGGAGATGCATTACCGATTGTCGTTTAGTGGAAACGCTGACCTCTGAAACAGGACTGACCAATCCAGAAGTATCCGTGTCATCCATAACAGACCAGAGGGACGCATCCTGTAAGTTGGGTGAAGATCTGAGTTTTAGCTTTGAAATGGAGATCCAAGACAGTCTGATATTATGGACAATGTCTAATGTTGCTTAAAACCGAGCAAATGGTCAGTAAAGAGATGAATAAATATTGAATGTGCTTGTAGACTGACCTGTCTGTTCCCAGAAGCCTGGAGCTCTTTTTCTAGAAGTTCCAGGTCAGTGGCCACAGCTTTCAGGAGCAGTCGCAGACGGTTCCCGATGACGTGCACCCTCTCCTGGGCCTCCAGACACTCGCTGCCATGTGCCTGCACCAGCAGTTGCCCTGAGAGCTCCTGCAGACTGTCCACCTTCTGCTCAGTCTCCAACAGCTCCCGCTGGATTTGCTGCAGACAAATGCGTGTCAATGTTTCACTTGGTAAAATGAAATGTTTGTGTTCTAATACATTTTTTTCCCACATTTGGAGAATTTTAGGAACTTTTTTGACAATGGATGAACTCAAATGTGCATAATGCAATGATGAAAAACATACTTTAAAGTACAGTAGATGGCTAAGAAAGCAAGTGAACACTGTCTTCTAGGTGACTTAACACAAATGAAGAAATATTTTCCCATCCAGACACCTTTTTACATACTGTTTTCAACATACTATGAGAGTGGCTGCTCTATTCTTCCTCTCTTATTCTGCGTACAGTATAGGGTGAACAGTAGACAAAATATGTATTCAGCCCATATACATCCATACCAAAAAGCAGTGGCCTGTTCACAGGTACCTTTAGTGCTCTGTAATGAGCTTGAAGTGTAGGCCGATCTAGCCCCGATGCTATTGGGATAATCTCGTTTCTCCGGCGGTCGATGTTTTCCAGCCAGAGAAGAAGACCATGACTCAGCTCATGGAACTCCTGTAAAGAAGCAAACAGTGTGAGAGAATGACAGTACCTGCCTCTGTGTGTTTAATTTAATGTACAATACCATTCAAAAAGATTTTTGTCATGTTTTTGAAAGAAGTCTCTCTTGCTCACCAAGGCTGTATTTACTTGATTAAAATATTTTGAAAAATTATTACAATTTAAAATGTTTTATTTTGTAATATATTGTAAAATGTAATTTATTCCTGTCATGGCAAAGCTGAGTTTTCAGCAGCCATTACTCCAGTCTTAAGGTCACGTGATCCTTCAGAAATCATTCTAATATGCTGATTTGGTGCTCAAGAAACATTTCTTGTTATTATCAATGTTGAAAACTCTTTTGCTGCCAACTATTTTTCTGGAAACCTTGATAGTACTTTTTTTTAGGATTCTTTAATGAATAGAAAGTTTTAAAAAAAAACAGCATTTATTTGAAATAGAAGTTTGTTGTAACATTACAAATGTCTTTACTGTCACTTTTGATCAATACAATGCATCCTTGCTGAATAAAAGTATTACTTTGTCCCAAAAAAAAAAAAAACATCTTACTGACTACAAACTTTTGAACAGTAGTGCACATGTAGGTGCTGTCTGTGTATGTACCTGACACTGCATCAGAGCATCCTGGAGTGCTGTTCTCCAATCCTTAAGTGATTTTCCCAGTCGATCCCAGCGTGAGTTCATCTCCTTCAGTTTCACTTGTAGATCCTGGCTCTCCTCTGAGTCTGACTGGAGTAGTGTTACGCTGTTTAAGTTGATGGACAGTACTTTGGACTTATGGGAATCCATTTCCTTCTGTAACTCCTGTTGAGACACAAGAGCGAAGCATTGTGTTAGAAATTTGTGTTCATTTTAGAGACTGCATTATGTTACCAAGAAATTATGTGTAGTTAGGTGCAAGCCTTATTTTGGTTAATCTCTGTTGTTAAATTGTTCCGTAGGGAAGGTTCACTTACAGCTTTGGACTGTATACACATTTTAGTTTGTGTGCATGTAAAAATAACGGGTGAAATCAGATGCTCCAATATTCTCGCTGTATGTGGGTCAGCGGGATGCTGTGGATTTCCTCTGATTTATTTCCGTTGCTGACATCCTGCCCAATTTGAAATGTGTATGTGTGTGTGCGAGCAAGACTTGTTTTGCAGTGTAGACATGTGAGCAACCCACACATGGACCTGCCAGTGCCAAATGTATGTTTACAGTTTGGACATGGTTAACTATTATATTTATAGTAATATGAAATAGTACATTTGCACTTTCAGCAATAAAGTAGATAGAAGAAATCTAATTTTCAATGAGATTTTGGGGATTTCCGGTCACAAAATTTTGACTGTATGTCAATGACTGGCTAATTCACCATGGGTCCTGTTGGTATTTCTAATGGGCTTTTAGAATAGCAATTCTTGATTTATATTGTATAATGGGAAAGTCCCTGTAAGTAGTGTTAACCACAGACCTTACCCATAAATCGAAAACAGTTTTTTTGTTTTTAAAACCCATTAGCTATTCCAAAGGGAACCCATGGCAAAATAGCCTTTGGGTTGGTTTATGACTAAACAGCCTGATTAGATGTGTAACAAGCTCATGTGACAATAATGTTGTTGGTTATGTTGAAATGTTTATCATCCATGGTTCAAATATTTAAATTCTCATCTGGGTTTTAGGATTACAAACAGGACAGCTCTGTATATCTAATTTGTGATGATTTTCAAAAGCTATGGTCAGATGTGCAGCCCATCAACAGCATTAGAAAGGAAACACTTACTAAATCATTCAGCAAATATGCACAGACACAAATTCACATGTACAAATATGTAGTAGGCAACACAAACCTTGAGTTTTCTAATTCTCTGCTCAATAGTGTGTATATCTGCACTGAGATCTTTCCTTCTCAGTTCTACTAACTCCGCCTCAGCCTGACCAAACCATGCCTCCATGGTGTCCAGGTCAGAGGTCATCTTTTGCCATAGCACCAGGTTTTCTCTCTCTTTGTGATCTGAATCAGCAGACTGGGCCTGGATCAGCTCCCAACGCTCAATGACACCTGAAATATCACCATTACCATAATAGCATCAAATTCAAATATACACGTGTATTCAGCGGTCTCAGCATTTCTGTGCTGGACTAACCTGTGCTCTGTGTCTCTGTGTTATCAGGATTGCTCAGTCCTGACAGGTTGTCTTCTTCCTCCTCCAGCTCCCCCTCAACCCTCTTGACCGCTTTCAGACTGCCACGGCAATCATCCATTAGCCGCATCTGTGCAGAGGAAAGAAACTAATCAAACTTCTCATTTCATGGCAACATACTGCCACTATAGACTAAACTGACTGAGCCGCACACTGAATCTGTACTTACATAGCCCATGTAAGAGGTGTCATGGCCACCCATAGTGCCATCTGTCTGCTGGAGGCTGTAGTGGCTGGTGTCCATTATATCGTCTAATAATCGAACTGCTTCACCTGCAGGAATTAATGTATAGATTAACATTGGGATGTCACATGACCACCTTTAAAAAAAGGATAATTCTGAAATACAGTCATTCTGTGATCACATTGTGAGTGTATTAGGAGTTTTGTAAAGCTTTAAAACATGTTAAGTTTTAATCACGTTATTCGCTAAAAATGGAATGTGAATATTATGCAGACAACTCATTTGTTTTATATGTAACATTTTCAGTTATAACAGTGAATTATAAAACAAAATATCAAAAGTATCAATGTCAGTGTTGACCGTTATATGTTGGAATGAAATGGCACTTGTAAAACTGATCCATGCAGTGGTCCTGTCCAAACAGCGTAATTTGTGGCATGCATGTGGTTCCAACAATAGGGCAACATGACCTGAGATCTGCTTTTCAGACATTACATCACCTTATAATTGTTTTGTAAGAAATAAATACGTCTATTCAGAGAGTTTAATTAATTTGGTTAAAAGTGACAGTAAAAATATTAAAAATTTTACAAAAGATTTCTGAAAATCTTTAAAACCATCTGATTTCTGAAAATGCTGGTCTTTTAAACCGTCTATTCATCAAAGAATCATGAAAAAAGTATTTTGGTTTCCATTAAAATATTAAGCAGCACAATTTGTTTCAAAACTGATAATAAATGTTTCTTAGGAGCCAAATCAGCATTTTTAATTATTTCTGAAGAATCATGTGACACTGAAGACTGGAGTATAAGCTACTAACAATTCAGTTTTGCCATCACAGGAATAAATTACATTTTAAAATATAATAACAGAAAAAGGTTATTGTAATAATACTTCAAAGTATTACTGTATTTTTGATCAAATAAATGTATCCTTGGTGAGCACAAGAGACTCAAAAGCATAAAAAAAACTTACTGTAGTGTAGGTGTAAATAGTGATGTATCTCCGTTATCCTCACAGCATCAAATACGCAATACAAATAATTGCAAATAATTTTATTTTTCTTTCACGGACTGGGTTTTAGCTTCTTTACCGAAGTTGTTGTCTTTTTTCTGCTCTACATGAAATAAAACAAACAAACGCTGGGATCTACTATACACCCTTGGGATCTGGTCACCAGATTTAATGAACAATATCTCATGATTTATTTCCACTGGACTACACTTGGGAACTCTTATTGTTTTTCTCATCAAATTCTCAACTCAATTCTCTTTTGGTTTATTTTCATGGAGGTGCTTTAAAACTTTATTTTCTCTTAATTCTTTCACATCTAATACCGATTAGCATTGTTTGATTTGAGAACGATTTTAAAGTTGGAAGACGCAATAGATCTGTCAGAATGTTTGCCATGCATTTTTTTTTTAGAATTCATGCAATAGTGCAGTTCATGCAATATGATAGCATGCAGTGTAGATTAGCATTAATTTAGCATGCCACAACTTATTGCCTACCAGAGGAGGACCTCAATGTGTTTTCTGTTAGTTTTACATAAGCTTCAGGGCTCTCAGGAATCACTACATCTGTGGAAAAAGAGATACACAACAAAACATACCAACAGTTTACAGAGAAGAATTTCTCATGGTGGTGGACACTCAGTTGGAGCATTATCTCATGAGAACATCCTTCAGGTCAAGCACACTCACCTGAAAGTGCTGCAGTGGCCAAACACAGTAACTCCTCATCCTCATCTTTTTGTCTGGCCCGTTGTGCAGACATGGAGTGGCCAATGGGGTCCAAGTCATAGTCGTGGTCCCATTCCAGAGGGATGGAGTCTACACTGGCAGGGGTGTCCCGGCCGGAGCCGTTTGTGCGAACAGGAACAGTGCCAGCTGAAGGTGGTCTGCTAGATGTCTGGGGCATGGCACCATCCTCACCCCACTGAAGGTCTGAGAGGTCACCTGACTCGAATTCACGATCTGAGCCTTCACACTCATCATCGGTTAGCTGCGAATGAGAGGTACCACAAAAGTAAGAGCCACCTTTACACAAGCAAAGCAAAAGCTGAGATATAAACAAGTGTGCCTGCATGTCTGAATTTGTGTGTCTTACCGGCAGGCGTGTGAGTTTCTTGTAGTAGCGCTCCACCCGACCAAACACCTCCCTACAGTATCTCTGCAGCTCATCTAGCTCCTCCTCTATGACAGCAGCATCCAGAGGCTCACTCTTCTCCATCAGCACCTCCCCCTGCCCAAACACACTCTCCATCTTCCCCATGTTCAGACTGATCTCCTGCTGGAATGCCTGGAACGCACAAGTGTTCACAAGTAAAGTGAAAAGTAATTTTGATTTTAAATTTAAAAGTAAATGATCTACAGAATAAGTAAAAATAGTTTTGCGTCAGCATTTCCCAGGTCTAAAATATTTATCATGCATGTTAGTGAATTGTCAATGTATAAAGCTATAGTTAAAATCATTTTTTGGCTATAATGAATATTCAAATTCACCAAAATATTCTTAAACATCTGCCTGTCTGGTTTAAAATGCATTTTCTTGCATTTATTTTGACAGGACAGTATAAGGACAGACAGTAAATAATGGGAGAGGACAGGATCAGGACTGGGAATCAAACTCAAGTCTCCCTGAAACATTGCTGTGCCATATGTTGGAGTGCTGCCCACAAGGCTATAGCTCTTACATGTTCATACTTTTTTTAAAATGTAAATTATTCATGTATGCTCACACAGCCCTGACCTTTAGTTGTTTGATCTTGGCCTGAACGTCACACTCTGAGAAATGCTCGATGTTGGTGAGCTGCAGGTCCATCTCAGTCAGCCATACCAGAATACCATCCCGGGCTGTTTCAAACTCCTCTCTCTGACCAATTAAATGCTGCAGGACAAAAGAATAACAAGTCAATTAATCATGCTGCTGCTATATGTAGTTTAGGTTCTGCATTAATAGTGATTCCTACAGAGGTTCTGAATATATAAGTATATATATACACGGTAAGTTATTACTTCAGTCTTCAGTGTCACATGATTCTTCAGAAATCATTCTAATATGCATTCATTATCATTCTAATAATTTCCTATTATCAGTGTTGAAAATACTTGTGCTGCTTAATATTTTTGTGAAAACCGTAATGTATGTTTTTTTCTGAATTCTTGGATGAATAAAAAGTTCAAAAGAACAGCATTTATTTGAAATAGAAATCTTTTGTAAAAATAAATGTCTTTACTGTCACTTTTGATAAATTTAATGTGTCCATGCTGAATTTTTTTTTTTTTTAATTTCTTTAAAAAAATCTTACTGACCCCAAACTCTTGAACGGTAGTGTATATAATATATATAATATATCACCTTGAGTCTGCGCAAGATGGCAGCTACTCTCCTCTGTAGTATATCCCAGCGCCGGTTCCCATCATGTACCATTTGTCGTAGATGGCAGGATGAGTCTGTGCGGTTCTCACGTGCCAGCCTTCGATACTGCTTATTGATCAGCTCTAGTTGGGTCAGACACTCCTGTACCTGCCTCTGAAATGCCTGTGAGGCAAAAAAATCTTAAATTCACAAACTGGAAAAAGTGAAAACTACACCTTAGTTAAGTGCATGTTTAAAAGAAATCATGGTTTAGCATTTGTTTCAGTCAACAACGACACTTTACAAATTGTAAAAGACTAAAGGTTGAAGTAGACTGGACTTTGGCCAATAGATGTCAGCAGTGATCCTTTTTTTTTTATTTCCCAACAGTATTCTTGTTACTTTTTTGTCTTTTTGTATTCAGGCCCTATTCATAATTATCCTCTTGACTCACTGCCTCAACCTTATTAACTCTATCTGTGGATCTCTGAGTACCTCAAACTTCTTGAGCTCCTCTTTAGCGACGGTGTACAGCACTCCAGAGGAGTTGGGCAGAGCTGCTGTCCTCTCTGACACTTTCAGCCACTCTTCAAAACGGGAGTAATCATCCAGAAACTTCTGCCACAACCTCCACGTCTCCTCAATTCTGCAAAAACACATACAGTGAGTTTCAAACACAAACATAGTCCACACTGAAAATCTACTTGGAAGTACAACTGTACAGTATCATTCACGGGGCTTACTAAAAATACTTCA
The DNA here is from genome assembly GCF_001515605.1 of Sinocyclocheilus anshuiensis. Lineage (NCBI taxonomy): Eukaryota > Metazoa > Chordata > Actinopteri > Cypriniformes > Cyprinidae > Sinocyclocheilus > Sinocyclocheilus anshuiensis. The sequence goes on along the minus strand of NW_015552582.1, from coordinate 2,396,530 downwards.
TTTTAAAAAGACACATGCTCTCACACCTGTTCCTTTGGTGGCCTGAATCAACTTTAACTATACTAAATAGCTCATTTTCATCTTTCAGCACTTCACTTTCATGAACTGCAGTCTTCATTAGCATATACAGTAAACTTTTGGGATTTTTAAAAATGTTTTTCAAAGAAGTCTCTTATGCTGCAAAGCTACATGTATTCTTGTGATGGCAAAGCTAAATTTTCAGCAGCCATTACTCCAGTCTTCAGTCAATGATTCCTTAGATATCATTTTAACATGCTGATTTGGTGCTCAAGAAAGACTTATTATTTTTAATGTTGAAAACGGTTGTTACTTTTGATCATTCTGATTAAGTATCCTTGCTGAATAAGACTATTTTCCTTTTTAAAAATCTTACTGACCCCAAGCAGAGTATGTGAGTGGAGTGGAGTGGGAGTGGAGCGGCATGATTTTTGACTGAGCGAGGAGTGGATTTTTTGAAAGTCGAAGCGTTGTGGTTTTCACTCACTCCAAGAGTGCAACAGCACGAGTACAATTAATGCCAACAGCCCATAATATAACTGCATTTTATCAAGAATTCACGCATTAAACATCATTAGCTAGCTTTACAGATAAGTGGATCACTCAAATCAGAAAGAAGGTGGTTATAATGACGGTCATGGACGAGTGCGGGAGGTTATTTCTCAGGCATGCTTGTTTATAGAATGTGGATACTCAATATTGATTGGGTGAAATCACGTTTTAAAACAACTTATTGTACAGGTAGTTAATCTCCGCTCTAAACTAATGTGCTGCTACATTGCTGCACGCGTGCACAACACAAAAGCTCACACATAACGTACAGATCGCGTGCACATAGAAACATTCAGGAGTGCAAAAAATTGTTGTCAACGCTGTCCTGTGATTTATCAGCTTAAAAACGGAAAAGTTACAGCATATTCTCTCTGTTTCTGAAGTAACTACAACCCTCAGGTTCGCCATAGAAGAGAGACACTGCACAGACAAGCGAGTTAAACAGTCATTTAATATAGACGTGGGTTAAATGTAGTATTCCAGTAAACCATGTCAAAACTATTCTTCTAGTATAGTGTATTTATTTTTAATATTTAATAAGTTTAATATTAAAATCGTAAAAAGTTCTGAACAGAACTTTGTAATATTTCAAAACATACTGAAATACTTTATCCGTGAATTCATGGAGTGAAGGCAGAGCGGCATTTCTGATCAGTGGAGCGAGGAGCGGGAAATGCTGAACCCAGAGCGGAGATGGAGCGGAGTGATTATTGCATGCTTGGAGCGCAGAGGGGAAATTGTTGCCGCTCCACTCCGCTCACATACTCTGACCCCAAACTTTTGAACAGTAGTGTACTTTTACACAGAAACCAATGTGTACATTTTCCAATTTACTTATAAATCACACACAAACACACTCACTTCAGCCTCCTCTCCATGGCAACAGCACAGATGTTTCTCCAACGGCGATCAAGGCCACGTGTGGCCTGCTGGATGGATTCACACTCGGTCTCTGTGGCACAGGCATCACAGTCGTGCAGCAGCACCTCACACAGGTTCAGCACTGATGCCACACCCGTGCTGTGCTTCTCAATGTCACGCTGCAGATCCTGCACAGAGAAAGAGTAGACTTCTACTGAGCTTCTCACGACATCTGACATTTTGATCATTTTGCCAGTTTCTATTTCATTTCAGTTTATTAAGCAGAGGTCATGCATTTCTCTACAAATATGTTTAATCTTGTTGCATCATCAGTTTTAAAAATGTTTGACTAAAATTGCTTCTTTACAATGATAATTTGTCTCTGATGCAGAAAGAGGTTGATATGTGCTGGCTGTTGCTGGGTAAAGTGAGGATACATTATGATACTGAAACAGTAAGTGGGTCAGTGACTGAGCCAGATGAAGTCAAGTTCTTATTTTGACGTTTGACCAGGGCTTATTTTACTTGCAGAGATTTAATACTAGTTTTCATAAGACTTACTATACTGACAGACTTTTATGCGACCATATGTAAATGAATGCCTTTTCTGTGTGTGTGCGTTACCTGTTGCTGGTTAAGTTTACTTTGGATCTCATGTGAGTCACAGGTTTCATAGACGATGGGTCGTGAGAGTTCAGTCTCGATGTGAGCCAGCCAGGAGCGCAGACTGCTCATGTTCTTATCTAGCTGCTGCACGGCCACAAGTGTCTCCCGCAACTTCTTTACCCTACAGACCCCAGAGACAGAGAGACAGAGGAAGAGTAAAGAGACTGTATTAATATAACATTCTGCAAAAAGTGTAATTAAGCTGTTAGTGTAATTAGGCTATAAACCAGAACTGTACAGTGCAAACGTCTTTTATGTTTAATCAAAGAAACTTGGGATCGGAATGAAATTTGCCTTTAAAGAATCAGTAAATATGGAATGTACACTCGTCATTAATTTTATTCACGAATGTATTTTGTGAACAGTCATATTTTGATTGGAAAGACCTTTATAGTATTGGATGTCTTTTGATAACATAGCATTTTAAGTTTTAAAGTTATACACGGCCCAAAACAAAGACAAAAATACAGAAAAGATGTTTATTATTATAAATATACATTTGAATAAAACATTTATATAATAAAATATTATTAATTAATTGTAATAATAATGTATATTAAATTAATATTATAATAGTTCAATCATTATTTGTTTATTCCATTTATTTTTGTCAACAATAAATTGAAAGAAAAATAATTAGTATTGCAAGAGTCATGTCATTTCAGTGTAAATATAAACATATAGTTTACATATGTAAGTACAATGCAAATGCATTACATTGTCCAATTTTTTTGGTAGATTTATGAAGTTACTTTGTCACTTGTTAACTGATGTAAGGTCAAGTTGTCTTGCATATTTGACAATATAAGCAGAGGCAGAATGCAATCCAATGGTGTTAGAGTTTCCTAGAAATCCTGAATGTGCCTAAAAATACAGAATCACATGCTCAATGCAGTGCCACTGACACACACTCACGCATACCAGCATAGCATGTTTCAGCTGTGCCACCATTCCAGATCTAGATCTCAGAAAAATGTCTTACCTCAGACTGGATATGAAGCAAAGAGCACAGATGCTGAGTGGACATGATTCAACTTCAGCCAACTTTGATTGAAACTTTGGTGTATGCTGTAGGCAGTTAGCCAAAACACAGACAATGTTTGACCTGGTGAGATTAAGCCCTCATGTAACCCTGGTATGTGAACAGTTCAGTGTGACTGTGATTCAAGCTATATTCCTAAAGCACAAAGACACACTGAAACTAAACCCACCGCAACAACAACAGAAGGTCAACAAATACAGCATGGTATAGCATTTTCTCCATTTAACAAACTGAGATTTTCAGTGAAACTATCTGGTCTATTGGGCAATCACATATGTGGAGAAAAGCAATGATAGCTTCACTTAAGCATCTCAAACGACATATTTCACCCACATAATCTAATAAACTACATTTCAGACACTTCGCATTAAGACATGTCTAAGTATGACAGAAAATACCACAATACATGGCAACATATAAATTTAATTGCATAAAAAGAGAATCCGTAATATGTAAATGATATGTGGATAAATGTTTTCCTGCCTGTTAATGTCGCAGTCACACTCTGGCAGATCTGAGTCCTGTCCAGGGCTTCCTGCCATGTTATCAGTGCCCATATCCAGCACCATTGGGCATAATCCTCTCAATCAACTGTCCCAGAAGAAAGAAAAACTTCCACACTGTCAAAATTCCCCTTCTCTTTCGTCTGAACAACAAAGTGACCAGGATTTCTCTAGTCCCCTGGTTAGTGTGTGGGGTGTCTGAGTATGTGTGTGTGAACTGCTCTCAAGTGCAGGCATGAGCAGCTGGGAGTGACAAATATACTGCTGTGGCTAAAATAAGACGACAGTCATTAGCATGTGCTGATCAGAGGACTGGAATGTCTGTGTCTGTCATTATTCATATAAACAAAAACTGAAAAATATTATTTTTGTTTTATTTTATTTTATTTTGATTCATTAAAATTAAAATTAAGAATATTAAGAAAAAAAGAAGAACATTTAACATTTCTTTAGTTTTAAAACTAAAATATAACCTTAAAAACAGTTGTTTTGCAGTTTTTTTAAAAGTAGTCTATTATTGTTGATGGTTTTTGTTAAATCGGTGTCCATATTCTTATTATTTACAGCATTGTTCTAACCTTTGTTGAAACCAATTACCAAACCAAATTTGAAACCGACTGAAGGATTTTGTGTATTTGTGTATAGTTCTTTCTTGTTTATTCAACATCTGATATGTCACCTTGTGAATCTTTCCTGATGTTATCCTGTAAAGGTGTAAACCAAATACACAGGATGGCCCTTCTACCCTGTCTCTCCAGTAGGAGGTCCTAATGGCATCAGTCTATTGTTTGAAGGCCATTTGTTACCAGGTATAAAGTTCTGTCTCACAGACAGAACTCAGGTAGAAGCTAGGACTCTTTTCAAGGGTTCAGATATTTTGAAGGCCGACACACTGACGTTGCTGCTGAAGATCTGTGCTACACTACTACCTTCAATAAAATCTTCTCCCCACAAGAACTCTGGTCAAGCTTACTTATTTTATGCATTAGAAAAATTAAATACATTGGCGAGCCACCCAAATCTTTGCTCAGCCAAATACAGCAAAATCCAACACAACCAGTTCCAGTTGAGTATTCAACATTAATTGTATTCATTTCAACTCATTTACTCGCTTCACCTATTTAAAAGTAAACGAAATAAAAAGGAAAAAAAAAAAAAGAGCAATTTTCTTTATCTTTGTGCAAGAGCTAAATTGGAAATCCAAAATTACAACAAAACCTGATGTCTGTGTGTACATACTTAAACATATTTTGGGGACAAATTTGTACCCAAAAGTGAGTTAAATGGGGGGGAAAAAAAACGTCCTTTTGGAGATATCCTCATTTGTATAAAATAAAGTAAATAAAAAGTTTTTTAATTGAAGAAATACAGTAGGTTTTCTGTTAGGATTAGGTTATAGTATTTTTAACTAACTGCATTTAAAAACAATATTAGTTGGAATGCCCTGCATTTAGAAAGCCAAGTAAACGTGTGTGTGAGAGAAATTGTGTGTCAGTGTATCTGTGTTTGAAATATGCTTGCTTGTGAACAGTGTGGATACTTTTTCTTGAGCAAAATCTCTCCAGTTAGCTCTTTAATTGAATCCAAATAAAAGTATGTCAGTATACTACCCTTTTCTATAAACTTTTAGGGAAAAATCAAGACGCAGTCACACAGAGCCTCTCACACACTGGCCACAGTGAAATCAACACCACACATGTAAGAGGCTTTCAGTCCTGACTCCAGGCAATTCGCTTTTACCAGTCATATCCAGAGACACCATGGTGTCATGTTTAAGATGCTGGTGCAAAATACTTCCTCTCCACCCACAGGCCATTAGCACAAGGAACATTCTCAGTTCATGCCCCTATTTCTAAAGATGACACTCTGCACAGGGTGTCTACAGATATAAACAAGTTAAATTTAAGACTTTTTAAGACCCATTTTAATACCACCTTATATGAAATTTAAGACCAAATTTTTTTTCCCCGATTTTTTTTTTTACAAGCAAACTTACCGATTCAGATACTGATCATCAATTTTTTTTTCTTTAAACAAATTTATTTGTTGTTTATTTGCTCTATAACGAGCAAACTAGCTTAAAACTAAAATATCTGTAGCCATTTAAAATGCAAGGCAACCACTGCATTTGAATCATGATCCAAACAAAGATGCTACACACACATAGCACGAACAGTTGTTTTTGATATGAATTAAATTGTATAAATTTCAAGATTTAAAGCAAAAACAGAATGGTCTGATTTTAGAAGTGTGAAATTATGCTACATAAGACACCTGCGCAAAACACAAACAGCAGACGGACTGAAAAAAAATGCAAATTCACTCTCTGACAGCAGGTGGAACAGCTTATGGAACAGCTGCTGCAAATATAGCGTTTCCTTGGTTACCGCTGTAAACAAAGCTGTGCTGTGCTGCGCATAGATATGTGTGTGTGTGTGATTATATATATATTTATACTACGGGGCCGTTGAATGCTTGAATCTGATTGGCTGACGAACGTTCTGAGGTGTGCAATTATTTTCCGGGAAATGCACAACGTAGTTCCAGGCATCTCTCTTGACCGCATTACAGTTCCATATCACTTCGCATAGTTAACTGTAATAACGGAAATTAGCATACAGTATATACAGCACACAGGAATTACTGCAATCACACGTGCTCGCACTACGGTCACGCAGTTTGCACAAAAAGGTGTTGTCAGCGCTGCCCTGACGATTTTATCAGTTAGCCTATATAGTGAAGCAACTTAAAGGCTACACATGACATTTCTCACTAGCGAGGTAATAACAGCGCTGTTTAGAGACGCTGCTGCAGAACACTGTTGAGGGACGCACAGAGGTAGCCTAATTCACACAAGCTCTCTCTCTCTTTCTTTCTCTTTCTGTGTGTCTCTGTCTCTCTCGCTCTCTTTTTAATAACTTCATTAATAACTGCATTAGAATGCTATCAACAGCTCAAGCCTCCATTACCAGCTTATTACCAAATAATCCTACTCACAATAGCGATTTAAGTACAAAAACCGGACGAATCCCTTTAAATATATCATCTTATCGATGTCTTGAGGTGTGGTAACCGTAGTATAGTACTCCGCTTCGCGTCGTGGCCGCATCACCACCTTGGGTGTGCATTATTTTTCTAATAATTCAACGGCCCGTCGTCAATTATTCCTTACATATATATATATATACACATATAGGCCTAAATATCTATGGTGCTGCGCATATCAACACGGAGGTAAGTGAACAGACAATCAGTTCCCTTCAGAGATACAGTCATATAACCCCTCACCCCCAATTCAATATTTATATTTTCTTCCTATATTTCGAGCATGGTGAACAGTGATCTTGCTATTGTCCGGTACAGTATTTTCTCCTCTTTGTGTCCGTCTTCAGCGTCTCTGGCCTCTGTTAACTGCCATTTACAGACTTAGTTACATTTTGGGAAATTATTGCAATACAGTTTGTGTGCAGTTCTGGAATAGAGATCAGCCAAAATAAAAAAGTTGTGTGTGCTGATCGTGGGTTTGAAGCAAAAACCATCCGGTTCTGATTTAAGGCCGGTCGACCGGTGCATCTCTCTCTCTCCGATGATGCAGTAATGACCGTGGGGGAAAAAATCTTCGGCCAGTCCAATGATTGTAAACAGTCATTGGGTTCGTCAGACTGGAGAAATTTTTGCGGTAATGTAACCAAAAATATTTAAGACTTTTTAAGGCCTTTTGTTAGGAAAACTTTATTTGAGACATTTTAAGACTTTTTAAGGACCCACGGACACCCTGCTTCAAAAGAACGGACTGATATTTCAGGAAATTTAGTTTTGTATTTCTGAATTAAAATATTCTGTTGTAAAAAATTAAATAAAAATTCTATGGGCTTTTGTTCTATAAAAGACACATAAATTACACTTTGATCTGACATAACTTTTTTAAGCAGCTAGAGCACAATATGTACAATGTCATGCGATATCATTTGAGAGACTCACCTTGCTTCTATAAGGTCAAGCAGATGCTGCCACCGCTCATTGACTTTGCTGAGTTTGTACTGGATTTCTGCAGCTTTGCTTTCATGGCTGGCCTGAGCCAATCTCTCCCCCATCTGTTCCAGCTGATACTTGTTCTCTTTGGCCATTGAGATCTCTTCCTGATAGTCCTGATAACAAAGAGATCGCACGTTTGTTCAGCTGAATATTCATAAGACTTTGGGTAGATTGTGTTTCACATATTCACTGGAATAAGTCTGACATCTTTTGCAGTTTAAAAAAATCTAGAATCTAAACTGAACAATGAAATATATATTTTATCTGCAGGATACGTTTTAGAGTTCAATGGGATGATTATTTATCAATTTCTTGATTTCACAAGAAACAAATATGTTGTGATTGTGTGTTCATTTCACCTTCCTGAGTTTCTCAATCATCTCCTCAATGCTGATGTCGCCGTTCTGTGAGACCTTGCTCTCCATTTGTGTGAGCCACTCACACAGCTCTTTGTTCTTCTCATTGAACACGGCCCACTCGTTCAGCCTCTCGCTCACCTGCTGCCGGCGCAAGGACAGCTACAGGGATGACAGACAATGATCACTTACACCATGGGTTCACGGAGTACAGAGTACGATTAAAGGAGAAGTTGCAAAAAGATTGGTGAGCAAAATAAGAAACGGAAGATGTCAGACGGACATGTAATAATTTAGTGTCATGCACCATCAGTCTTTCCCATGGTCTTTCCTTACTACGAGACATCAGGGATTAAGAGGCACAATATCATTGCAATCCTTTATACTACGTTGCCCAGAGCAAACAAGGAGCCATCATGAACTTTGATTCAACAATATCATAAATTCTCTGTAAGTTTTGTCAGCATATACAAAAATCAACCTTTATCTATTGAATTTACCTAATTATTTTTAGTTAAGTTGCTAAAAATTTAAATCAGAGCATCTCTTTACATATTCATTATCTGACTGTCACGGAAACGGGTGTGTGGAGGCAGGCAGGACGACGAGGACGACAAGGATTCCAATAATGACATTTATTGTAGACACAACAAGGCAGGTTCAGGTAGGTGAGACACACACTCGGGGTAACATTAACAATAACCGACAACAATGCTCAGACAGACAGGAACTAATATGGGGTGGATAATTAGTGGCAGACAGGTGAGCACAATGACGGTGATTAACTAATGATTAGACGGGCTAAACCAACACAAGGGGAAGAAACCACAATAAACAGTCCACAGGGGCGTTACATTACTCCCCCCTCCCGGAAGGTGCGTCCTCGCACCGTAGAAACCAAGGGAGGGGCGGAGGGGGACTAGGAGGAGGACCGTCCACTGGCGGCGGAGCAGGTGGTGGAGGAGCCCGAGGCGGAGATGGAGCTGATTAAGGACGGCGTCCTCTAACGCCGTCACCGCTGCGAGCTTGCAGAACTCCCCGGCGTACTCATAGAAGGGGAGATCCCGGCGGGATATGGTGAGGAAACAAGCAGCAATCTCCATGTTGTTGTTTTAGGTCGGTTATTCTGTCACGGACCGGATGTGTGGAGGCAGGCAGGACGACGAGGACGACAAGGATTCCAATAATGACATTTATTGTAGACACAACAAGGCAGGTTCAGGTAGGTGAGACACACACTCGGGGTAACATTAACAATAACCGACAACAATGCTCAGACAGACAGGAACTAATATGGGGTGGATAATTAGTGGCAGACAGGTGAGCACAATGACGGTGATTAACTAATGATTAGACGGGCTAAACCAACACAAGGGGAAGAAACCACATAAACAGTCCACAGGGGCGTTACACTGACTTGATGAAAACTTGCAGTTGTTTATATACTGTAATGTAGACAGCTGTGCATAGAATGTGTTATGGTGCAAAACAAATGCTAAGGGACAGACTGACGTATGTGTACTGTACCTGGTGACAGGTCTCCTCCCACTGTCTCTGGAGTAGTAGAAGTCTCTCCTGTAAGACTGTGAGGTCATCAGCACTGAGGCCACTGGAGAGAGACTCCCTCAGAATACACAGCCCGGCTACATCATCAGTCCAGCCTTCAATACTGCTCTCCAATTCCTATCACACACACAAACACATACTTTCATGAACACATCAGAAATGAAATGAAATAAAATAACATTTAATTTAAGATTTAAAAATAAAATGAAATACAGTAAAATTCAGTCCAAACTGTAACTGTTGAAAATAAAATTTTAGGACAATGTTTTTGGATTTAAAATAAATAAACATACAAAACCATGTAAAATGTAAAAACAAAAAATTATTTAATACAGTTAGAACTGAACTCTATTATTTAATAGAGTTAGACTGAAAATGAAGTTTTAGGATGTAAAATAAATAATTAAATAAACAAAAACAAAATATGTAAACAACAATTTTTTTTTTTTTTACATTTTAAGAATAAATTAATATATTTTAAAATAAAATAAATCCTCTCCTTAACCCTTCCCCTACCCAACCAACAACAACAACAAATATGTAAGATTTAAAAAATAATAATAAAATATTAACTAAGACAGCTGATTACATTTATCTAAAACAGAAGAATATTGACTGCACATATTCTTCCCCTCACACACAGTAACAACCAAAGGACCCTAATTGCATTTGTATTGATATTTGTTGATATTGATATCTCTGCTAGCATTATACAGTTACACTGTATAATCCTAATATACAGATGGTATGTGACTCACAGATAACAACTGTTGACAAGACATTAAGCACACAATAAAAGCTGCCAATACTTTGCTGTTAAAAACTGATTTTTTTTTTTTGCTGCTGCATAAGCACTTCTTATTAAACCTCAGCATCTCTGCTAACATGTACGGTTTAGCATGATTAGCATGCACCTCAACTTACTTCCCTCAGGCAAAGTCAAAGACATTCTTGCTGACAGTCCAGCTTATAGAGACCAGAGCAGGTTGATTTTACTTTTACACACCTTCTGCTATACTGCACACACCTCCCTGTAACATCACGCATGAAAAATCAACCCTCCTTTGCAGATAAAAAATTAATCAGAGTGTCAGGGCATCACACACACAAACATTCTGCTAGAAGCATGCAAGGGTATTATTAATGCAGTGGTTGATAGCAGCAGACTGCACAAACCAATAATTATCTGGACTATTGAGATATTGTTGCTTTATCACTGCAAATCTGGTCAGGAAATAGTGTTCAATGCTTTAGCTCAAATAATAAGAAAGATACTCAGATGTTGCTGAAGCAACACGCTTCTAGAAGGTCATAGGACACAAGATGAGTCAGATTTTGTTTGTGTACCTTGCAGCGAATCTGTTCTGTGTGCAGCTCCTCATGGTGGTCGGGTAAAGGCACAGAGAGCTTTTGCTTAAAGTCCCTCAGCTTCTCGTGTGATGCAGAAATTCCTTTTTCACACTGATTCCAGTCCTGCACACATATCCAGAAAGAAAAAAAAAATTGTGAAATCATGAGAAAGAGCGAGCATGATATAGAAATAGCATGTTTATGGTACTCTGCAGCACAGTGTAATCTGCACAATATATACAATTACATATCTTAGAAAAATGTAACTTAGCAATTTTTAAGCTCTAATGCAACATGTTTATTACAATATTCGAGGAAAAGTCAGAAAGACTGTTCGGTGATCACCACATTTTTAATCAGGAACATAATAGAGAATGTCATTTGTAATCAATTCTATATTTAAATCTGGTCAGAGCAAAGGGCCATGGTCCTGAGACACAAGAGAGACAGAATTTCATGCAGAGATAAAGCAGTGAGGTACCTTCTATCATGTCATCCGAGAAAACAGAGGGATGTGGAAGAGAGAGGAAGAGAGAGACAGAGGCGAAGGAAAGAGGAGCCATTTTCCTTTTGCAATCCAAAATTGTTGTCTGTGTCCCAGTGTGCTGCGTCAAAATGGAGCGGCTAACTGCCTGTCCCTGCTGCCCTGTGTTGGCAGCGCAGCACCGCTCGGACACCTTCCCGCGGCCTGCCTCCTACAGAACTGAAGATATTTCTCTCGCCTTCAGCTCCCTCTTCTCCCGTTCTCTCCCTTTCATCCCCCTCACACGCACACACAAAACACATCACACACTCTCTCACTCTCGTTATGCTAGCTCGCCTCTATTTGCTCTGTAAGGTCAGATGCAAAGTTCTTCACTGTCTCTCTTTTCTTTTAGGAAAAGAACTTTGAACATGAGATCCATTTATAGGTTTACAGAATGTTTGCTTCGTATATTGAATTTTTGTTTTTGGATTATTCAACAATTCAGCTATTTTTCTGTATTTCTGATATTTGTAGTTTGAAATAGCTTTCAAAGTAATGACCAATCCCTGATTTCACTGAAACAAAATAACCAAAACTATTTTGAAACACCAAAACAATCTGACCCTGAAAGTTTGACTATAGATGCAGCCCGTAAAAATCTATAGATGTACAATAAAAATCCTAAACTGTACCACATCGTAAAAACAACCACAAAACACTGCAACAAGTAAATCTCCAACAATGCAACAGCATGTCATATATATACAGTGGGCTCCAAAAGTCTGAGACTACATTGAAAAACTTATTTAAACCTGAAAACAAAAGCCTGAATATATATTTTTTTAGGATTTAAAATCTATTAATTTAAAATAAATACATTTAATATATATACTGTATATATATATATATATATATATATATTACAAAATTAGGTACTATTTATATGTTAATCAAATAAAATACAAATTACAAACTTCTGAAATTAATTACAATTTTTCAATTTTATTTTACACAAGTTGTTGTGATAATATAATTAGAAACAAAAAAATAAACTTCAATTAAATTAGTAAAAATCACTGCAAAATAGAAGCATTTTTTACCAGTGGTCTCAGACTTTGATGCAAAAACCAACCAACTTACAGGTAAACACATCTGTCTAAAAGACACAGGTTGTCTAAAGAAATTAACCAACAATTGCAAATAATCAGCTGAAACTACTCAACAAACATTTGCTACCATCTGGAAATAATGAGCTTCCTCCAAACAGCAAAAGTCATTTAGTGTTTGTTAGGGTATCGAAAACCGGTTCCATTTTAGAACCGGTTCCAAATTTCCAAGAACCGGGTATTCGATAAGACGCGTGCATTTCGATTCTGCTTAACGATTCCTGCGTTCGCATTTTAATGTGATTAAAAACGATTTAAGTGCAGGAACGGAAAGAACTTGCGCCCTGTTTGCGTGCAGCGCACACGAAGCGCGAGCACAGAGAACAGAGGTCGCGGTACGGGTTCCCGGTTTGTGTCCGTTCTCGAACCGTTCCGTGTATTTCCACTGTAGAAAAGGTTGTTTCGGGCCAAAACTGACTTCTTTCATATTTTTTTTATATATTGGATTTTTTATCTTATTGGAATCGAAACTAGGAATCGATAAGAATCGGAATCGATAAGCAGAATCGGAATCGATAAAATTCAAACGATTCAAACCCAACCCTAGTGTTTGTACTTTGTCAGCGATACAAACTATTAAATCTAGCAAATAAGCAACCAGTAAGTGCACCCAAAAATGTTTTATTAACATTTACTCTTAACTCACCCTTAACAAAGAAAGCAGTTCTTTCTTCCTCTCGTCGAGACGGATGTTAATTGACCTCCAGCGCTCCTGCACGTCAGTCAGCTCAGTGTGAAGCGAGGCCTCCGTTCTGGCATCAGCCCACAGGAGGAGTTGCCTCCCGGCCTCCACTGTGAGAATGTAGCTGCCCTGTTGCCTCTGGAGCACACGCTCTTTCAGCTGGGTGGAGAAAAGTGGGGTACTTTAGGCTATTTGCAGGTGGCCATTATTTCTACGTTAATGTAAAAATGGCTATATCTTTACCTGTATGTGGTCTAACATTCCACGAATCTGCTGTAGTGCTACTGTTGCCCCTTGTTGATGGTCTTCTGGTTCCATTAACACTTCTTGCAGCCAATGACGCAGTTTCTCTATCAGCTCTGTGTACCGCTGCCATTGCCGAACCAAACTGTCAATAATCCCCCGTCTTTGCTGGGCCCGCCTCACCACACCTTGCCACTGGTTACTAAGCAGTGCTAGTTTCATGCCAAAATCATCCCTTTTGGGCAAGAGGACAAAAAAGAGACTGTCACTATAAGTATGAATGAAAGAAGAAGAATAAGGAAATAAACAAATGGTACCTGTCTTCCACTTGTCCCTGATTCAGGAGCTGATGTCCATCATTGATGATAGAGTATAGAATTTGTTGTCGGCTAAAGATCTCTGCTTGGAATAGCTATCCATACACACAAAAAAAGTAGAGCAGTTCCATAAAGTAGGTCATTAAACTATGACCCTATACATTTTATGCTGCATATTTTTATTATTATAGCCATCTTATAAAGGTTTCACCAAAAACTTGCATTGAGTTTTGAAATAAAAACTGAATACTGACACAGAAAAAATGCTGAGGACAAAATTGTCCTAAGAATAATAACAAAAATTTCTGGAGCAGCAAATCAGCATATTAGAATGATTTCTAAAGGATCATGTGGCACTGAAGACTGGAGCAATGGCTGCTGAAAACTCAGTTATTTTAAATTGTAATAATGTTTCAAAATATTATATTTTTACTGTATTTTTGATCAAATAAATGCAGCCTCGGTGAGAATAACGGCAGGTTCACACATACTCCGTCTGCAGTGCATATTTTTTTTCTGCGCCCATGTTAATGGATTAGAGTTCACACTGCATGCGATTACGGTCCGGCAGTGCGTTCCAGGAGCGGTGCGTCTGCAGCAGTGCAGCGATCGTTTCTGCGATCTTCGAAAAAAAAGTATTTTTTTGCTGTGCTGCACATGCTGAATTAAAGTGACAGCGCATTGATTGTGGTAAAAATGAACATGGATTGACATGAAAATGTAGTAATTAAACTATAAATGCATATAATTAAAATCTACTGTGTTTCAGTCAACCCATATGGCTTTTTGGCTAGGTTTAATGCACAGAAATGTGCACTTTATGAAGTTCTTTATGAACCACAGGATTGATGCTCAGTCAGCGCACGAATACTGAATTGAGTTCTCTTTTGCTTATTATTGTGCTTGGACGAACAAATACAGACAAAATTACATCAAAATGGGCGAATATCCTGTAAACATAGTCGGTTAGGCCTATGTCTTAACATAAAAAGTTGAGAAAGAAAACGCATGTGTATCAGAATATTGGATCTGTGAAGTGAAAACAGATTTAAATTAAACCTAATGCCGTTTAAGAAAACAATATCTCACTACTTTTGACTGAATAACTTCTGTAACTTAAATAAGGATTAATCTATATTTAATTTATAAGACTATGAAAAATATTTTACATTTTACTACTTTATTCATTTCTGTACCTGAAAAAATCTTTTATACCTAGGCTATCTGAAAAATCTGAAAAGCTCTGCTGACTTCATTTGTGTATTTGTATTTATTTTCTGCTATTGCTTGTAATTTGGAAAAGATTCTTAACACTTAGCCCTGCATGGCAGCATGAGACCCAGACTGCGATGTATAGTAGCAGACAAAAAAAAAAAGTTCTCAAAGCAAAATTAGTTTAAGTTTTGTAATTTCTTTTTGTATATATTTTCCATGTTTTCCCCCTACAACTACCTAATTTTTGTTGTTTCCTAATGAGGAAATTCCTATATTTTACACATTGAACATTTTAGCACAGCCTGAAAGACTTTCTTGACTGTTGTCATGTCATAAGCTTACTGATCTCATGTGACTTCATTTTATCCAATTTATTTTTCTTTATCATTTAAAAAAAGTGTAGTTTTTGTTGTCAATATGGGGTACAGGATGTGCAAATTTCAGATAAATGTTCATGTTATATATTTTGGATGCATTTGTGAGTTAATAAAAATGTAACTTATTGTGTAAAATAGGTATATAATATCGATAAATCGATCAACATACTACCGAATCGAATCATAATCGTATCGTAGAATTAGATTATGGTATTGGCAAATATCGTATCGCTGTGTATGAGAATCGATATCATATCGTATCATGATGAAACGTCAGATTTACACCCCTACAACTTAATATACGTATAAATCTAGAAGTAAAACACATTGAATAACACGTTGCTTATATTTATTATGTTTAAACATGAATATGTCTATGAAAGATTGTATTTCTGTACAGTGTAAAAAGAGAATCACAATGCTGAAAAATAATTTTCAGTAACAACGTTTGGATTTGAAATCAAACTAATGGATAGATGTGTTTGCGGTAAACAGCTGTGGATCATTAGCAGACTTCAAACGCATCCTGTATGAAAGTACAATGAGTCCATGCTGCTTCTGCACCGCATATGAACTGCACATGGACTGCATACACACGGAGTATGGCATTAGAGACTTTTTTTCAAAAACACTAAAAAATCTTGTTGACCCCAAACATTTAAATATTGTAAATGCGGCCTTTTATTTGGTGTGAACAGGCCTTTAGTTGTAGTTATTCTAAAAAAGTATTTTCCTTTTTTTTTTTTATTTATCAGTACCTCATGCTCTCTCTGCTGGTCTAGCAGGCACTGATAGTTTCCAGAGATCTCAGCGGCCAGTTTCTCCTCTATTTGGGTAAGAAAGGTCATCCAAGCATCACACTTCTCCAAGAAGCTCTGTCTTTGCAATACCAGTGCTTGCAGTTTACTGCACATACACAGAGATGCAGACAGCTGAATATTACACGCTTCTAGAGAAGAAATTGAAAATCTACCATAGATCAACAGTAACCACACATACCTGAATCTCTCAATTGTATGAGCAGAGTTAGATGACCAACTCCTGTTTAGATTCTGCAGATGCTTGATTTCATTATCATTGAGGGGAAGCTGATAACCCATCTCATTCAAACGTTCCAGATCAGGAGAAAGACTGCTCAGCTTTAACATTTGGGTCTACAGGCACACGTACATATGAGAAAGTTCAAAAGTGTTTATACAACCCTATAATTTTACAGGCAAATGTTCAACAAATTTCACCTTAAGTTTTTCCATGTGTTCCTGCACAGATGAGATATCTGGAGAACCGATTGGGTCTGGTTCCTTCAGAACCTTCTCAGCTTCTTCTGACCAGTGGCTCAGAGAATGTAACTCCTTACTAAACCTCTCATAGTCCCTCACACCCGCCTTGAGGAAAGGAAGGAGAAAAAAAACTTGACACTTGACAAACTTTACAGTCTGACATCTGTGAAAGTGACAAAACGATAGTCACACATGATAGTGTCAAAACTATGAAAGGATAGTATGAAAGTTATTTTATTAAAACATTATATTATTCAATTTAAAATATATACTACCATTTGAAGGTTTGGGATTTATTTATTTACTTATAAAGGAAATAAATACTTTTATTTAGCAAGGAAGCATAATATATTAAAATAGAAAACGGTTATTTTAAATTGTAAAAATATTTCACAATATTACTGTTTTTAATGTATTTCTGATTAAATAATTGCAGCCTTGGGATCAAAACATCAAATAATCTTACCCAAACTTTTAAACAGCAGTCTATATTTTATTAAAATAAATGTGTGAAAACTGTATAAATGCTCTGTTTCAATGTCTGTGTGCACAAGGCAAATTCTAATCATCTGAACCTCTAGCAGAGACTGCTGTCTTTGGAGGGCATGTCCAACTGTTGCTAATCGCTGAGTGAGTGACAGATGGTCTGTATGGAAGGTTGTCATGGCAGAGGGGTCCACTTGTTGCCTCAGCTGCTCTGAAAACTCATCCAGCTGCTGCATGACAGACTCTACGGATCCCTCAGACGCCATAAGACCCTGCAGAAATACCAGCTTTACAAAGAGGAATACTGTGGCCCTTGCTACAAGGCTTTCACAACTGCACACAGTTGTCAGAATTAGCAATTGCTTACATACTTTTGGGTCATTAACATAACCGAAGCAAAGGCTTCCAAACCCATCATGCATTGATAAATCCACACCTTCACTTCCTGTTCTGTGATGTCCCTGTGGGTGGCGCTCTTGAGTAGCTGTTCCACCTGATCCTCTAGTTTCTGGATGTCAGTGCTGCTCTGAGCATGTAGTGCTTTGTAATGCTGCCACAGTTGCAGCAGGCTCTTACTCCTCCTCAGCTGATCTGAGATCTGCTCCAGCAGCATGTTCCACCTGACAGCAGATCAGTAGATCAATGATTTCTGATCACTTTGTACTGATCAGTGTCTTTATTAGTAACTAGAAGTTTTTGAAACTCACCTGAGATTTATGTCACCCAGTACTGTGTTGAGTGAATCGCTCACTGAGGGATGACAGTCCCTCAGCAGCTGTTGCGTTATGGAGCCAAGTTTCCGTAAACTGCTCTCCTGTTTCTCCAGCTCATCTTGTAAACTCTGAGACACACAGAAACCCATGGTGATTTTAGTTTCTTACATATATAATGTATATAATGCGAATAAAAGCTCATTCATATTTTGCAGTTTGTGGCAGATTAGCACCTCAAGGTTCTCCACTTGAACCTGCACAGCTTCTGGGGAGCCAGTGAGAAGACGCAGACGAGAGATGGTGTAACGTCCCTCCATCAGGTAGCCCTGAATCTCCTCATATGCTTGTTTATACAGGCTCCACTGCTCCAGCACTGACCGGAGACTGACTGTCTGCTGCCCGATCTGCAATTACACACAAACATCATTTAGGACTGATAATCAGTGTTTCGGTGAAAATTACGAAATTTCTGATGATCAAAACTGAGTGATAGTACATATCATGTATGTTTAACTAAGAGTGTCTATAAAAAAAACGTGTGAACAATATTGTAATGAAGATTACAAAACTAGAAGAAACTAGAACTAGAAGCCAAAAGGGTAAAACATACCATGTGATCCAGATTGGCCCAAGACTGGTTTAGACCTTTCAGAGTGCCCATAATAACAGAGCCAGCCTTGCCTTTCTTATCCTGAATTAACAAGCATCCTTTCTCTTCAGCCTTCTCCAGATCTTTCTCTTTCTCCTTTACCAACACTTCCATTTCC
This sequence comes from Sinocyclocheilus anshuiensis, assembly GCF_001515605.1. NCBI lineage: Eukaryota > Metazoa > Chordata > Actinopteri > Cypriniformes > Cyprinidae > Sinocyclocheilus > Sinocyclocheilus anshuiensis. The sequence goes on along the minus strand of NW_015552582.1, from coordinate 2,377,869 downwards.
TAGCATACACAGACACAGTCAGATCAATCTTTCAGAACAACAAATCACATAGAATATTTCCAGATTATCTATGTAATCTTCACTCATGAATCCACATAAGCCGCTTTTCCACTGTCGGGCCAGTGCGAGCCAGTGCTTTAAACGGGCCGGGCGGGGCTAATAGCCTTGGACCTGTAGCACAGAGGCCAAAATCACGATGCGTTTCCACCGTCTGGCCAGAAGCTCCGCTGTGCTTCACTAAAACCCGCCCTTTACACGCCTCTCTGGAACAACGTCACGCAACCCCATCATTTCACCAACAAAGAGAAGTTATCAGAAAACTAATAAGAAATAAGTCACTGGAACTAGCGCGATCACAAAACGAACATGATAAAAGCGGCCGTTTGTTTGCATGCTTTGTTAAAGATTTAAATCCAAAAGCATCGATGTTTTACAATAATAAGTGATACATTGATCATAATGAATTAATTTATCAGGATTGAAAATTAGTCACACAGAAATAGCCTAAAGCGGTATGAACATAGCCTACCTACTTATTCAGTCGAGTCTGTTTCTGTTTATTTGTAGTCACAGTAGCCTATATACATCACATTTAGAAAGAATGATCATTTCTATATTTTTATAAATATTATATTTTTGACATACGCGGAGCTAAACTCTCGAGACGAGACTTATGACAGATAAAATATGTTACTAAATAAATACACGATTGTGTTAGAAAATAAGAAGCTGACATCTGATTTCTTCAAGCAGTTGTATTTACCATGTTTACTATGGTAACGTTAATGGCTAGCGTCTTTTGAACCCGGGCCGTTGGCCCCGAGGAAGCACCGACAAGGCACAATCAAGCCCCGGAAGTGACAGTGGAATCACAACTGGCCCTGGCACGCACTAGCACGCCCGCTTTTGGCCCGACAGTGGAAAGGCGGCTATAGTGTACTGTGTATTGTGTAGAGCCTAACAACTATGGTGCAGTACCGACCTGACAATCTTTGAGCGCATTCTGGGCTGAGGAAACATCCTCAATCCTGTGCTTCTTTTTGAGTCTCTCTTCCTGTACACTGAACCAGGTCTTCAAGGTCTGAACCACGTTCTCATACTCCAACCTGCTTTCAAGCAGGCCCTCTAAAACCTGAATCTGTGAAACACAAAAGACACCAGTATGATAATAAAAATTAAAGCTAAATGGCATACAATGGGGTCCAAAATCACAGTGACACTTGGTATTTAGCATGACTTTATTTTTTATTACTTTTTTGAATTACTTGTTGTTTTTCAATTACAAATTATGTTATCATAACAATTTGAGTGAAAAGTTGAATTGGAAAATTATGAATTTCAGTCTTAGCATTTAATTTGTCCCATTTTTTTTGCTTTAACATTTGAGAATTTTTCTGCATTTATGTCTGACCTTCTCTGTAACGAGTCCCTGCAGTATCTGCCAGCGGCGGTTCATGGCCCCAAGACGCTCAGCAAAGTCTGTTTTGTCACTGCGTTTCCCCTCCACATCCTGACTGCTGATTTGCAGAACTGACTGATTCACAAAGTCCACCGTCAGCTGCTTACAGGACAGGTCAATCCAAAAACCCTGTTGAGAGGGGTAAATAAAGAAAAAGAGATATTTGGTGTCTTGAGAATGGAGTACAAAATGACTAATGATATGTTTTATTATTTCAAAAGTCTTGAAGACTTTTTGCTACCTTGTATTTCTGAAGGTACATTTGCACAGCCTCGGATCCCACTGCCCCCATGATCTTCTGCTGGTCCTCTTGGATAACATTCTCCATGAGGGATATCCAGCTCATTAGTTCAGTTATTGCATGACGGGATGGCAGCTTCTCCATCTGCAGCTGTTGATCACAATATGAATGCTACAATCAGCATAGCCATGTGAGCCTGTTCATTATCTGCATACTTTTCTTTAACTGAGATGAGGCAGTGCAATCTGTCCTAGTCATCATACCTGATGTAGTTTCTCCTGGACCACAGGGATACGAGTGAGAAGATCAGCCCACTGTGTGTCTACCTGGGCCAAGTTTGCCCTGAGTGCTGCCGTGTCCACTTTCTTCAACCGGAGCAGCTGATTCCCCTGGCTCTGAACTGAGGCACGCAAAGAAGACTTGGCGTCTACCTCTTTGGAGAACTCCTGCAAATACAGAACCAATATAGAGTGTGTCTATAAAAGTCAAGTGAGACCTAAGGCTCTTTTTAGCAGAATATTTAATGGCCGTTCTTACCAGGAAGGCATGAAGGTGGTCTCTGACAGTCTCTAGCTCTTGAGGTACCGTAACAGATTGAGTGCTCCAGAACTCCAGGCGGTCTAGAGCCGAACTCAGCCATTGACTAAGCTCAGCTGACTCGCTCTGATACCTACAATAAAATATGAAGAGACCATGTGATGTCAATAAAAATGTGCATACATGGACACAACCACACACAAGTGTTTCTTGTAAATTAATTTCTTTAAGGAAGTAGACCGAATCACACAGAGAAAGTGAACAGATCACAGACCTGATCCAGTGTTTGAGGGTGGAATCCAGGCGGTGTAGCTCTTTATTGATCTTGGTGGTGGTGCTGAGCCAGTGCTCCCCCAGCTGAGTAAGCTGAGTCTCCAGCTCTGAGCAGGACACATGTACACTCTTCTAGCCCCAGCTGGCCCGCTTTGGCCCAAGGTTTTCGTCGGGCCAAAGAACCCGGGCCGTTGGCCCCGAGGAAGCACCGACAAGGCACAATCAAGCCCCGGAAGTGACAGTGGAATCACAACTGGCCCTGGCACGCACTAGCACGCCCGCTTTTGGCCCGACAGTGGAAAGGCGGCTATAGTGTACTGTGTATTGTGTAGAGCCTAACAACTATGGTGCAGTACCGACCTGACAATCTTTGAGCGCATTCTGGGCTGAGGAAACATCCTCAATCCTGTGCTTCTTTTTGAGTCTCTCTTCCTGTACACTGAACCAGGTCTTCAAGGTCTGAACCACGTTCTCATACTCCAACCTGCTTTCAAGCAGGCCCTCTAAAACCTGAATCTGTGAAACACAAAAGACACCAGTATGATAATAAAAATTAAAGCTAAATGGCATACAATGGGGTCCAAAATCACAGTGACACTTGGTATTTAGCATGACTTTATTTTTTATTACTTTTTTGAATTACTTGTTGTTTTTCAATTACAAATTATGTTATCATAACAATTTGAGTGAAAAGTTGAATTGGAAAATTATGAATTTCAGTCTTAGCATTTAATTTGTCCCATTTTTTTTGCTTTAACATTTGAGAATTTTTCTGCATTTATGTCTGACCTTCTCTGTAACGAGTCCCTGCAGTATCTGCCAGCGGCGGTTCATGGCCCCAAGACGCTCAGCAAAGTCTGTTTTGTCACTGCGTTTCCCCTCCACATCCTGACTGCTGATTTGCAGAACTGACTGATTCACAAAGTCCACCGTCAGCTGCTTACAGGACAGGTCAATCCAAAAACCCTGTTGAGAGGGGTAAATAAAGAAAAAGAGATATTTGGTGTCTTGAGAATGGAGTACAAAATGACTAATGATATGTTTTATTATTTCAAAAGTCTTGAAGACTTTTTGCTACCTTGTATTTCTGAAGGTACATTTGCACAGCCTCGGATCCCACTGCCCCCATGATCTTCTGCTGGTCCTCTTGGATAACATTCTCCATGAGGGATATCCAGCTCATTAGCTCAGTTATCGCATGACGGGATGGCAGCTTCTCCATCTGCAGCTGTTGATCAGAACAGGAATGCTACGATTAGCATAGCCACATGAGCCTGTTCATTATCTGCATACCCTTCCTTAACTGAAATTAGGCTGTGCAATCAGTCCTAGTCTTCATACCTGGTGTAGTTTCTCCTGGACCACAGGGATACGAGTGAGAAGATCAGCCCACTGTGTGTCTACCTGGGCCAAGTTTGCCCTGAGTGCTGCCGTGTCCACTTTCTTCAACCGGAGCAGCTGATTCCCCTGGCTCTGAACTGAGGCACGCAAAGAAGACTTGGCGTCTACCTCTTTGGAGAACTCCTGCAAATACAGAACCAATATAGAGTGTGTCTATAAAAGTCAAGTGAGACCTAAGGCTCTTTTTAGCAGAATATTTAATGGCCGTTCTTACCAGGAAGGCATGAAGGTGGTCTCTGACAGTCTCTAGCTCTTGAGGTACCGTAACAGATTGAGTGCTCCAGAACTCCAGGCGGTCTAGAGCCGAACTCAGCCATTGACTAAGCTCAGCTGACTCGCTCTGATACCTACAATAAAATATGAAGAGACCATGTGATGTCAATAAAAATGTGCATACATGGACACAACCACACACAAGTGTTTCTTGTAAATTAATTTCTTTAAGGAAGTAGACCGAATCACACAGAGAAAGTGAACAGATCACAGACCTAATCCAGTGTTTGAGGGTGGAGTCCAGGCGGTGTAGCTCTTTATTGATCTTGGTGGTGGTGCTGAGCCAGTGGTCCCCCAGCTGAGTGAGCTGAGTCTCCAGCTCTGAGCAGGACACATGTAAAAGCAGCCTCTTTCCATCCTCCAACAACTTATACAACTGCTGCTGCCGCTCAGAGAGACTGGCCTTCAGTTGCTACAGAGAGAGAGTGTAGATGTAGATTGTTGATTTTCTAGCATTCCCAATGTCTACTACCATTCCAAAGTTTGTGGTCAGTAAGACATTTTTTTTAAAGAAATGTATACTTGTATTCAGCAAATACACATTAAATTGATCAATACTATCAAGTGATAGTAAACTAGAGACATAATGTTTCAGAGTCCCAGACTTGTTTTAAAAACCTTACCAACTCAAACAATAATGTAACAATACATCAAGCTAAAATGAAGTTTCATTTTACTTCTTTAAATTCAAATTCACATTACAATTATGCATCCTGTTTGCTAATTCATATTAACTTCAAATTCCTGAATTGAGTAATTTAATAGGCATTCTCAATTCGATTTCTAACGCACAAACCATGCAACACAGAAATAGTATGTAATGTTTGTAATGTAAAATTATGTTGTATGAATTTTATGGTGTAACCGTATCTAGTGATCTGTGTGTGATGGAGCTGTACCTGATACAGAGTAATTCTATCGCTCAATCTGTCTTCTGTCTCTTCTACCAGGCCTACACTGGGGATGCTGCTTTCCACTGCCTCCAGCTGTCTGTACAGGGCTTGATAGTCACCCACCAACCTGCTCCACCACTGATGCCACAAAGCACAAGTTATTCACTTCATATGCACTGCACTCATCAGTTTTTTTATCATAATATGCATCTTGTATGCAAATAAAGAAACACAAATCCACACACACCTCCAGGATGCCCTCCAGCTCCACTCCTCGTTTGTGAGCCTGTTTAAGTACAGCCTGTGCCTGAGCCACAGTCTCTTCCAAGCTCTGGACCTCCCGCTGCACCACCAACCCACTGACCTGCCTGAAGAAGGCCTGTGTAAGGACAACATGCGTCTCTAGCCCCTGGAAAAACTCCTGCAGGAAGAGAAGACAGACAACATGAGTCCACACTCATCAAAATGGAAACTTAAGAGTATCTGACTGTATGAGACCAGAGTCATCAATATTTTTGTTTCTGTTTTCCTTGAAAAGAAAGACTATATATTTTATATGTGTAAACTACCATTCAAAGGTTTGGGGTCAGTAATATTTTCTAATGTTTTTAAAAAAGTATCTTATGCTCACCAAGGCTCCATTTATTTGATCAAAAATACAGTAAAAATAGTAACATTTTGAAAAATTGTTACCATTTAAAGGAGACATATTATGCCCCTTTTTACAATATTTAATATAAGTCTCTGGTGTCCCCAGAATGTGTCTGTGAAGTTTCAACTCAAAATACTCCACAGATCATTTATTATATCATTTTGAAAATGCCTATTTTGAGTGGAAGCAGAAACACGCTGTTTTTCGGGCCCATCTCTTTAAATGCAAATGAGCTGCTGCTCCCCGCCCCCTTTTCCAGAATAGAGCTGCGCCATTACAGTTGGTACCTGCTAAAAAAACATCTGTTTTGGTTTTGATTATCATGTTTATCGCGCTGAAATCATACGTTTTAAACCATATGAGCTTAAACTTCTGATATACGGTTTTCTGAGTGCACACATCCGAAGCACACGTACAGAAAGCCGCTGTCACAGCATGTGAGTACTAAATTAAGCTCTCATTCACACACAAGTTTACGTTAAAAACATACGAGTTACAAAAACAGTCGGTTATGTCTGTGAAGGTAAACAGCTGGGAAATAAATCACGTTTATTTTAGATCTGTGTGGCAGCAGCAATATACATTAAATAAATCAATAAATCCACTGCTCTCTTGTCTCCTCTGAGGCTGGGACTCTAATTAGTGTTCTGTGCTCGTCTGTGCAGCCAA